>NW_020194407.1:1200000-1657987 GCF_002849105.1 Aspergillus steynii IBT 23096
AGGCGGCAAGAGGCGGCAGAAGCGCCGCTCACCAGCCACACATCACGTGGCCGCTTAGTCGGCGCACCACCGGCCAGAAAAAATTAACCCTAGTCCCACAACGAACATCCAATTTGACCCGGTCCATCTTCAATCCTCACGTCGACAACCCGTACGATACGACACGAAGCCGCCCACCATGGTATGTTGCGTCTGCTGGATATTTGAAAAACGCGGGAAAAAAATTATCTGGAAGTGCTGACGATTTTTCCAGTCGACATCCAAGGTCAAGGCTGGTCAGCTCTGGGGAAAGAGCAAGGATGACCTCTCCAAGCAGCTGGAGGAGTTGAAGACCGAGCTGAACACTCTCCGTGTCCAGAAGATCACTGGCGGCGCCTCGTCCAAGACTCACAGAATGTGCGTTTGAATTATACCCCTCACCCGAATCCGAATGGATGGATGGAATGGAATGGCATGGAAGAAGATGAAGTATCTGCGCCGGTCGGAGAATCGTGGAGGAACAACGCAACAAGGCCCGAAAAGGGGGAATCATCAGGAATACAGAAAGAGGAAGAATGAAATCTCAGGAACAGGCACAAACGACCGGGCGCAATTCTCTTCCATCGTCAATTTCAACCACCCACTTCCAGGACCAGCACAGGAGAAGACCAGACCAGAACCTAACTAATATCTTCTAGCCACGACGTCCGCAAGTCGATCGCTCGCGTTCTCACCGTCATCAACGCCAACCAGCGCGCTCAGCTCCGTCTGTTCTACAAGAACAAGAAGTACCTTCCTCTTGACCTCCGCCCCAAGCTCACCCGTGAGCTCCGCCGCCGTCTCACCAAGCACGAGTCTACCGTGCAGACGGAGCGCAAGAGAAAGCAGCAGATCCACTTCCCCCAGCGGAAGTACGCCATCAAGGTGAGCATCTGATACACCTGTGGGCAGGTGGCTATGGGCGCTGTGCCCGTCACAACCACATAAAACGAAAAAAAAAAACATGATCTGACAACTTCCCAGGCTTAAATGGATTCCCGGGGCCTGCTGCTGTGGATCTGATCTGGATGGAGTTATGGGAACGTCGTTTATCAAGATGACGGGTTGACCTATACCTTACGGGGGAATACGGGTCGGTTTCATCGAAAAAACGTTTCTTTATTTTTTGGAGAAAATTGATCATGTACCTTAGAGATGAAAGGATGCAAGGTCGACATAAATGAAGCCTTTACTTGACGTGAATGATCATGATTCTTTTGCAAGTCTTTAACTGCGCTTGCGTTTGGAGTATAGATGTCTTGACCCTGGGCCTTGGTCATATCGGACAGCACCCTGCGTGGTCCCTCGTCTACTCTGTCTAGCAAGGAGGACCGAGCATGTTTCCCTGCCGAAACAGCGCCAAGTGTATTTTCCCAGATGGGCTCAGCTATTCCAGACTGCCTCGTACAGCCCTCCTATATCCACCATCCACCATCCATATTACTCCCTGCTTCAACCCAATCGTCCACTAGCAAAAAAGTATCATTCGTAACTTATAATATATACACATCCAACCCCTGCCCCTCCTACTTCGCATCCGTCTCCAAAGTCCACCCCCCACCACAGATACAATACCTCACATACCCCAATTTATACAACATGCGAAACGACAGCGACGGACGCGGCGTGTACATCCCGGACAGGATCTCACAGCACCTTACACATCTCCTCCTCGGCTGGTGATGAGCCACCACGAACCCCTTAGCCGAATCACCAGCACCACCCGTAGAGACCTGCACCGGCCTTACCGGAATCTTCTTAATGATATCCACATCGCGAGAGCGACGATACATCTCCGCCCGACGATCCGTCCCCAGCCCCAACCAGCTATAGTCGGCGGTGTAGATGGCCAGACGGTCGATGTCGGGCTTCAGCGCGGGGACGGTCTGGCGCAGGATGGTGGCGACGGCGGGGACGAGGACGGGGGCGATGCGGGCGTTGACGAGCAGTTCGCGCTCGGGGCCGGGGCGCTCGGCGTCCCCGAAGCCGGCGGCGTGGTAGCCGTGGCGGACGGCGGAGTCGACGCCGGCGACGAACTTCTCGTACACGTCGATGCGCACGGGCGACGCGTCGATCGTCTGGCACACTTCGCTGTAGGAGAGGCGCGCGTCGCCGGAGAGCGGGGCGGCGCCGTAGCCGGTGTGGATGCCGTGGATGCCGCGGAGGCCGCGGCAGATGAAGCGCAGGAAGGCGCGGGACATGCTGGATAGGAGGATGACGAGGGGGAGGGAGGTGGTGGTTTTGACTGGAGGAGAGAGGGTTAGACTGGGGTGGGTTTGGGGGGGGGATGAGGTGGGACGTACGTTTTTGGGCGAGTGCCTCCTGGTCGTCGAGGACATCTTCGAGTTCATCGGCGAGGTCGAGGAGGTCGTTGAGGACGAAGTGGAGGAAGTCGAGGGCCCATTTTGTGTTGCCCAGGAGAATGCGCAGGGCATCTGGCCAGAAGATTGGATTAGTAGTGCCGGGTGGATGATTAATGGGTTGTCATACCGGGGTCTGGGGGCTCGGTCTGAGCTCCCTTGATAAATTGGAGGAATAGAGCATATAGAACGGATGCGTGACGCAGTTGAAGGATAGTCCAAGGAACGTTGGATGCAAAGCTGCGGGACTTGTATTTATCCTTGAACCCGAGGGCGGCCTGTATGCTGAGACATCGTGGAAGATATTGATGGCTCATGAGCTTGTCGTTCTCCTGGGTGAAGTTGCAGTTGACGGCCAATGCACGGTAGACTTCGTTGACAAACGTAGCTTGATCGTCTGGCAAAGAATATTAGAAGAGGACTTGAGCACAGGAAAGGATCTACTAACCCGGTGATACTTGACGTCTAAGAATCATCAAGATATCATCTGTGTTGAGTTCGCTGCCACAACCACGGCAGAAAGCCAACGTAAGAGACGCAATGGCTGCAGATAGTTTACCTAGCAAAGTTAGCACAATGTGTTCCTCGAGTGCATCCAGCACGTACTCTCATCCGGGATCCCATTCACCACGCCATACGTGTGCTCCATGACCCTGAGCTGCGTTTGGCCGTCGCCATCAAGCGTCATAGCAATGCAACCGCTGGGAGAGAAGCCAATGTACAGCCCTACGGCAGCTGTCAGCAGTCCATCCATAATACGGGCTGAGAAACAAACCTGGGGTATCGGGTGGATAGCTGAAGCCAGCCTGGGCCAAGCTGGTAACAGTATTTGCATCGTCGATTCCGTTGAGAATGGCCATCGTTTTCGGGTCGTAAAAGGTGATTGTGCTGTCATCGTAGGTGATGGCCAACACGTTTCCAAATTCCGTCTGATCAATCGATAACACGTATTTGTCACACTGAATATCTTCTAACCGACGGATGGCAGTTTTTGGCTAGTTAAGGTCAGTTGAGAACATCGGGTTTCTAACATGGTTCTTCATACCTTCACCTGAACGTTGTTCTTCTTCGAGGTAACTTCGTCGAACTTGGGGTGCAACACCGGCGGGGCCGATTCCAGCTGCCACCGAACGATGACACTGCTCGGCAGTTGTTGCGAGGGATCCGGCACGGCATGGGGGGGAATAGAAAACACCGCAACGATCCAGGGATTCGTCGTCATGCCCGAGGGATTGTCATGTGCTGCCATGATAATGTCTAGATGGGTGAGACAGTACAAGGAATTTGTGGATTGAGGGGCATCGTTGGGATTTTGACCCTCGGCTCGGTTCACAGAGGGCACACTGGAAGACGTTTCGACTTTGGCGTGCATGAAGCGGAAATTGGGGACGGGGAATTGGTTGGGGGCATGCTTGAGCTGGCTTGGATCCCATTGCGCCGGAGTCCAGTTGATCTGCGCCCGGTAGAAACAGAGCTTCTCGCAAGCCGAGTGAGTCGCGATCACGATGCCACCCTGGACCGCCCCGATGGCCGCATGGGTTAACAGCCGGTCTGAATAGGCGGTGGTCTTCAGCTCTGCCGAAATCTCCGCCCATCGAGCGTCGGGATTCTGATACAAGAGTCGAATCATGCCCGATTTGGTGACGCAAACCAACGCCGCCTTTCCAGCCGGATGCAGTGGACCGATGGGACGGCGTCGAAACGGGGAGTACGCCCATCGGCCTTGCACCTTGGCCGCTTGGTTGAACGCATGGACCTAACAGATCAGTCATGGGTCTGATATGCAATTCGGGTTACTTACTGAGCGCTGAATGTTCAGCCACATCATGCCAACAATCTGGCCGCCATCGTCATCGGCATCGTAGATCGCTTGACGCTGTCCGGCGAGACTGTTCAGACCGATGGCGATGTTGTAGATAGACACGCGACCCGACGAATCGGCCACGGCCAGTTCGGACCCCAGCTCATTCCAGGATAAGTGGGCAAGAGGATGACCCCCATGGGCCTCCGCCACCGGGTTCAGCGGCGTGTCTTCACTTAGAATCCACTTGCCATCGGACGGCCGACACTCCAGATGACGGAGGTTCACCCGTGATGAATCATGGGTGATATATGCAATGCAGCCCTGTCGGGACCAGGCAATTTTCCTAGTTACCTCGTTGGCCAGTCTTCTTCACATCGAATTGTCGAGTCACTTACTGGCAGCAGCCCAGGAGTCGCAACTCATCCAACCGCTGAGCAAGACCTTTAGTCGTGGTGGCAGGCGGCAGGGCCAACTCCAGGGAGGCCGGCTCGCCAAACAAATCATCGACGTTGATTCCGTCGTCCATCATCATGGGCATGATCGAGAATAGGCCTTTTTGAATCGTCCTTTTGAATCGTCGCTTAACTAATGGATCCGTCCGTAGATAGTTCAACTATCGCAGTCGGGGTCTCCCGTCTTTGTCCTGCTTGCGACAGAGCCGCCGGCAACAAAGGAGAGTGAGCACACACGACAAGGATACCGGAGTCGCAGTCAACCAATACAGCCACCCATTGCCCTGAACTCGGGATATTCTGGACCGGCAAGCGTCATGATGGACGCCGCCGTTTTACTTCGTCGAGGGTTTAATTCGACGGAGGGGCGCTGACTCAGCATCACGTGGGGTCAGGTGCCGCCCGTATCCCGGCCAACGCGGCGTCCAATCATCGTTTTTCTCCATTCTCATCTCAGATGATTATCAGCATCAGCATCTTCGACACGAGCATTATTATCAGGATTATTATCATCACGCAGGTCTTTCTAGGACGGCTACCTGACGACAGCAGATCTCAATATCGATGATGATTACTGAGTTTCTTTAATCGTCGGCTGCATCCAGAGACACGAACGGAATCACGACGTGCGGAGAACAAAGAAGCTACGGTCCTACGCCGGACGCCGTACAGCATGGGAGATTCCTCGAATCAAAATGCATGACTCACCGTCCCCGTTTGCGGCAGGACAGAGGACTGCGTATACCTATGCATGTCCATCTCGACCGAAACCGGTTCAGTCAGACCAGCATTGGGGGCGATCCGAGGGGGCTTTGTCTGTCCCAAGAGACTTCCTCGTCAAATTAAAGCCAACAGCTCAATGCGACAGACCGGCCAATCAGGCAGCGCAGTCTAAACCCGAAGAAAACTAGCAGCCCGAAGATTGTTGTGATTCTTGGGGAACCATCATCTGATGAACATCTGCATCGATCGTTAGTATGCAATATGAATAGGAGGAATAGCATTATGAATAACGTTCGCTTCGTCCTTGCGTCCTGTCCCAGACGATCTGCCATCTCCGTACGAAGTAGTTCTCCCATGATCCTGTAGCTCTCTGGGAGTCTTGACAGCATTCCACATACCACCCCGTTGCCCTCTTCTCTCTCTTGATCTCTCTTCCAGTCTTCCAGTCTCTGTCCTGGTGTCCGGAGAATTGCCGTGGGTCAAAATAAACACAAGCGAGAGAGAACCAGACTCTGTATCCCTCTCGACCTCCTCCGCCTTGACCTCATCACTTTCTTTTTCCATTTACCTCCCGTTCGGTCCCTTTTTTTTCCTCCTTCTGCCGTCCCTCCACGTCTTGCCTTCTTCTCTTCTTCTCCTGCCTCCGCTTTTCGTCTTCTCCCCCTCGATCCCGGAGTTTCGACGCGAAATTCCTGCTGGGAGTCCGACCTTCAGACTTTTCAATTGACCCGAATTCGTCCCTTCATTGACGGCCCTTCATTCCAATTGACATCCATGATTGTCTGCTCGGGTGTGGCATTCACCTCTTTGTGAAGGCTCTGTTCTGGAGTCTCGCTCTCTTGGCTGCTTTCTCGTCTCCTTTCTTGCGGCCACGCCAACGCATCCTCTTTCGCCCTCTGATCCCCCATCGACCGTGAACATCGACACCGCCTCGTCATGGACGATGATTTCTCCGACGTGTCGGAGCTGAGCTCGGCGCCCGCATCGCCGTCACCACCGCCGGGCTTCTATCCCTCGCCGCCGCCGTCGCAGGACGCGGACGAGAGCCGCCAAGCAGAGGCAGCGCCCGCCCGGAAGAAGCGACGGACGGCGGCGCCCAAAGAGCGGCGCACGCAACGTCTCGATCTCCGCCTCGGATCGGATGACCAACAGCAGCAGGTCGATCTGCTCACCAAGACCCTTCGTCGTCACCGCAAAATCGTCGTCATCGCCGGTGCTGGCATCTCCACCTCCGCAGGAAGTATGCGTCCCCACCACCACACCCATTTGGTGTCCCTCCCCAAGTACACCCGCTAATCAATGTCTGGCAGTTCCCGACTTTCGCTCCACCGATGGTCTCTTTAAATCCCTGCAGAAGAAACACAACCTCAAGGCGTCCGGCAAACTGCTCTTCGACGCCGCCGTCTACCAGGATGAAACCCTGACCGCCTCCTTCCAAGATATGGTGCGGTCGCTGTCCGAGGAGGCCGAGAAGACCTCGCCCACCGCGTTCCACCACATGCTGGCTCGTCTCGGCCACGAGGGTCGTCTGACCCGATTGTATACGCAGAACATCGACGGCATTGAGACCTCCATGCCGCCGCTGGCCACCCAGATCCCCCTGAACGTCAAGGCACCGTGGCCGCGCACCATCCAGCTGCACGGCAGTCTCGACAAGATGGTATGCCAGAAGTGTCGGCACCTGGGCGACTTCGACCGCGTCATGTTCGACCGCCCCGATGCGCCCGAATGTCCCGCGTGCTCTAAAAACAACCAATTCCGCATGGAGACCGGCCAGCGCAGCCACGGCATCGGCAAGATGCGGCCCCGCATCGTGCTCTACAACGAGCACAACCCCGACGAGGAAGCCATCACGTCCGTCATGAACGCCGACATTCGCTCCCGCCCCGACGCGCTGGTCGTGGTGGGCACCAGTCTGAAGATCCCCGGGGTGCGTCGTCTCGTGAAAAGTCTGTGCCAGGTGATCCGCACCCGCCGCAACGGAACCACCATGTGGATCAACAACGAGCCCCCCGTGGGGAAGGAGTTCGAGGACTGCTGGGACCTCGTCGTGACGGGCGACTGCGAAGAGGTGGCGCGACTGGCCGCCCTGAAGCGCTGGGACGACCACTCGGAGGAGGTCTTCGACGAGTGCAACCAGTCCGAGGTCGAGCGCGTCAAGAAGGGATCGGAAGTGTCGATTGTGGTCTCTACGCCGAGGAAGAGACAGAAGACGGCCACCGGCTTCCTCACGCCGTCCTCCAGCCAGGACGAGGAGGGCCGGAAATCCCAAGTCCCGGCCAACACGCGCGCCAACCCCGCCAGTCGCGGACCGAAACTGGAGGACGTCCTCAAAGGAAACAAGACCGCTGCTGCGCCCAAGAAAGGAGCTGCCGCGAAGAAGAAGCCGGCCGCTGCACCTCGCAAACGGGCCAAGAAAGAAGCCCCGGCCAAAAACACCAAGATCACCACCTTCAGCAAAGTCACCAAGGCGCCGAAGGTCGCCGCCGAAGACAAATCCGTCAAGCTGGAAAAAGACGACTCGAAACCCATGCATCCTCTTCCTCCTGGTGCCGCGCGCAATAACGGCCCGATGTTTCCTCACCTCAGCCAGAAGGGGGACACGACGCCGACGCGCAACAGTAGCAGCGATTGGCGGCAACCCGACACGATCTCTCCCAAGTCAGTGCCGAACGGAATGAGTGAGTTGCTGAACCAACCAACCGCATGAGTTGAATCACAGCTCTTACGTTCTCGTCCTTAGTCTATGTCTATCTTTCTACTTCAGTTCTTGTCTTTTTCACCTTCACCTTTCTCTCTCTGGGGCTGCGTCGTGGTCGCCCGGAGCCTGTTTCTTGATTCCATGTTTTGTCTGTTCTGTTTGAGTGTCAAGATACCAACGATAGACTATCTTGCTTTGACTTTGGCGTTTGGGTTGAATCAGAGGCCTGTGTGACCCGGGATTGCTCCTCCGGTCGACCTGCTTCGTGGTTTTTTCTTTTTCGTTGTACAACTTGGGACGGCATGATCATGTACCTAGTGATTGATGCATTGCGTGGTCGCTGATTGGCGTTATGAGGAACGACGGCGTTTGGGATCAGTTTTACTTGACTTTATTTTTATGTGCATCCATGGAGGCACCATTGCCGCAGCACTAGTCAGATGGACCGATCGTCCAAGGTCAATATCAGTGTTAATTTTATCAGTCATATCATACAATCAATCTACCCAAGTCCCAGGTCCCCTCGCAGCTGCGACCCCGGCCCATTCTCGTCCTCGCTTTCTGTATCATCGTCGCCCGCCGCGTCGGGGTCCATCGTCCGCTTGGCTCGCGGGTCGCGATCTAGATCTTCCACGCGGTCTGGGTCTTCTTCCTCTATTCCGTCGTCGGCGTCCTCGTCCTCATCTTCTTCTTCATCGTCTTCTTCCTCTTCCTCCAATTCCGTCTCATTCTCGTCTCCCTTCTCCGGCTCATCCTGCGTCTCATCCCCATCATCATCGTCCCGAACCCCATTCCCATTCTCATCCCTCTTCACCCTCTTCGCACCCCGAACGGCACTTGCACTCGCAGCAGCAGAGCCCTCCATCTCCATCTCCACCTCTTTCTCTCCCTCTTTATCCGCATCCTTCCCTTCCACAACCCCAACTCCAGAATCCGCACCCCCCAGCCCGGGGCCCTCTTTCCCGCCTTGACTTTGACTCTTACTTTTCCTCTTCCCGGCCTTCAGGTCGGTGAATGCGTCGAGTTCCTTTTCCAGGCGCGGGCGGAACCCCTCGAGTTCTAGTTCTGAGAGCGCGCTGAAGACGTCCGAGGGCGCGACGGTGCGTTTGAGGGTTGCTTCGTTGGCGCTGTTCATTCTTTCGTTAGAATTGTCTGACTTGGTCTTGGATTGGGATATGGGATATGGGGTGTGGAGAGTGGGTTCAGGTTGGGTTCAGGTTGGGTGTAGTGTAATATAGTATAGTATAGCAAACAGGACTCTCCGGGGGAGAAAGGGAGCGGGTGGGAAGAGGGTGAATGAGGGAAACATACTGCGACGACAAATACGACACAAACACAGTAGCCGCCTTCTGGATGGCCAGGACGGCGTCCTTCTGGAGGGAGGTGTTGGGCGGGAGGACGGACTTTGCGAGACGCAGGGTGAGCGAGCGAGGGAGGAGGTAGTCCTATTCATTTTCCATTTGTCAGTCATCCACTATCACTACCATTGCCGTGGCTATTGTTTCAACTGTTCCAATCCCTCCACTTCCAAATCGCACCACGATAGAGGAAAGCCACAGGAAATACATACCTCGATGCTCACGCCCTCGGCACGCGCCTTCAACTGCTGCTCCGTCGCTTGTACCGAGGATTGCGTCTGCGTCTGCGGCGGCTGAGATGGCGAGGGATCGTGCTCGACGAGAGAGGGGGAGAGGGGCGTCTGCGTGTCTTCCATGTCGCCTGGTGAGCTGGTGGATTTTCGAGGCATTGTCGTTTGCTTGGAGCCGGTGCTGCTCGTTGTTCGGTGGTTGGTCGGGAGGTATTATTCGATCGGTGGAAGAGGTATGTACGGCGAGAAAGAGGAAGGGTAAAAGGAGGTAAGATGGTCGGTCGGTCAATAGGTGATGTGGTGTAGGTGAGCAGTGGAGGTGTGTCGGCGTAGACGCAGGCGCAGGCGAGAAGCAAGGCAGTAGGAGTAGAGTCAGAGGTTCAGAGGCAGGAGAGTGGAATATTCAGAGAAGAGCAGAGCAGAGGGCAATCAAATCAAGCCAGATTAAGTATTATGTCTGCGAGAATGTTAAGGACCGGTCGGAGAGAGAAGGTCTGGAGTGGGATTCTTTTTTTCTTCTGGAAAATACGCGACGCGATGGGCGGAAGCGCGACGGGTTGGATTGGTCGGTGGCGATTGGGATTACCTACTCAGGTATTGTTCTGCAGAGGGATCGGGTGGAGGGCTGGATCTTATTTTATGCGATGATAACTATATTGTGTTATTTGCTGTACATATTATATGAATATGGAATATGGTTTAGGAGTATTAAGAGGTGGAATTGGTTTGCAATTGCTGTTCTATACTAAGATCAACTCATACTGGACTGATATGTGTAGTCCATTTAACGATATAAACTCAATGAATAAGTCCAAAGATAAGATATATAAAATATAAAAAGAGAAAGAAAAAAAAAGCAAAATGAAAAATAGAGATAAACCCCATGTCTTCTTGATAACCTCCATCTCCACATACACCTACCTGGATGTGTATACTGAAAGCGCAAAAGAAAAAGCAAAAAAAAAATGACAAGAGTGGGATTCGAACCCACGCCATCGTGAGATGAGTAGGAAACTCAGAGAGTTGTGAATTAAGGTAGACCTTAACCTACCGCCTTGGACCGCTCGGCCATCTTGCCGGTTGATCAAGATTTGGATCAAGTTTATGCTACATAGACCTGGCATGATAAATATGATCTTACAGACAAGAAAGAGTCCCCTTCTAGGCCATTTCCAAGCGCTCACCCTAATCATCCAGAGGCGCATAGAAAGCTGCAAGCTGTAGGCCACCACAGCGCCGATAGCTGAAAGTCAGCTGGTCTGTTCCCACATGCCCATCTAATTGTTTATCGAAATTCCCTCGTAATCCCATGCAAGAGTACTTCTACCGGAAACCGCGATCAGCTGACCCCAGCCTCCTCGATAGGGTACCACTAATCGAGAGCTGTCGCGGTAGGTTGTCTCAGCCTACTTCCCCCTCGGAAAGACCGATGGCAGACAACAACTCCCCAGATTACAAGGCTCTCTTTCAGCAGGCTGAAGAGCGGCAGAAGCAGGCCGAAGAGCGACAGAAGCAGGCTGAAAAGCGACAGAAGGAGGCTGAAGAGCGACAGAAGCAGGCCGAAGACGAAGGCAGACAGGAGAGAGAGAGACGGGAGCAACTTCAAGAGCTCAGCCGACCGGCCACTTTCGTGGAATTCTTGCGCCATTCTCATCACCTGCTCTCCCGTCTGCTCAGAGTTGAGACACCCTCTCGCTCGACTACTGGGAAAATCCCCCCTCCCACGGGGAAATATTGCCCAACACGATTGGAACCCTGGGCCGACTGCTCAGCACTACAGTCGGAGCTTTACAGGTCCGTCTACAGATACCTTCAGTTGACACCCCGGGGGGCGCCTCAGTTGTACTCATCTTTGCATGAGCTGGAAGGATTAGGCCGACGACTTTGTCGGAAGCCTATAAGCAGCGAGCAAGAACTCGGGCATTATGAGCGATTCGCCGTGGAAGAGCATGTCCACGACATCATTACCGAATTGTGCAAACTACCCGCTGCTCGCGACGAGTTCGGGCTCGGCGATGGAATCCAGTTCAGCAGTCATACAAATTCCTTAGACGAGAACGAAGCTCCTGATGCGGATGCAAGCCAATCGTCAAGTATACACCACCCAAAGCCTGATCAGTTCTGTATCCATCGTGTCGACGGCAACACTACCACTCTCCTCACATCTGTCAAGTATAAGCCTCCTCACAAGCTTTCTGTCGCCACCCTTCGCATGGGGCTCCGACCAATGAACTTATGGAAGGATATGGTTAGATCGAACAAGATACCGACAAGCCAGGAAGCGAAACTGAGGTATAATGCAGAGCGACTTGCCTGCTCCGCTCTTGTCCAGGAATATCATGTCATGATCCAGGAAGGGCTTGAGTACTCCTACGTGACCAACGGGGTTGCTCGGGTCCTCCTGCGTGTTCCGCATGATGATCCGAGCACGCTTTATTATTTCTTATGTGATCCTAACAGCGAGTTGAATACAGAAGTTGAAGATAGTTTCCGACTACGGAAGACTTCTGTTGCAAGAACACTATTTCTGTGTTTAATGGCCTTTCGCTCATCTGTGCGGGGCCAGGAATGGCGGAATTCCATACGACCGGAGCTTCCTCTTTGGACGACTAGTTTTGACCACACTCGTTCTCAGATTATGTCCCAAGCAGAGCCGCCGCAAACCGTTCCGAACTCCGATAGTACAACCCTGGAGTACATGAGTCCGGAATCCGGTTCAGCTTATGAACCGCCGTCATCTCCGCCAGATTCTCCAACGGCAGCGGCTCGCCGAGTGCCTACAAGGTCTCAAGCCAGCTGTGCACCATCGGCTGTACAGCATCGCTCGCAGTCACCGGACTCATCAGGCTCCGATTCGAACCAAGCAACAGGCCGCAAACGGGGTTTCAGCCAAGTCGCGTCCTCTCCATCTTCCCAACAAGCAGGTCGTCAACGGGACACGGGAAATAATCATGGAAACCAAGCCCGATTTCGCGATGCGCAATTTTGCACCCAACGGTGTTTACTCGGATTGCAGTCTGGCGGCGTATTAGATGCCTGCTGTCCAAATGTGATGCTTCATCGTCGAAGCAAAGACAGTCCCCAACATCCGATTACTTCAAACGATCTGGTGCGTTTACTTAACGCGCAATTGGATGAAGACATTGACCGATGCATACCCCTCGGTGGTTGCGGGTCATATGGTGCGCCGTTCAAACTTACTTGTGTTGAATATGGCTACACTGTTGTCGGAAAAGGAACCACATCGGGGCTATGGAAAGAAGTCTCCCGCGAAGCAGAAGTATACCAAATTCTGCGGAAGGCCCAAGGGTCTGCTGTGCCTGTTTTCCTGGGCATGATCGACTTGGCGAAAATATATTTTCTTCATGGGGCTGGAGAGATTCGTCATATGCTAGTGATGGGCTGGGGAGGAGAAAATACAGCATCGATGGAGCCGACGCCGTGGCTTCACCGGGAAATTCGCAGATCAACCAAGGAAATCAAAGCCTTGGGAATCACTCACGAAGATCTGCGGCGTGATAACGTTCTTTGGAATAAAGAACTTGGACGGGCGTTGATTATCGACTTTCACCGGTATACATTGAAATGTCGACCGAGTTTGCGGCGATCGCAAGCGGTAAAACGACCGTGTCAACCAGAGACGAGAGATACGAAACGTCTATGTGTAACGTGAAGCAATGTGCTTACTTTATTGGATTAGCAATTCAAGCATCCATGACAATGAAGCATGCAAGCACTTTCAGCCCGAATCCGAGTGAATCAACCATGACTTCGACCTGCCGTCGATCATCGATGCCCTGTTTCCACCCCGCCTACATTGCCTCAAGAGATGGATGATTCTATATGTATTGACAATGATATTGACAATGACGAGCTGACCGTCCAATTCTGGCTCTCGTGCTCGACTTTGCTGTCATCGGCGAGATGCGAGCCTGCGGGTATCGTCAAGGACCACCAACTAATCTTGATGACGCCGAACCTGCTTGCCAAGTGTCCGCAGCTCGTCGAAACAACCCCTCATGGTAGTCATGGTCGAGTCCTTCTCAGGTGAGGTCAGCCGAGGCCACGAAGACTGTGGCGTCTCAACCATGGACTTCCTCCATCACAATATAATTTTTCCCTGTTTCAGGGTTCGTGTAGAGGGCATGGACACGGGGAAAGAGGACAGTAGTGATTTCTCGGACGAACAGGAAGTTCTCCCCTTCAAGGAGGTTGACCCCTTTCCCGAACTTCACAACAAAGTGCCCGAATCTCCGGTGGATCTTTGGGGTTCTAGCTTTGAGCAATACATCGATATAGGCAGGAGTTTCGATTTGCACTTCACTTTAATGACCAGAGTCATCGACTGGATGATCTCGGTATCGACGTAACACAGTCGATGGACTAGCAATTGGTGATGAATAGATTCAGCAGGATATGGCACCAGCATGCGGTATATGATATTAGTTATTTGCCAGTATGTAGTAGAAAGGCAGAGAGAATGGATAAACAATTGCGTCTGGGCACAGTTATCTTATTGTAGCGAGGGAGAGGGAGAAAAAGAAACAGCCACGGTAAAGAGAGGGAGGGGTGGGGAGCAAAAACAAAAAGACATGACAAGAGTGGGATTCGAACCCACGCCATCGTGAGATGAGTAGGAAACTCGTAGAGTTGTGAATTAAGGTATACCTTAACCTACCGCCTTGGACCGCTCGGCCATCTTGCCAATTGATGAAGAAGGGCCAACGTTTTTGACTACATGAGCCTGCCCTGATGTTAGCCCTAGAATCGGTACTTCTTGCCGAGTATAGCCATATCTACATCCACTCATGATATAAAATTGGCCCGTCTACTTGGCTTATATCATTGTTGGAGTATTGATTCTTGGTATTTCAAGAATATATAACATTCAAATAGATTTACTCTCCTTTTTGTTTTCTCTCTCTCTCGGATTTCCACGACATCTGGAAATATAAACATGTATACACTTCCAAGACCAGCAATACATGTGGATCATTTTTGCTTGGATTGAGAGACTGCGTACGGTTTGATTTCCATACCCCGAGCCCTTCCATATGTAAATACACTGGCAGCATCTTATCGTCTCTATGGCGTGGCGTACTTTTGTTTCAATCACCCTGCCCCATGTATATGTACCGTGGAGTGCCATCCTTGGCTATGGCTTGCATGACCTCGAAGGATACTTGCGAGACAGGTGAGCTAAGCAATTCATTTCCATGCACACTCACTGGGTTAGTATGTCATATCAATGGGTCTCTCCGCTTATTGGTTATATCCTCGGTATGGCACTTTGTGCATCTCATGCGGGTACATGCTACCTAGGATCTACAGGGTCTGTCAACCCACCACACACCTGACGATAGAGAGCTGACACACAGAGGCCCAATATATACACATCAACTATATGTACCAAACATACCCACTGATCAAAGGATGGACCCCATCGTGACAACACCCACATTAACTGCCCTAGGACCACACAAAGCTAGCCAGGCATTGTACTACCGGGTTGATGCTGGTGGCTGTAGAATAGATGTCGCTCAGCTGTCTATCGGTGTGGTTATCCATGGTTTGGAATTAACTTGTATGTGTTACGGTGCAGCCTGGGAGGCATCTTACCCTTCGCCTGCCTCTCCATGCCTATTTCCGATATGCAACACCAGGGATCTCTGGCCTCCCGTGCGGCAGTCATTTGACCTGATACTACTCACCCCACGGTGTTCTTTTGACTTTTTTTCAGTGAACATGGTAATACTGGTCATAACTCTAAATGGTTTCTCTGAAGTGGCACTGGAAGGAAGACAGGGGAAAGCAGGCGAGGGAAGGCGGGGATGTCTACATTCATTCCGGGGAAGTATAGTTAGTGACTGTTACTTGTATGGGTTGTGGAGTTGGCTGATCAGGGTATCGCTAGGGATGAAACTCAGATGGAGACTATCTGCAGTGGGTGTTTAGGCTGATGGTATTCTGGTATACTAATCTAGGTCTCAAGTAGACCTATTGGCATTTGCTGTTGCATAAATCGGAAATCCCCAATGTTGACCGATAACCCAGGGCAAACAATATATAACCAGTCCACCGATACTCCCTCTTACCACACAACACCAAGCCTACACCCGAAAAAAAAAAAAAAAAAAAAAGACTGAATCCACAAAGCAAGAAATCCACAGCCCTTTTTTTTTTGAAGAAAAAAAGAAAAGAAAAAAACCCAACCCCTCAACCCAAACCACCCCTCCCACCAAGCCCTTAACCCGCAAATCTTAGCCCCCACAAACAGAGCGCAGAATATCCGACCATCTTCACATCAACCGGCAAGATGGCCGAGCGGTCCAAGGCGGTAGGTTAAGGTATACCTTAATTCACAACTCAACTGAGTTTCCTACTCATCTCACGATGGCGTGGGTTCGAATCCCACTCTTGTCATTTCTTTTTGCTTTTTTGGATCTCTGGTTCTGGTGGATGGCGGATATGGGTGGGTGGGTGGTTGTGCGGTATGTGGATCGTTGATTTTTTAGTTTAGTCTCTCTCTACTCCGTACCTACGGATAGGATGGATGGTTGAGGCGGAGCTTGGTTCGGATCTCAGTGATATAGTTACTTACCTCTTTTATATACCGCCGTTTTTATCCTTGCACCCTGTATGTTATTCATCGTATGCGTGATATCTTAAACAAGGACAGAGGAACAAGAACAGTCGCAAACTCTACACCGTTTATACAAACTGAACGAAAGACATCTTAGATTCATGAAGAGTATCAACATCTATAAAGAGAGAACCATCATCTCAGACCATCGAAAAAAGACAAAAAAAAAACCAGGCCTACAACGCCTTCTTTTTTAAGGTATCCACAGAAGCAGCAAAGAAATCAAAAAGTCATGAAAAGCCAGACTCGCAGATACAGATAGATCCAGGTCATATCTACTCAGCCATCTCCTCATCGCCGTTCCCCCACAGTCCCTCGATCTTGAATTCCTTCGCCCACTCCGTGACGATCTGTCTCGTGTCCACGCCGGGGCCGACCTCCGTGGCGGCGGCGCCCTCTGTCGTGGTGACGACCGGCAGCACGGGGGCGTTGACCCAGCCCTGGATGCGGCCGTCTCTCCAGTCGTTGATGACGGTCATGGCGGCGGCCTCGAGGTTGGGGACACCGCCCTTGCCGAGACGGCCGCGCTTGCGAGCCACGTGGATCAGGAAGTCGTTGACCTGGTCGCCGCCGGAGGGGAAGAGGGCGGGGATGCCGTAGAGGGCGAGGAGCTTCTGGAGGAGACCCTCGGAGGTGGAGAGGCGCTTGATGAGGAGCTTGACGGCGGGGATGGGGTCCTCAATCTGCTTGGGGGGCACGGCGTTAAGGAGGACGAGGCGGGCGTGCTCGTCCTGCTTCTTCTTGTGGCTCTTCTTGTTGGTGGCCTTCTCGCTGCCGCCGGCGTTGGGGAACACGATACCCGGCGAGTCGATGAGCTTGAGCTTGCTGTCGAGTTTCACCTGGCGGAGGCTGGTGGTGACACCGGCTTCGGCGCCGGTGGGACAGGCGTTGCTGGAGCCCTTGTTGAGGCGGGCCGTCAGGGCGTTGATGACGGAGGACTTGCCGACGTTGGGGTAGCCGATGACGCCGACGGAGACGGAGCGCTTCAGCTGCTTGGTCTGCGCGAAGGACTTCAGGGCCTTGAAGAGCGTGTCCGAGGTGCCCTTGACGGTCAGCTGCTTGTGGTCGAAGCTGTGGGCGTTGCCGGTGCCGTTGGACGCCTTCAGCGGCAGAGTCGGGAAGTATCGGCGCAGATGGATCAGCCAGTCCTTCAGCACGGGCGGGGGCACGAGATCGATCTTGTTGAGGATGAGGATCAAGCGCTTGGTTCCCGCGGCGGCGGACATGATCTCGCGCTCGACCTCCTTGGAGCGAGTACCCTCGGGGTCACGAGCATCCAGCACGTACAGCACGACGTCGGCACCGTCAACAACCTGCTTGAACACCTTGTCGAACTGTCGTCGCGAGCTCTCCTTCGAGTGAGGCTGCGAGACAAGCTGAGGGGCTTCATCGTCGTCGAGAGCCGCACCGCCATCCTCCTCGTCATCGTCCATCGCATCCATATCCTCATCGTCGTCCTCGTCCATCTCGTCATCCTCATCCCCGTACTCGGCCGCTCTCGCCCGCGCAGACGCCAGCAGCGCAGCCATGGGGTTCGAAGAGTCTCCATCCTCGTCCATATCGTCATCATCCATGCCATCGCTGTCGATATCCTGCTGAATCTGACCGTCGATCACCTCGGCGCCCTGTCCGGACTGGGCCTTCTGGGCGGCGCGGCGAGCACGAGCCTCATCGCGAATACGCTGCTGCTCCTCCGCCTTCAAGCGCTTGCGCTCCTCAATCTCATGGAGCAGCTTATCCTTGTGCGGGAACAGGTTCGGGATACCGGGGTCCTTCTTGATCTTCGAGCGCCATGTAGGATCCTGATAAAAAAATTGTCAGTGAAATTGCGCCGGCAAAAGAGAAATTCAAAATGCATTATGAAATCCGCAGCAATTGCAAACCCGCAAGAACATACCTTCTTCGCCAACTTCTTCTGCTTCCGTTGCTTAGCCGCAGAGGCCTTTTCAATCTTGTGTCGTAGTCGGACGGGAGTCCGCTTAGAATTCTTGCCTGGACGAGATCAGTTCAAACTTTTCTTCTGGGTTTTACGGAGAACAAAAAATGGACCGGATAAGCATACCGATATTCACCATCTTGTCAAATCAGTACTCAAACACTCAGCACCAACAGGGAAATGACCGGGGAAGATGTAGAAGAGATCCAGAGCGTCTCCGAACAATTTTGTGCAAACTTGAGCGGCCGCCAAGATTTCACCGGCGCTAAGATAACCGGACAAACGTCCCGCCGATCTCCGGCCATCCCGCGGATTTCGCGATGACTCGAGATGCTTCATGCGAGGCTTCTGCCTGTGGTTTGATTTCGCATGTTCTTTCTTTAGATTTCGTTTCATCGTTCGGCTTATCTCTCCTTTAGAATTTACCACCCTCTCTTCCGTTTCATAGACAGCGCCTATAGACAGCATACCATGGCCCAACCGCAAGGCTCCTTCTCTGCCCCGCCGCAAGTCGTCTCGTTCGATGGCATTCTGTCCGACTTTGATGGGACCATCGTGGATTCTACCGATGGTAAGCATACTATGTTGCATGAACTACCCAGCGATCAAGAAAAGACACTAATGATGGGCCCCTGTCAATAGCAATCGTCAAGCACTGGCACAAGTTCGTCCGGCCCGATAGAAACCACCCCACCTTCCGACCCAACGAGACGAAACCTATCCCTAACACTTCACTCACCCTACAGGATCGGAGCGGAACTAGGCGTTGACCCCAAGATAATTCTCGCTACCTCGCATGGTCGCCGAAGTATCGATACCTTGGCCCTGTACGACACGTCAAAGGCCAACTGGGAGTGTAAGTCGCCGATGTCCTCCCTTCCCCCTCTTTGTCTGTTTTATACAAACGAGTGAGATGTCTTATCTGCCACGACGGAGAGAAAAAGAAAATCCAGGCCTGACGATGTGACCTTTGGTTTGTGCAGACGTCAGCTACATTGAAGGCTGTATCCCGAAAGAGTACGGGTCCGATGCTGTAGAAATCCCCGGCGCCAGATCTCTCCTCTCGGCTCTGGACGAAGCTGGCGCACGCTGGGGCGTGGTCACCTCCGGGACACGCGCGTTGCTCGAGGGCTGGTTGGGAGTCCTGAATCTCACGCATCCCGACATGCTGGTTGTCGCGGAGGATGTCGAGTTGGGAAAGCCCGATCCACGATGCTATCTCCTGGGTCGTGCGCGCCTGGGATTGGAGAATTCCTCGTCACTGGTGGTTCTTGAGGACGCCCCGTCCGGAATCCGCGCTGGCAAGGCGGCCGGATTCAAAGTGATTGCGCTTACCACGACCCACACGCTGGCCCAACTTCAGGAAGCCGGGGCGGACTGGATTGTGGAGGACCTGAACAGCGTTTCGGTGAAGGCCGTTGCCGATGGCCAGATTCAGCTCGAGATCCGGAACGCATTCCAATAAAGTGAAGCCGGGGGTGCAAGGGTCTTAACGACGGAGTTTTGACTCCAATAGATTACGGGACTTTTTGCTTTTCTTTTCTTTTTCTTCTCTCTTTTCTTCCCTCTGCCGCCTTTCTCCCCCCCGTTACCTGGTCGGGCCCTAGGGGCTCCGATAGACTTTTTTGTTGTACATAGAATTAGAACCATTGTGTCTATCTTGTAGTGCCTCTTGCCTCTGCCCAGATGATATGACATGTATCTGCCGTGGGTGCGGGTGGAAAGTGCCTTGCATGGCACCAATGTACAAACGGATGCGAGAATCGGTTTGTACTCGTATTTTAAAAGACCCATATGGAAACGCCATGGCAACCATACCGTGCATGAAACAAAGCCAATCGACCGGAGCCAACGGTAGACAAGGCTGGCTCACCGAGCTGGCAACACGATATCGCGCAGTGGATTGAGAGTGGGATTCCGCGAATTACAATAGGCCCGGGACCCAGAACCTGATAACGGGAGGGATCTATCAGTGGAGGCTCCATTGTCGAACGCAACATGCTGGCGGTGTACAGCAATGCATATTGGGAATGATATAGGCTTCCATGGAGACATGGCTGGCGGGTTTCTCCATGCGCTGTAGGTCCGAGCTAATCAGATTCACGGACTACACCGAGATGTTTGCCGAGGACATCACCGCTTTCTCACCCTGTATGATAAGTCTCATGGCCCGTCTCGATCCGGTAGTCCAGAGGCAACATATCACAGAGAGGTTAATGTTTAAAGTTAAACCACACTGGAGAGTTAGATCTACCGGCATGCTCACCGACTCGGACAACCTACTGCACCCTCGGCCGACCATGGATACGCATAATCACACGAGAGAAAGAGAAGGGAGATGAAGGGGGACGAACGGAGGGACGGGAACAGCTGTTGCATGAATGTGGCTGCAGCATGCAGCTGAAAAAAAGAAAACAGAAAAAAAAAGTCCAAGGTGGCAATCGTGATTTTGATCAGGACGTGCCTTCCGCACCTCCAAGCAACCTAGACAAATCAATTGTGCCACCGTCTCAGGACGCCGCCGTTCGGAACACACGAGCTGTTGCAGGATTCCCTGATTGCAGGGTTGCCCCCAGGGCTAATCGCCTCGTTGACCGAAGGGGACGATCGGGTTCTGGAAAACGGACGTGTCGACTGGAGCCCCCAAACACGGCTCGATCGACATGGATTTCTGCTGCATTGCATCGGGAAGATCTGGCCGAACTCGTCAGCGATACGGGTGATGTAGCTGGGGGAAGTCTGGCCCCAAACCAGTCTCTGACACTGTAAGCAAGGGATGGTGGGCGAAAACCCTCGGGGAGAGAGGAGTGAGAGGTTTTATTTTTTGCTTTCTTCCTGCTCTGTCCCTCTCTTTCCCGCTCAGGGCTGACCCGTGTGGTTTTTATCATTCTGGGCGTCTCGAACGGTAAGCGCAAAGTTTCCATCGTTGATCAAGGCCATTCTGGGAGCCAGACAACCCATAGGAAGAGACACCTATGGTGAATGGGTCAAGAGGCGTCTTCATCCCGAAGAGGCTCAGACAATGTGACCTCCTTGTACCAGTCGAGTTACGATACGTGCACTGTACACCACATACGTCCGACAGACATACAGTCTAGACCGGAACATGGCAAAGGCTGGTCGGGAAGTGCCCGCAGTCGCCCTGAGCGTTGAATACAGTTGCATAGAGCGGAAGAACTAAACAGAAAAGAAAAGAAAAACGGGCACATCCAGATGCCATGGCGTAAAGGGTTGGGCCCACAAATCAATCTCATTCGCCTGTCAGTGTTGGTACTATTGTCAAAGAATGACGAATTTGAGGCTATCCATTGCTTGGCTTATCCGTGCACAAGAGATGGATCGGAACGAGGAGAGAACGAAGAGCGAAGGAAACAAAGAAAGAGGCGGAGGATGGACGACCCTGCAGGCGATCTCGGAGGATCTCGAATCGCCCAGGGAGCGTGTGGCTGAGGAGAAGCACCGCCATGATCATCGCTGGACTTTAGTTCCGTAGGTCGCACCTGCCTATTGTAGCCATGGGGTGTGGCGTCGTCTCTCAGGGCTGAGTGTTACGCATTACATACCAGAATACCCAGTATCGTCTGTACCTCCTTACGATGATACACCAGTACAGGTATCGTAAAAACACCGCATACTCGGCGGATGGTCAGTACCAGGTAGCAGGTACAGGAGGTTCCTGTGCTTGCATCTCAGGCGGAGAATAAGGGCAATGATTGTCGATGCACCTACATCATGGAGCAGATTAAGCCGTGGCGATTGACGTATGGGACCTCACGGAATGATTGACGGTGATCGAAGGGTTATCGGGGGGAAATCGTAGACCCAAGGGGATGGGAGACTGGAGATGTTCTGCTGTACACGCTAAAAGGCTAAAAGCAGGGTGTGCTCACGGGCAGCAATTAGGGGAGGATCCCCCAGTGTGCCAAGTCAACCTTATACCATCCGGGCAGGGATGTGATGCCATCATTGATCGCCCCAATGGCATAGCGTTTCAGGGGTTGGCGTTCATGCACCACGGCCAGAGCAACTAGTCCTTCTCAGCCAACAGACGGACCGACAGGCAGGCAGAACGACAGACAAGTCGCAACCATGTCGATGCGCCAGCATTCTCGGCGAATTTTGGCCCATAGGGTCTCATATTTGGGATCCCCCTCCGTCTATCACTGCACCGGGCAGCAACGGCTCGTAGGAGGTCGGTGCTAAGAGGAAGGACTAAGAGGTCTGCGAGGAAGATCAGTGCGGGTGGATCGTCACAGGGGAAAAAGAGGAAGGAGGAGAAGAAGTGGGAAGGTGATGACGATGGGTCAAGCTGATGGATCCATCCGGCCCCCCTTTTTTCTTTTCGTTTTTTCTTTCCATTTTTTTTCTTTTTCTTGCGTTCTTTTCTTCGATGGCGAGAGTTGTTGGAACTTGTGATGAATGCAGTCCACCGTGCTTGATCGTGGTGTAGATGGCAATGACCCGCCAATCATGACCCCGAGTAACGCGCCGGATGGTCGGCCAGCTTAAGCACCTCCCAAGCCTGCATACATCCATGGATACTCCGTAGTCGACACGTGAACCGTTCCATCCAACAAGTCAGTGAAGTTGAAGCTTGGGGCGACGCGACAACAGCGAGTGATGTTCATCCCCCCGAGTCCACCGCGTCGCACACGGTCTCGTTCATAAGGCCAACGCTGTGGGTGAAGTGAAAAGTGCTGGACCCCATGACTCCGAGGGCTTCTGATTGGCCTCATGCCGGCCTGAGGCCCCACCGCCGACCCCCTTCAGTTCGCACTTCTCGCCCATCCGGGGCTTCTTTTTCTGACTAACAAACCTCAGAGGCAGGCGGAAACTCCATCCGATGGGAACTTTTAGGGGATCGTTCCAAGATGCCGGAATCTGCTGTGTCGCTCCGGGATTTCCCCTCCCTCATGTGAACGTTGGACTATCAACCCGAGCTCCCCCCCTTTGAAGTTGGGACGTTGGTCCTCCGTACAGCGTGTCTAATGTATGTACTGGATTATACGTGCCGTAGCGCTGGCAAGAAGAACATAGACGTACATTAAACGGAGGCGATCAGAGGAAATGCATGCACACATCATTCGCGCGAAAGCGAGCATCATGGGGATCGGTCCATGTGAATGGAGTATGGAGTAGTAACGTACTACCAGGAGCAGCGCAAAAACGGAGCGGATGATGGCCCCTCCCCCTAACATGGGCTTTGCTCCCATCTGCATGAGAATGGATTGGGAACCGCTGTTGCGTAACCTCGTGACTTGGCGTGGGCGCTTCGGGCTGCATCATGATTCGCGCCGCGACGGGGCCAGAGGGCAAGAACTCGAGGTGACAGGAATCCTGGTGCGAGAAATGGACGAATGGCGGAAGACGCCGTCCAGGGCCCGAGAGTCGACGGTTCCTAAGGCCCTGCTCCGGAAGACGGCGTAAAGTCCCAAGTAACAGCCCAACCGCCTAGCAGGAAGATCAGGTAAAGGATGGAAAATGTTCGAACAATCGACAGATCCTGGTGGCTGATCGACGGGATCTGTCGACTATTGGTTTTAGCGGGGCTTGGCTGGCTGCTGCCACGCTTTTGCAGCTCTCCCCATAGATTTTAGTTAATTAAATTTAATCTATTTTTCGCCCTTCTTCTGGAGCTTCGAGATATAGTTCCTATTCGAATTCTCGACTTTCTTTCGTTTGCATAGGAAATCGTTAGTTTTGGGACGATTCGCCGGCCAAGCGGGTTAGGAGCTTTGCGGGCAAAACATGACAGATCGCGGGAGATCCGTGCTGTACGTATGTATTTGTTTGTACGAGTACTGTACAGTTACGTCCCAGGTACCCAGGTACCCAGGTACAGGTACAGGTACATCCGTAGTGTATAGAGTACAGGCATCCATGGATACAAACATCCCTCTCGGTAAGTCGGACTCAGTTCCCCGCCTGTCCTGCGCCGTCGATGATGCGGAATATGCGAGACTCCAAACTATAATAATAACTCTAACCCCTTCGCTCGGGTCATGTACGATGGGAGAAGAACCAAGTCGACCTGTCGCAGACGGAGGGACCCAAGGGACCTGTCGGCAGGTATTGCTTGTGTACCGACCCGCTCGGGTAAATCGCGAGGAGAGTCGTTGGGACCTTGGGAGTTGGAAGCGGACCGCCCAAAGTCAACCAGAAGCAGAGCAGGAGTGGACGGGCAGCTGTGAATGGAGGACCGGCTGTGATCCCCGTCCAAAACCCATGGAATGGATCCCGATCACCCACTGCCCCGTGATCGATTCTTGGCCGCGACTTGCCAGGCCATTGGCTCCTTTTCTCGCACTCGCTCTCTCGCCGCAGTGTGAGACATGAACAGCGATCTCGGGAGTCTCCAAGGCGCGTCTGACTTGACTGCTGACCCACTTCGGGTACGGCAGCAACAGCAGCCGTGCTTCTTACGGAGTCGCTACGACGCAGTACTCCCCTCTGACACGATCCTCCTGGACGCTGGATGATAATCGTCATGTCTGGTGGTAGTCAAGATGACCTCACCATCTCCCATCCCCTCCGTTCCTTTCGTCCTGGCCCCTCATCGCCTTCACCTAATACGAACGGTCGGTGTTGGCATCGTTTGGTGCTATTTTCGCCTTGGTTAGGTTCCTCCACTATGGAGCCCTCGCCCTCTTAGACTCTTCCACTTTTCTCCCCCCCCTGTTAGCAAAGCTAAATTTGTCCCTTTTTCCCACGCTAATGCAGGAACTGACGAAAAGCTCGTTTGCGATCTACTCAGCTCCATTGCAGTTTCACTCTGAATCATGAGGCTTGGGATTAGGGGAAGGATGGGATAGGGATCCATTGGGGGACACCTGACACTTAAGCTTTATTCTGCCTCAGGCGAGTCAGCATCATCGCAACCCCTTTTCGGGTTGAAAGGAGGTGGACAGCGGGAACCTCTTGGATTTTTTTATCTTTCCGCCAATGAGATCTTCTCCTCGCGTGGCACGGCTCCGCGGGAATGTCGGATACCATGGAGTACCCGTCTTCACGCCATTACGGAGTAGGTAGGTAGGTATGGGTAAGCTTGTACATACGGAGTAATCACCTCTCAGAGTACCTAGATACCTGGAACCAGGTAAATCCATAGTACGTGGGAGATACCGGATGGATTTGAAAGATATCATCACAACGAGGGGTACCAAAAAAGGAAAGATAATACTGCACACCCCCCTCTCTTAGAGAAAAGAAAAAGAAATAGTTAACTGAAAAAGCTTTGGTCATCACACATGCCTTGATGTTCCCAGTGATATCAAGGAAAAAGCAATTGACAACAATCCCCGAGGCACAGGATGCATTATGGACCCGTCGTACAGCACACCCTTACCCCTCCGAGTAGCACAGTCACCGCCACGCTTGCCACTGAGAGCTGCTCCATCATCATCTTGACTTGTCCGAGCTCTATCCTAGCGTCCCTCAGCAGAGTATCACCCTTAGCACCGAGGAGATGGGAGTGGGTTTCCTCATGCTATGACGCTTCCTGGTGACGGACTGATGCTAAACGATGACAAATATTACACCCGTACTCCGTACAGCCGGCAGTATTTAATTTAGTTAGTTATTTTAAGCCCTGACTGCGAGGTTAGTTTGTATGAGCCTGGGCTGGGCCGCCACCCCCTAGAACCGCGCGGGCGGAAGCACCGCAAACCCACTCTGTTCGGCCAATATTTTTGGTGGTCGGTGCCTTTGTCGGTACCGTACCTGATACGGTTCGTGACAGTCCCCGATAACCGGGCTTGAGGTACCGGTACCCAGGTACCTTTCTCTCTAGTATGGCTACTTAAGTCCCGCGTACAAAGTCAATCTTGAAGCATAGGGACTAGGGACAATGTCAACGGCATGAATAACCATGGGATTATGAGAGGATATCACGTAGGACGGTTGTAGATCCATATTTGAAAGAAAGGATCCTGCCTTCAGTGTAAGGTTCCTGCTGAGTGCTGGCAACAAAAAAAGATAAAGAGACAATACGAGTTTGAAGCCCGATTGTCCCGAACACCTCCAGCTCCATCCTGGGCTGACGGTAAATACGGGCTTGATACACCCACCCCAAGCCGCCGTGAATCCTCCCAGTTCCGGATGGCGATCTTCCAATCAGAGCGGTCCCCTCCACACCTTTTTTTTCCCAGGCAGCCGCCGCCAATCCCCATCCGCCCCCCCAAATCCAATTCCTCACCTCACACTCTTTGCTGTCAATCTTTTCCCTTTTCTTTTTTTTCTTTTCTTTTTTTCCCTTTTTCTTTTCTGATTTTTTGAATTTCCAACTTTTCTTTTCTTTTCTTTTTTTTTTCCCTGAAAATATTATTTTTCTTTTTCCTTTTCGTCCTTTTCACTCTTTCTTGCTTCGACTCTCTTTTTCTCCTCTCCCCTTTTCCTCTTTCGTCCCCTCTTTTTTTATTTCATTTTCATTTTTCTGTGATTTTATTACCTACGTTCCTTTTCTCAGTCAGCTTAGTCGTTCCTTATTTTATTTTATTCTATTTTATTTATTTGGTTTTCGCATATCCTGTGATCTGCCTATTAGTACCTGTCTTTGGAACTTATACCCTCATTGATCCTCTCCTCTGTTTTCTTAAATCCAGAACTGCTGTGGTTGTATACCCACCTCCGACCTCAGCAAACCAGTCATTCTCTCATCACTCAATCCTTCAGTTTTTTACTCTTTAAAGTGTCAATCTACCCTCCACTGTCGAATTCTCCAGCTGCTATTTATCTTCTATTTTCTTTCGGTGGTCCAATCTGTTCAATGATCTAGATTCGTCCCCTCGTCCCAGTTGCCGCCCGCCGAGCAACCCATCGAACCTCTCAACCTCACCGACCTTCTCCCTTCTCTCTCCTCCCTGACCTCCTATCGCAATCATGAATTACATTCATCATCCGTATCCATATGCCAGCCATGTCCCAATCGATCAGCCGATCGCCTTTGATCCGGCAATGGCACACCCGTCCATGATGCACCCGATGGACGGGTACATCTACCCACACCCGCCATTCGACATGGTTGACTTCTACCATCAACCGATCATGGATTATGAAGAATACGCAGAGAACCTTTCGCGACCGCGGTTAACAAAGGAGCAAGTCGAGACCCTGGAAGCTCAATTCCAAGCCCACCCCAAACCGAGCAGCAACGTCAAGCGCCAATTGGCTGCTCAAACCAATCTGAGTCTTCCTCGTGTTGCGGTTAGTGGTTCCTCCAAAGTATCTTTGAGTGTGATTGGTGACTGACGATCTGGCTATCTATAGAACTGGTTCCAGAACCGACGAGCGAAGGCTAAGCAGCAGAAGAGACAGGAGGAATTCGAAAGGATGCAGAAGGCTAAAGCGGAAGCCGAGGAGGCTGCCCGGGGGAAGTCAGAGAACGCGGATGATTCTGAGTCGAACCAAGATGCCAAGGCTTCTCAGGAAGGCACCCAGAAAGATACCCCTAAACCCGCGGATGGAACAACGTCCCACACTCGCACAAAGACGTCGGGTTCTTCACGGTCGAAGCACCAGAAAACCAAGAGCGAGGCGGCTCGCGAGGCTACTTTTGCTTCCTTGCAGAGGGCCCTGAATGCCGCTGTCGCGGCTCGTGAGCGATATGGCTCGGAAGAGGAAGAGGGTCAGCCCGGCGCTACAAGTGCCGAAGGATCCGTATCTCCGACCGCGGCATTTTCGGTAAACAGCAACCAGGACGCCAGTCATGGCGACCACCACCAGAGCGGACTCAACTCGGCTTTGTCCGAATGGGACCATACCAAAGATGCCTCCATGTCGTGGACCTCGTCTCACAGTTCGCAGGGAACTCTTGGGTATGGCAGCTTGAACGCCACGCCGTTGACTTCCGCCGCCGAGTCGTTGGCTGTCCCGAGCTTGGACGGTTCGCAACATCAGGATGCTTCTCATGACGACGTCATGCAGAACATTCAATTCCATCCTTCGGAGGGCGAAGAGTGGGCTGGCCAGATGTCGACAAAATCGCTTTCGGGCTACCACTCCACGAGTGACGCCGAGGCTCCTTACCATACCGCTCAATACCATATGCAACCAGAGCTGTCCTTGTCAAGGCGAGAGTCGTCCGATGAGCTTGCCGACACGCTGGAGGGTATCGGAATCCACGCAAACCGTGCAGACTCGTCGTGGAAGGACGCAGGCAAGGAACTCGACCTCGCTGCTCGGAGAAAGCGACCGAGGCCTGCTGCCATTGGCACATCGAGGTCTTCGTCAATGCTGGCTGGGTCAGCTTCCATGTCTCCAACCACGTCAAGGCTTCCGAACTACGGCTCTGGCCACGGCGTGAGACAGTCCAAGTCCGCCCAATGCCTGAACTCCCGGTACGCCGGAGTCCGAAAGGCTTCTGCCGCTCAGCGTTCGCCCCTCAATCTCTCCACGTTCGCCGAAGCCGGAGCTCTGGCTTCCTCCAAGGCCGAGATGTCGTCCATGCTGCAACCCACCGTGACGACGGGCGCGTTGGCACCTCCGACCCCCCTTACACCGGAAGACTTCCACCACTTGCTTCCGACCACACCCAGCGATGGCGGATATTGCCTGTCAGCCCAACCCACCAGCCAGCTGTTCCCCACCACGCAGCCGATGCAGGCTAACATCGCGTCACCCCCGGCCACGCCACTGGCGGTGGACATCATGGGCTCCTACCCTTATCAAGGCGTGGCACCGCCCATGTCTGCTCCTGCCCACTATACGTCGTTTCCTGACTACGCTGCTGCCTGTGACGGGACTGTCTTGACGGGGCGAAGCTGGACCGACGCCACCTCAATGCCTTCGCCGGAAGCTGCTTTCCAGAGCCGCTGTGCAATTCCACAGGGGGACATCCCGTCCATGTCATATGAGCACTCTGTCGACAGCGTGTCGGGCTCTCCTACTTTGGTGTATCCGACAAGCGATGTCGACATGCCGACGTTGACTGCGTCGCTGGCCGGTGATGCGAAGCCCACGGAATTCTACATCCATGAGTTCCCGGAACAGCAGGAGGCTCATCGATTTGTTGCTCAGCAGCTTCCTCAGAAACCCAAGGCGTACACGTTCACGAACCAAACGCCGAATGATTTCCCGAATTAAAAAGAAACCAGAAAAAGGACCCAAAAAATACTGGACAATTTAATTAGGTCGACGAGTAAAAGTCCGACCAATACATACGCTACTATCCTTTACATTCTACTGTGATACTATTCTTTGATATGCTCAAGCCGTGCTGGCATTATTTGTTGATATCCACGGGACTTCGTTTACTATCCCGTGTTCTTTTGGCTGCATGATTCCCAGAGCACGCGTGTTGGTGTCGTTCTTTGGCGTCTGCCATGGTCTTCAATTCGTTTTTCTTTCTGGTTGGTTTTGGGATTCGACTCCGTGTTTTGATTCTGCATGTGAATTTGGAAGCGGCTGGACTTTTCTTTTCTTTGACATACATATGGAGGCTCTTGTTTATTGGCACGTATCTACTACTACTACTTACTGTAATACATATAATATGGCAACAGGGCGATGCGTTGGAAGCATCGTCAGTCACTCTCTTCATACTCATACTCTTCATACTTTTCATACTCTCTTCGTGACTATCTTTCATCGTACATTTGTTCGACTCTGGCGAAGCGGGCACCGATCTTTCAATGCCCTGAAGTTCCTCAGGACAGGCTCCTTTCAAATCCAACTCGACAAACATTGGGTCTTATGTTCTCGGCTCCGACAGCACGATAATCCCGCGGAAAGACGCCAAACATCTGGCGTTCCTCACACCCCGCATTCTTAGAAGCGGCATTATAATAGACGCGATATGACAATCTTCCCTGGATTTCTGACGAGCTCTGTCTACCGACTTCACCATGAAACCTTCGACTCGTGTCTCCGTTACTAAGTCTTGCTGCCACCGCGAAACCTTCCCATTTTGATTATACCACGGTGACCGGGTACCTTGTACAAGACGACGATGATACAGATGATTGTGAACAGTGGGGGAAGTCATAGGTTCCGAGGACACGTATCGACGCGAGGATTCTGTGGGCAAGGAAATATATCAAGAGTGGAGGTCTGGAGATTCAAAGGTTCTAGAGCAATGCGTGAGGATCGCTACGCAACAGATTGGTAGGAATCACTGAAATTGCTAAAGCTAAGGAAAGAAGGAAAGGAGAGCAATCCCATAGGGATAGGAATTGCTCGTGATATAACGATTTTTGTTGACTGTAACCAAAAAAAAAAAAAAAAAAAAAAAAAAAAAAGGAAAAAGAAAAACGGAAAAGATTGAATGATGCAGTCCAGAAATGTACCTCCTTATATCGGGAATCAAGGGGTGATCCATGAAGGAAAGACAGGAGATCCAAAGGAAATAACATCAATCAACAGATAAACTAACGAAATCGACACAAAAAGCGAGGTACTGTCTGGTCAACTACTGGACCCCCCTGCAATACGCTTATATTGCGCTCCTTTCCTCTTTCACCAGCATACTAACATCTCGGGTCTGTCGAACGCGTGTGTTGTGGCCGTACCAATATCGATCAGTCCGAAAGCTGTCATGGCTAGTAAGCGTTGCGAGGAAAAAGTGATTGGGAGCCAGAAGACGTACCTCCAATTCAAGTTTGCCGCGGCCACATTCCGGATCCCTGAAATGTACTGCTGCACTTGGCTGTCAATCTGCTCGTTCCAGAATGGAACCTGTGCTAAAACTGAATACCACTCCCGATACCGAGAATGAAGTAAACTGGCACATTCGTCGAATGCAGTTGTGATATCCCCCACCTTGAGGAGGTAGACCATCACGAGATTGTGGTTCTCTCCGAGATCCTTTGGCAATAACAGGGTTAGCCATGGCTCGGCTGGAAGATAGAGGCATTGGAAAGATTGAAAATACCTGCTCTTTGAAGTAGGATACGATGTCATTTTGTCTGCCTAGGTCAGTTCATGTTTGAATGGGAGAAAAGCTCAAGGATGCCTACATGAGAACAATGTCCGTGATGATCTCGCCGAGCTTCTCGATGATTGGGTGTTGCATCACCGAGTCTGGGAGTTCTAGATCGTATGCGTATCTGGCATATAATTCAGCTGTTGCTCGCTTCATCGGCTATGTATGACATGTTTCGATGCACTCACTCCACCAAGGCAAATATAGGCGTCGCCCCAATTGAACCACGTCGTAGCTCGATGAGCCTGTCGATGGTGGGGATTTTGCTGGCCGAGTGGAGAGTAACCTGGTCGATATTGGACTCGCAGAACGTGGTCATGTATTTGACGAATCGTTTCTGAGTACCTTGGGGTTTTGTCAGTGGAAGACTGGAAGCAGATTTCGGGTAGTATAGATTGACACAAGCGAATGAAGAGAATAGATTGAGTACGAACCGTGAGGAGCCTGCTGCGATAGGCGGTCCCATATGGACTTGAAGGCATGGAGAATCGGCTGCTCAGGCGCCGCGTTTCGACCGTCAATGATTGAAAGACAAGCATCCACCATTTCCTGTGCTCCGGCAGGGTCACGTTGCAGTGGCCCATTGTCAAAAGCTGGAGAAACAATGGCTAGTATCACATGAGAGTCCGATGGATGAGATGAAGGATCATACCATCGTCAAAGGGGAATACCTGTACAACGTCAGTACTTCACGGATCATGGAGGTTATTGAAGAGGGAAACATACCCAATTCCCCCAGTCACAGAGCGGTCGCAGTTTCGTAAAGCTAGCCAAGGGGATCACCACCGAGCAGAAATACGAAAAGTCAAGTTGGTGAAGAGTGTGCTGGAACTTAGGGCTAAAGCTGCACTCTCTGTGTCTGGTGAGTAGGGATTTCCATCAAGAATTCCGTGGCATACCTTGATAGCCATGTCTCGGACTGTGTTCGTATTGTGTCGTAGTGAGGGTTGATCTCAGGAGGGGACGCAAGAAACGAGACAAACATGTCCGGTAGAATCACTGGCATCTTGTCTTTTGCAGGCTCGAAGAACTCAACAAAGTCTTGGGCTATGTGAGTGAACTGAGGCAGTCGGAGAATATCTGTACGTCTCTGATGAAATTCACGTATATTTATACCTATATGGTGATTCCACACCACCCACTGGGAATTGGTTTCATCGCAAGGAGTATATCGCCATCTGTCGGACTTAGGAATCATAAGACCCAGGACAGATATTGAGAATGTGTAACATCCCAATGTGGGTGTCTGCATTTGAAGACGCTACGCCTCATAGGCTGGACGAGGTTGTGCTTTCATGCCTATCACCGCATATAGAAGTATATATCGTTATCGCCAAATACTGGTTCCTTGTTGAGCATGGTGCATATGGGGCATTCCTCGCACCTTGATAAGCGGATGGTGAAGTGGAAAACCCACGTCATGTTACTGAAGAAAAAAGGGTAGATGTAAGGGAAGTCCCATCGTTGCATAGACCGATACACCCACAATCTTTTATCTCTCCGTCAATAACCTGTTTAGCCATACGAGCCGTAGATTGACACCCCCCCTGTTCCTCCAAAACACTGTACCCTCCCACAAACATCGTCGAACAAACTGTCTGACACGACGAGGCTACAAAATATGAGCTCTCACATAATTCATCATCTAGGGCTACTCTTAGGGATATATGAATTCTATATCCTTCTCAGAACTTTCTACAGAATCTATCTGGACCCACTGAGACAGTTCCCTGGGCCCACTCACCTTTATGAGCTGTACTGTGGTATCATTCTTGGTGGTATGTGCATGAAAGAGGTTGAGCGAATGCACAAGAGTTATGGTACATTACTTCGCCACCTTCCAGTTTTAAGTGCCTACTTGCAGCGGAAAATTATAGGACCCATCGTACGCATCGGAAAGTGATTCACCGTTTCCACTGAGTCGTATAGGGGCCGGTATATTTGGAGACCAGCGCCAGGGCAGAGCCGATGCCTCCATCGTTGCGGCCGGTGATGAGAACATGACGTCTGTCGGACATGTGCGAGGAGGTGCGGTGGACTTGGAATGGGTGTACGCAGGATTAGAGACATTGGAACCGGAACAATGAATTCTTTCCAAAGGAAAAAGACATCAGAACTAGACCATGACAACCACAGCACAAGCCACTTGATTAAATCATACGCAAGACCGAGCCCAGTTAATTCTATTCATGTATAAATAATCTCACATAGTGATAAAAGGACCAACAGCTCCAAAAGTAGACTTGAAACCGAACGAATATACCTACAGGGCATGTTCGTATGAAGGTATAGCTGAATAGGAAGGCTTATAGTCTATACCATTAATATTTAGAACAGAGTCATAAACCAAAAAGCAACAGAACCTAATACCCTTTCTACCTAAAGAGAAAGCCGAAGGTCAAGACGGAGAACGCTAAGACGAAGACCAAAAGTGAAGAAAGTATGTAGGCAATAGATACCACAGAACACAGAGCGAAAAAAGCAGAACGCAAAGAGAAAGAGGCAGCCATAGTAAATACCACGATACCCATAGATCATAGAACCGAGCAGCCAGCAGTGCTCATCTCTATAACCATACAGCATAAGAATCCACCGTGCAACGACGGTACCTGAGCGGCTAGCAGAGCGAACGAGAAGATCCAATAGATAATCCTCACTTCTCACGTAGTATAGGTAGCATAGATATACCTCGCTCCGGCGCGTAGTTTGCTAGGTAAGTGGAGGCGAGAAGTCGTCCGACTCAGCCGCATTGTATATAGTTAGTATAGGTTACATTGCATTGCATCGCGCTGCATAGATACCAAGGACGATCATAAACCCCCCGGCCCCTCAATCAACCGTCAATCAGCATGTCCTATTCCCCACAGATTCGTGCTGATGGTAGCAGTGGAGCGGCCGGGGATTCAGCCTTGTGAGAGAATATCAGCCGCGCGCTTGGATGTGCATGGCACCTAAATTGGTTGGTTTCTGGTCGGTACCGAGGGACTGGTAAGCTAGACATGCATGAACTGCTAGGATTCGTTGGGTTCTTGGGATTGACTAGGGGAGTGCTGTGATGATGGCGATGGCCTGTCGTTTAGCGTTGGAGTTGAATAACCCGATTTGTAGACGCAGCTGCGGCAGTGTATAGATAGATATATGAATTTTCGGACGAAAATAAGAAATGGGAGAGTCTAGAACACAGCCCTACTGGATTCGAAACAGAAAGACGAGAAAATGGCTCGTACGTGTCCGGCTCGTGCGTGGCCGGCGTGAAGGGGTACTCTTTCAGCTTGTCCTGGACTTCTTTGGAGGCGAGAAGTTCGGGCGTGAATTTGCTGGGGTGGGATCGTTAGCGACGGATCCTATCCTTGAATAGATAGAGGTGTATATGCCTATAGCCAAGAGCATAAACAGCACAAGAGAACGTACAAATCTTCTCCCGTCCACTCATAACACAGGATCGGGACCTCGTCATCGTTTTCTGTGGTGCCGTGGTCGACCAGAAAGAAGCAGAGCCGGTGACTGTACCCGAACTCGTCGCCGTACGAGTAGAACCGATTGTCGAACGGCCAGTACGGGACCCGCCAGTGATATCGGGAGATGCGGTGCAGCATGGACGTCACCTTGTCGCCCCAGATGTTGTTGTCCATGCCCTGGTCCCTGGGGACGAGGTGCGTCATGGTCTGGACCAGGATGCGGACCGGGGAATCTTTGGGGAGGGGGAGGTCTGGGGGAGTTTGCTCTAGCATGATTTGGAAAGGGGGTATCAAATGGGGTTAGAGATGAATGGAGGGGTTTTATGGCCCGAGGAAGTAGCGATTATTGAATCAAGAATAGAGAAAGATGTGGAAGATGGGAAGTACTGAGTAGATGGAAAGGTAGGAAGTACTTATTGATAGCCCAGACGGATGGATGTCCATCGATGCTTGTCATCCAATCAACTCCCGCCCTTTTAGCGCCGGGGAAACGCCTTCACTCTGGAGCCTCTACTTTTGCTGTTAAAAATAAATTGTAAAAAGGCAAAGGATTTGAAAAGGCAGGATTCTATCTTTTATAATTGCTTTCTATATATAGCGACAGAAGAGTAGTGGCAAATGTGTAGAACGTCGTCTCTCGTGTTCACTGCGTCCCTATACTCCGCGAAAAGTAGGAATTAACATGACTATACAAGGGCTGAGGGGCAAGCTGCCAAGCATTTCGCCCCTCTAGCCATTTGAAATTGTTCATGAGTATCTTGCATCGTAGATTCCCATATACATTCAAAGTTTCTTATAATTATCATAAGTCAAACACGAGGCCATACCTGGATCATCACAAAGGGTCTTAGGATTATAATCATACTGGAATTCTAAATTTGATTCAGTTACGAGAACATATACAGACAAAGCACCATAAGGTGACGATCCCAATGTCCAGAATCAATGCGATAGACAGAGCAGAGTAGTGCAGTTTGGAAAACCTAATGCTAAGACAGACACGGCAGAAGAGAAGAAAACAAGCACGAACAAATTGAATTGCGGTCGACAACGCTGGCCCAGAAAGTCGAGAGGAAAAATCAAGTCATCATCACACTCTGGAACCCGGCCTTTCTATCATAGAACAGATGAAACATGCACAGCTTTCATACTCATTACGTGGAATCCATCGCCGGCCTCCTCGACGAACAGCTCCCAGACAATCAACAGCCCCGGGACACTTGCATAAACATCGAACACATAACGTCGAAATCAGAAGAATAAACAAACACAGCAGCTTCGGGTATAGCAGAGGGTATAGAAACGAAATGCGCAAATTATCATTAGCTCTCATCCTTGAGCTCCCAAGGATCATCTGAAGCAGGAATGAAAAAACGGCACGATGAGAAGGAGTCGGAATGCAATAAGATCAAAGGGGGAACCCGCAGACACAAGACGAAGAGATCAGGGGATGAAGGAAGGGGTGACCGAATTCCCAGTAACTACTAACAACAAAGTTTCACACCAATTTGCAGTCCCGACGCCTCATGTACCCATGAACGCCAAGTTCTGGACAACGCCGGCCCATGAAATTGCACGAAGAAAACAAAACAAAAGAAGAATGGAGGGGATGAAGGTTTTTTTTTTCTTTTCTTTTCAATTTTCTTCTACCTTCAGTAGCCCGACCATCCGAGAGGAGCTCCAGACTGACCAGGCTGGGGATGACCGGGTTGCATCGGTGCCCCTGGTTGCTGAGGCCAGCCGGAGATGGCTCCGCCCGCGCTCATTCCCATCGCCATTCCAGGTTGCTGGGGAGCCCCGGCCATGAAGGGTTGCCCCCCGGGACCTTGAGTCGACGGATACATGCCTCGCGCCGCCGTCATGGAGGAGTAAGGGGCTGCCGTGTTACCCGGGAACCCCATCGAAGCCATGGGCTGCTGCTGAGGCGTCTGTGGGTGATGCAACGGGAAAGACTGCGGCATCTGGGCCACGGACGGACGAGGTTGATTACGAGGGGACTGAGAGGGATGTGGCTGTTGCGGCAGGGAGTGGGCGAGAGGCGAAGGCGAATGCTGCTGCTGCGCATGCAACTGCGAAGCATACTGCGGCATCGCCACGCCTTGGGGCCCACTGGCCGGCATGGGGGAGGGCTGCGGCTGCGGTGGTGGTTGTCCCCACATCTGCTGCGGCTGAGATGGGAAGCCGTAAGGCCCTTGAGGCTGCGGCGTGCCCCCACCCGACATGGCCGGGTTGGACCGCTGATGCATGAGGTCGGGACGAACGGGCGGCATGGCGCGAACGGGCGACTGGCCAACGGGGGGTGGTGGTTGGTGATGATGACCCGCCGGTGGTTGGAAGCCCGGCTGGCCGGGCATCATCGGAGGGGCCTGATGAGCAAGCATGGGCTGCTGCGGCTGGGTCGAGTTCATCACCCCGGCCGACGGCATCTGAGGCGACTGCAGGGGCTGCGAGACCGCCGCCGCGGTGTCCAGCTGTCCCGGCTGGGACTGGGCCGCAGACTGCGGGATCTCGCGCTGTTTGGCGTAGAAATCTTCCAGACCCTTCTGACGATAGCTGCGCTGCGAGCTCAAGATCTTGTTGAAATCGGCCGTATGCGACGCTTGGTTCAAGATATCAGCGGCCGAGCTGGGCTGGGACCGGTCCTGATACGGTTGGCCGGTCAACTCCTGGCGGGCTCGGGGCATGCTGTTATACTCCCTCAGCCGTGGGTCATCCGTTGTGGTGGCCATGTGGATCATCGGGAGTGGTGCATGGGACACCGAGGACGGTGGACCCAAAGGCAGGCTGTTTGGCATCGCCTCGAGCGCGTTGCTATAGATGACATCGCCGTGGGCGAGGGCCGGCAGCAGGTTAGCCGCGCTGGCCGCCTCGGCGGCAGCCGCATCGCGGGCCTTGGAACCACCGGGTCGCTTCTCGCCCGCCAGGTCGTCCTCGGTAAAGCCTTGCTTGCGCGCCTTGCTTTCCCAATAATCATCACGCACCCGCCGCCCGTTCACGATGACCCTGCTGCCGAACTGTCGGAACATGGATTTCGCCGTCACGATGGCAATCTGACGGGATCGGTAGGAGTACGGCAGGATGTCTTGCGAGATCAAATCGTCTTTCTCGATTTGGGTGGCAATGATTTTGTGCAGGGAGCGGTTCTTGTTGAACAGGAGATAAGAGTCGCGATACCCCAGAACGCGGGCGCATTCGGTCGCCAGCATGAAGAGTTTTGCGCCGCGAAGAGGGACCCGGAACGTGCGGCACTTGTATTCCCGATTACCCTGGGGATAGCCCATGGCATCCACCTTCTTCTCACCAGCCTCGTCAAATTCCTTGGGGATGTACTCATCTCCCTCGTCGTTGAGTTGGTCCGTGGTGTGGTCTCGCACGGTCGGAAGCGCTTTGACGAGAGTGGTCTTGGTCGGCGTCGTCTTCTCTGGAGGCGATGCCTGCGGCGGCGAAACATTCACGCTGGCATGAGGCGGGGGGAGCGGCTGGGTTTGCATCCGAGGAGTCTGTACATGAAGGCCGGCCGACTGATCATGCGTGTTCGCGGTGGAAGGTCGCGGCGTCTTTGGGGGGCGCCCCCGTTTGCGACGACCATGGTCATCTGCTGGAGCCATCAAGGTCGAGCCGACCGCACGTTAGCCTATTCTAGGTCTCTCGAGGAAGAGCTGAGTGTGTGTACGCGTCGAAAGCAATGAAAAACAACAAAGAGACAAATCAAGTTAAATGAGACGAAGCGGCTCTTTCGAGTATCTCACGGCCATAGGAAGGAGCGGACCGCAAGATTACCCGCGACGCGCACATACCGTCATCGTGATCCCCGTCAGCGCGTGCATTCCCGCGCGAGTCCGGAGTTCGACTCCGTTTCACGCCACGAGGTAGGGGAGTAAGGGTTGTTGCTGCAGCAGCAGCAGCATAAGTCGGTGCAGGGAGAACAACAGCGACTAGCAGAAGGCTGTCAGTTTGGAGGTTGTCGCGATGGACAAACAGATAGAAAGATTAAGAACCGTAAGAACCTCCATAAATGACGACGACGTGATCACCGTCGCAGTGGAAATATCAAAATATGGCAAATACGTTTAAAGCATGGCAGACGATGGGATGGAATGTAAATTTTCACCCGGGGGAAATACTTAAAAAAAAAAAAAAAAAGATCGCACACCAAAACAGAAAAAAAAAAGCATGGGTGGGTGAAGAATGGGGAAGGAAGGGGGGGAGGAGAATCGAGGAGAGCTACATACCACTGTTGTTCAAGGCGGCCGGATTGATAGTGCCCGAGCCATCAACAAGATCTCCCCCGATCCCATTCATCGGGGCGGAAACGGAGGAGTGGGAAGTGCCGTACATGGCGGGCCAAGGCAGGACGGAAGGAGGTTAAAGAAGCCGTCGCAAAAGGGCCGCGGGCGCGTCAAGGAAAAACGCGAGAGGTGTCCAGACGCCAAAACGGGAAGGGATGACAAGCTGGGTCGGGTGCTGCAGCGAAACAAAAGCGAGAGACAGGCACGGGCGACGATGCAAGCGATCCTCGGAACAAGTCGACGGCGACCACGACACGCATGCAGTCAGAAGTCAGAAAGGGCAGCGACGGCGAAGGGTTCGTGGTTTCGACTGGTAGGTGGCAGGAAGCGGATCAGCGGGAAGTTCGAGCAATCGGGAGTTTCGACACGGCGCCAACGGGAAGGCGGTGACCAGGCAGAACGACCAAAGAAAAACAATCGACGGGGTGTGGCTGCGCACCGCCACAAGGGGAGGCGGTACCTGGTGGGCAGTTCACCTCCGGGGGGGCGCCGATTCCCAAGGTTCTTCCCTGGGCTGCAGAACGCAGCGGCGGGAGGGTCGAGGCGAGCAGAGCGATGGAGAAGGAAGGAAAAAAGAGGGGGGGTTGCAAGAGACCGCTGAAGATGATTCACGGCGTGCCGCTGATGGAACCGATCAGTGGGGACGCTGGACTGGGGTTGTGTGACCGTCGGTGTCTGTGTGTACAAGACGGCGATGTATGTGAGTGTGTGTGCAAGGTGGGATCGAGGGATTATTGGGTCAGACCGAAGGAGGGGGGGGGACAAGGTGTGGAAGTGGGGACGAAAGTTAGGTTGGAGTTAGGACTGGGAAAGGAAGGGGAAGGGAAGGGGAGGGGAGGGGAGGTGAGAGAGGGAAAAGGTCAGGACGGGCAGGACGAGGGGGGGCGAGGGAATCAATGAAAGAATGGAAAAGGAGGGGGGCAGCAGCAGCGATGGGATAGGACGGATCACTTTCGCCGGGCGGGAGGCGGCGCCACGGAAGGGGCTGATTGGCTGCCGGTCACGATACTCCCGCATGGGGGGATCTTCCCAGTCCAAGTCCAGTCTGGAGGGTGCGATAAGACACCCTCCACCGTGAATCCTTCGGGGTTTTGAAGGGTAAAAACAACAGCCAAAGACCAAGAATAAACATTAACAAAACAAAAACATAAACACAAAAAGAAACCGAACGCGTAGACGCGCTCCGGGCCGAACGCACCTGGGCCTGAATTACCTAATCCAGGACTACATGCATCGAATCGAATGGGGATCGCGTCGGGTAGCGCGGGCGCATGTAGCAGACTACTACTGACCTAGTAGTAGTAGTAGGTCAGTATCTACTGCGTCGGATGCTGCATGTACGGAGGACTAACCTCGTCGGAGATTGGCCCAACTTCCTGGTGCAAGACCGACTCTGGCTGGGGGTCAACCTTCAATCGTCCTCCTTGCCTGTTTCTCCGATGTCGCCCTCGTCACGTTCCCGGGGAAGAAAACAAATCGGAGCGCTCGACGGGATCGATCGACGGCCGCAGAGAGGAGAGAATCACCCTCAAGTCATGGGGAAAGTGGGAGGATTGCGTGGATCAGCCTTAGGGTAGCAATGGCCAGAGGATGAACCCGATTGACTATTCACGGAGAAATTATTAGAAGACCAACCAGGAAAAAAAAAAGGCCAGGCAGAGAGACCAGGCAACTGCAGGATGCAGGAATAGATTAAAAAAAAAAGAAAAAGAAAACACCGGTGGAATCTCAATGGGAAAAAAAGCAACGATCAAATAGCCTGAGATCCGAACCGCCGCGGGGCAATCCTTGGATAAGGAAAAAAGAACAGAACGGACAGAGCCGCTGCGTGCGACTTGCTCCCGGGAATCCGATCGGGATGGAGGGCAATCCAGACAGATCGTGGGGGCGGTACCTTTCGTTTCTTTTTCCGTTGTTCGACGGCCACTCTATCGACCCTCTTCTTTCTGCCCTTTGTGCTCTCGTCGCCGTCCTGCGCGAGTGGAGAGGCCGACTGCTGGGGAAGCGGATGTGGCTTGTACGCGGTGATAGTACATGAATAGCGCCGTAGCCAAACAAGGCAGATTGCACTGACGAATCCCCGGCGAGCCAATGATCGCGCCGTCGGCTGCTTCTGCTGACGATGACGAGATACGCTAACGATCCAGTAAGCCGCGAGCAGTACGCAGTCGTCCCTGGAGAGGGGCTGGCGGCATGCGTTCCCGAGGTTGGACGGGATTTGCCAAGGGTTGATGCTCGTTTCAGTCGGATGAAGGCTACTCGATGATTAGTGACATGGTTCGATTTATTGGTCTGGTAGGAGTGGCTCTGACGAAGCTGGAGGTTGGGAGGGGAAAGGGCCGTACTATAGGGAAGGCAGTCGATTCAGTGCTCCAAGAAGTAGGATTGACGGGGTCGGGAGATCCTCAAACGCCCCGAGTCCAGGACCCTCGAGTGGAGAGAGGAAGAGAGGGGGAGAGTGAGCCGATGAAATAAATGAGTCGATGATTGGATCCGGCCAGGCGGCGAGGAGAAACAGGGAAAGAAACGAAACAAAAGCAAAGAAAAGCAAAGAAAAAGCAACGAGCGAAGGGGCAGTCACAATCATTCATATTATAATTACGAGATTAGAAGAGGCTATGTCTATGAGTTCATCGCCATGAACGAGTTCTCATGCTACTCCTAGCAGTGGTATAGAGAGCATCTCCCGTCCAATGACACTCGCTCCCAGCGATCCCCATCGATGTTCGCATTTTCTGGTTTTCGGGGGATTCTCCTGGGGATTTTCTTTTTTCTTCTTCCCTTCCATTCCATCACCATCGCACCTTTCCCCTTCAGGTCCAATCACAAGACCGGCGCTTCTCCTCGCTTCTGATTGACGGACGACCTCTCGTATCGTATTGTCAGGCCCTGCGAGATTTGCCATTGGAGGAGCATTCATGGCATCGACAGCCTATGGATGCTGCCTGGGAAGATTCATCCGGTGCCTTTGGATGGTGCCGCCTGAGCCCGGAGACTAGTCCGTATTGCTTGACCACTGACAAGCAAGTCCGGTAGATGCTAGGAAGTACCGGTCTCCTTGAGAGAGGCCTCGCAAGGGACGAGGATGCCGATCTCGCATGAAAGGATGGCATCAAACCGCGAGCGGGAGGGATAAAGGCGGTTACCCCAGTTTAAGAAGGATAAGTTTATTTAGACTTGTGCAACAAAGGACAAAGCTTCGTGATGTCCGCAAGGCGGGCTTCCTTGTTTCCTAGAATCTGCCATCCGTCGATCCATCCACCATCCATCCACCCTTTCGGCGGGATCTCTGAACCGAACAGGCACCCCGATGATGGAGGGGGGAAGGGTTTCGAACGAGTTTGACGTGCAGAACCAGGAGAGACAATCGGAATCCTGCCGAAAGCTATCAAGAATTCCCCATCGCGACAGTTACATCTGGGGTCGTCGCGAGGCCATTCTTTTCAGGATCGGAATCCTTTCATCTGGAGACGTCAGCGTCTGTATCGGATGGGAGAAATCGCCAGAATGACCACGATGTATCCAGCAGAATGAATACCCGAGAAGCAGCCAATCAGAGGCAGAGGAAAACCGAATTCGACCCAATAAAGTGACCATCAAATCATGGAGAATCATGCATTCGTGGCGCGAGGGCAGATGACCGGCCATTGACTTTGGCGAAAAGGTCACTTGAGCGGGAACTAGCGGCGATCTTCCAAGGACCGTGCGTGGCTTCCGCGTCGGATCCAAGGATGTACCGTCGCCAGTACTTGGCTCGTAGCTCCAGCTTCTATGCCAGACCAGGTAGAGCAGGTGTACTCTCTGTACATCCGTGCTCGAGAGGATACTTCCCCGTGTCCCCGTTGGTTTCTGGTTCTCTTTGTATGTACGTCTGCTTTCTCCTCGACCGTCGCACAACGCCGTCATTGACACACGCCTCCTGCACATCAACGCCCTGTTCGTCTGCCCTCAAGGCCGTTCAGTCCGTGGCAGGACAACTGCGGTGACACCTCAAACGTTCCAGACACTCCATTCGGATTCAGTTTCTGGACTGTGTCTTTGTGATACTTTCTTGGTGTCTCTCCCCCCCTCCACCATCATGACCACCTAAGCCGGTGGTTCAAGCTTTTCTGCCTTCCCAATGCAGCGTAACAGGTATCCTATGCCGGTCGGGAGATAATGGGATGGACAGCAGCCAGGGAGGCTTGACGGGGTTGGGCCATTGGCAGGCAGACAGGATGCCAAGCGACTAAAGGTCAAAAGAGCATGCAAGTCATCAGCAGAACAGGGAGGTGCAGCAGTTGAGACACAGACATGGAGAAACAGTCCTAGTCTAGCCCCGACGGGTCTGGTCCGCCGTGACTCATGGGCTGATACCGGTCATTGGCTGATCCAGGTCTTCAAGGGCCATCATTTGTCCAACCTAAGAATACCACATCTCCCTTTGGCCCTTGATATGGCCTGATAGGGGATATGCCTGACTTGGATAGGCGGCTTTCGGGCGCGATCTAAGAATAGACGAATCTCCATTCCGGGCAGATTTTCTTCCCAGCGACGTTAGAAGCGGCCACCGGCCCCTCCCCTGTTATCGTCGCTCAGGTAGATATCGCATCATCGGTTTTAACCAAGAGAGTTCTCTGTATTGCGTACGGCCCGGAATCAAGCAGCTAACTCGATACGGATGGGCTGTGTTTAGTCTTTTACCTTCATCCGGTGACTCTTCTCTGGCGCTGGCTGTGCATCCGGTTGGACACTGGCTCCGTCAGTGTTTCCAGTGACTCGACATATCTCCTTCCCGCGCCATGCAATTACCCGAGACAACCGCAACACCTCTCCGGCTGGATTGTTCAACTCGTGTACGACCCTGATGTGTGGAGAAAGCGAAGTTTGGAGGGTCGAGACCAGTCCAGAAGAAACGTTCTTTGCCCCGCCATGACACCTAAGGTTCATCCGCGTCCTCATCGGCATGGTTATCTTCTAATTCCGCTGGCAGAGGGACAAAATTGGGCGAAGTCGGATCTCCGCGCCACGGCGTATCGGTTTGCACCGTTGACAAACGGGGACAAGGGATCCTGCACAGATCCAAGAGAGGCCGTGTGCTCGGTTCGCCGCCTCGTCGACTTCGACCCGGGGTAGGTATGAGTCCAGACCATCTTCTGTTCCCGTACCCCTCCATGTGCATGCCTCATACCCGGGCGTTGGGTATCAAATGAATGCGAGGCCGCGTCTCAAGAGCCCCGCCAAGAGGAAGGTGGCTTGAGAGCCCGAGGCAGTCTGGTTAGTGCTCGAGCACGGTGCCTGAGGCAGCGCAGACCAGCGCGACCTGCGATAAGCACATGTTTGCAGATTTATAGAATCTGACCAACGGTTCGGCACGTTGGCGAATTGCAGACATGGTAGGGCATTAACCTAAACCCATAAAAGCCGAGGACAGGTTCGTCTAGCTGTGAGCTGTGTCCGAAGGAGAGGAGCTAACGAGAGAGTTAGTATCTACCGTGGTTATCTACCCCATAACAACCACGCAATCTGCCGATACGGGGGTTGGAGATGAAGACGACGATGACGATGACATTTCGAGATGACGACCGCAAGGGTCATCGTTCCAATGCGATCGACTTAAGGGGTTATATCATCGCTCGAGGCTCCGAGCGATGGCGAAAATTGCCAATCTTCAGCCTTATGTTTCATGACGTTATCGCCATACCTTCCCTGGAAAGGTTGGCAGAGACTAACGCAGGTCTCATCTCTCAATTGAACGATTCAGTATTCAGTATTCAGTCTGACTGACCCGTTGAGCGAGTGGGGAAGAATGTGAATTGAGCAATTAGGTTAGCAATAAGGTATGCGACACCCCATTGTTCGACAATTGCAACCGTGGGATCATCGCCACGGGTACTCGGAGCTGCCAATGAAGCCGTGGTGGTTGAGGCGAAGGCGGCGGGTGGAACGAGCGATGAGATCATGAACTTAGAGGCCTCGCCTCCGCCATGGCTGATATGCAATCCTTACATCACCATTGTGAAGGACGATCTGATATGATATCAGATGATATCAGGATTGGCACAGAATGCTCGTGGTATCGTCAGGATTCCGCAATCCTCACCTAGGCGGCGAGAATCGGGAGCGAAACGTCGCCAACGCATCTTCTCTGGTCAGTCTCATCCATCGCGTGTGCTCGACCGGTTTTTCCTGGCAACGGGCAACTGGCGCCATTGCGTTGGTCACGGGGCCGGAATTATTAAGCGTCTTAGTCAGGGCGGCTTCAGGGCTGCACTATGCCAGAAGGGGCTAGCGTTGTTGTCCGGGGCGCAGTCTAGGCCGGAAGCGTCCAACCCCGCAAAAAGCAGCCAATCAGGGCGGTCGATCATATTGGGCGGACTCCCCGTCCCTTACCTCAGGCGAGTCTAGGGTTCAGTTCTATTTTCACCCAGACTCCTGTCTATCAATAATGGATTCCACCGGGGCTATTTTGGTTTGTTCCCCGAGGTCAAAGTTCACCGGATGGATTGGTACAATAATTTAAAATTAAATAATATTTTTTTTTTCGGAAAAAAAAAAAAAAAAAAAAAAAAAAAACAGCACCATATTCTACCTGTAGACGTACAACACATCAGGAGAGAATCACCTTGAATGACCCGTCACTTGAACACCTGCTCCAAGCGATCAGACAACCGCCAGACAACTGGAGCGAGACAACGCGACGACTAACGAGGCGGCATGGAACATTCCATGGACTGCCGACCCAGCCGGACCCACCACGACGAGGTCAGCTGCTCGATTCTGCTTTTAAAGTGGACCCGCCGCGTTGCGTTTTGTTCGGTGACTCAGCTTGCCACCGGTTGGATTCCACCAGTGGGATTGAGGTAAAGGATATGAAAGATACGAAGTGAGAGTACGGAGTATAGAGTGACAAAATCATTGTAGATATAGCTGTACTTATATACACATAATAAAATTGATAAAAATTCCTGGCACCCGTATACTCTGTCCAGTGCTGAGACGGTCTAGACTGCCAAGGATCATCCGCTTGCAGACTCTGCCAGATCAGATGGTCCAGCCGGATTGCTGTTTTGGGGGTCCCGCCAGGAGGACAGGGACTACTGGCAGTACTGCGACTACTCGCCTGGGTCTGGACTCGGCATCGTGACTCTGCCTTTTTTTTCACCCGCTCCGCTCGCTCCCCTTCCCTCCCTCCTCTTCTCTTCTCTCTCTTAAGAATTTCCCTCCCGCCAGTCAACCCCGGATTCCTTTTTCCTTTTGCTTTGACTATACTTTTTCTCCTCCCGGGAATCAGACACCTCTCCTAATTGCTCCTCCTATCATCTCTGACTATATAATTCCTCTGCCCCTCGACTGGAGCGCTAAGGACGCCACAATCTCCTACCCCCCCTATACAATCACCACTGCCAACCTCGTATTCCATCGACCCCTCCTGTTTCTGGAATATTTAAACCATTTATCAATCCATCAACCTGTCTTCGATCATATTCAAGACAGTTAATTCTATCCCGCCTGCCACATAGAATGGCCGTTCAGTCCCTCCCTCCCACCAACACGACAACCAAACCATCCACCATGAACCCCCGTCTCCCTCCTCTCGCCAACAAGTCCTCCCTCACCTACAAGCTCACCTCGCTGTCGAAACAAAAACTCGCCCGCGAAGCCACCGCCCCGGACCCCGACATCCGGCGCTGTCTGGGCCACTTCCGTCTGCACGTGATGTCCATGGAGTGGGCGCAGAAGGAGATGACGACGCGCATCAACTCGTTCGAGCTGGAGGACGAGAGCGACGAGGAAGAGGACGCCGTCGTTGACGACGTCAAGGAGATGGCGGATAACGAGGTCGTGGCCGACCAGCCGCTGCCGGTCTCGAAGAAGACGGAGACGGACGACGACGACAGTGTCGCTGTTACCGACGAGGAAGACAAGGAGGCCCAGGCCCGCTTCCACGTCTCGTTCGAGCAGGCCTCCACGCAGCCCTCGTCCACCGCCGGGTCCGCCGATCTGCTGGACGAGGTGACCACCACGATCCCGCCCTCGGGCCTGCCGGTCCACGAGTCGGAGATGCCGGCGTCGACGAACCCGCTGCCCACGACGCACATGCAGACGCAAACGAATGCGTCGGCCAACACGACCCCCGTGAACTCGGACGGGGAGTCTGACGGCGAGAAGGAAGATAATGACACCGCCACCGAGACGGACTACGAGACGGAAACGCAGACCGATACAGAGACCGAGACGGCGGCCACGGACACCGACCCGGAGACGGAGTATGAGCCGGATTCCGACCAAAAAAAAAGTCCAGAAGGCACATTGCTCGAAAAGGGCCGAAATTGCATTGAGAAGACCGTTCAGAACTCTCACTTCTGGCCGTCGAATCACGGGCAATGCATGCCCGTCCGGATCTCGGGGTGACTCCAGTTAGTCCCGACGGAAGAAAAAAGTTCTCAAAATATATTGTGAAGAACCCTTTGGGAAAAAAAGAAAAAAAAACAAAACAACTTATAATATTCACGACGTCTACGCAGTTACGAATCTTTTTGTGTTGGTGAAGCAACAGATAGCAGGTTGGATGTTGGATTTCTTTTCCTCTCTGGATGGCCAGGTGTTCAATAATAGGATCGGTGTTTTCAAAATTCATGTACAGGTAGTTTTTATTTAGCTATACATATTATCTTTCAAACCAATCATTAATACAACCATCAACAGAATCCAATTCCAAGTAAGGAGACCATGACCCGAGTAATCAACCAACTGAGCATCCACAACACACTATACACGCTGATGCCAATAACATCGTAAAACAACCATAACGCCGATCCTCTACTCCCACACGCAGTCCGCAGTCCGCAGACGCAGGAGGTCTTCCATGTGACCAACCCAACACTGGCCATACATACAGCATGCAGTCCAGCGGAGTATAAACATGAGATTGGACTCCGTCTTTCCCAAGCAAGGATGCCTGCAGACAACCAACCCTACCCACCGTACATCCTTCATAAGCGCCGTTGCAGTAGTTTACCACCCTGCAGCTGCACCCTGTCTGTCCCTTGTCCCTCTCCCTTGTACGGAGTATATGTATGTGGCAAGGACAAGGATCAGGGTTGGGTCGGGATAGGGGGTGGATTGGAGTGTTAGGGTCAGGGGTAGGGTAGGGTAGGGGATAGGGCTTTCGTAGTCGGCTTAGTTACTGCTACTATTGCTACTTACCGACTCCTAGGCTTATTTTTACTCCGTACGGAGAGTAGTGCAAGAACTCCACAGGGCGAAAGGATCGTGGTCGTGATTATGATACTTACTACGGAGTCGAATTCGGTACGATTGCAATGCAATGCCTAAGGCTACCCCGTCCGCTCCGTAAACGGGGAAACAGAGAGGGAGGTGGATATCCGGAAAAACTAACACCAGCGAGGCTATGTTGGTATGATACCCATACATATGAGACTGAGGATGAGTAACCAGACCACGTACTCCGAGGGCTGTGGGCTGTGGACCGGAAGACATCGACGATCACCGCTTATAGAGCCGACACACTCCGTAAGCCCTCCGGAGTACGGATACAGACTACAGAGTGAGTACAGTCATGTGGCAAATAAAGCCAGACAAACTATGCAGGATCGACCTGCCTGACCCATTCCTTAATAATGGACCCAACCCAACCAACGGAGTTGGGGACGGGGAGGACGGGGAAAAATCAAAAAAAGCCCAATAAGTACGTCCAGTTCTTCCCCCAATCGTGATCCATATCCATATCCCCAAGTCTGGTAGTGGTGCTCCACAGTTGTTTCTTTTTCCGGCGATTACTCACTCACTCACGCTCTGGAATCCATACTCCGGACTCCGGACTCGGTCGATCGCCGACTTTCAGTCTCTCGTGATCGTGATCCATTGTCGCCGAGGGAAGGAATGTTTATGGAATACGGAGTACGAAGACTACGGAGGAAGTCTGCAATGCCGAGGTTATAAATCATTCCGTAGACACTATTACAGCGAACGGATATCGGAAACCGAAATAGAAACGAAACGTTTATGAATCCGACTCAGACAGATTCAGATTCGCTCCGGATTTCGGAGGTTGTGCCTGGTCCGGGGAAGCGGTTAGCAGCTGAGCTAGTACGCAAGTAACTAATTCCTAGAACTAGTATTTCCGGCGAATAGTTCTAGTGGAAGGATGAGGATGAGCGATGCGTTGGACAAAACAAGACGAGGCGAGACTTCTCTTCTCGGCAGGTTTAGCCACCGTCACGGGATGCGTCGGTCGGGTTACCTTCCTTTTTGCTATCCGCTGACTTACTTGCCTCACTCACTGTCTTGGGCGGTGGAGGCGAGACGAGGTGAGGTGGTTCTTACTAATCTGGTTTTCCTTGTGGCTTACTCTGGCTTACTTTCTGGCTTACTCTCTAACTGGGTGTGGTTTTGGCGATAACGTGGTGGTGTCTTTTAAGATCCCGGAATACTCCTAAGTGTCGAAAGAAAGTTGGTGGTGCCACGGTAGCGGACAGCTACTAGGTAACTAACTATGTAGATGTACACCGTATAAGGTTACCGAGGTAAACAACGTCTTCGTTGTTGGGTCTCTCGTGTTTATTCAGTCTAGTACTGGGATTACTGCAGCATATTCACTGAACCAATTATTGATCTATATACATCTATCTAGACTAGTCATAAATCATCCAACCTACGGAGTACCACACATACACCGTCTGACATGCACCATAACGCCCGCTAAGCAAAACAAGAAATCAATAATCAACTACAAATCCATCTCATCGTCCCACCCCAACTGCTCGTAGATCGACTTTTCCGGCGTAACTGGCGGCCCGGTCGCCGCTGGGACCCTGAGTGCAGAAGAGCCCCCCTTCACCGGGGTGCTGAAGATCTTTGCAGGGGGAGGCGTTTCCTGGATCACGGGCCCCGCGGGACCCTTCTTCGGTGGTGTCTCCATGACCATGGACGATTTGGGGCCGGGGTGGTGTGGTTGATCATGATATGCGTCCACGTGTCGGGAGGACACTGGCGTGGAGGGGGCGAGCATGTCCGTGGTCGCGGAACGAGGCGCAGGCCGTTGAGGAATACGGAAGAGGTTCTTGGAGATACTGGGCGACTCGCCGATGCTGGTGACGCCGTCGTCGTAGGAGCCAACTGGCTGGGCTGGACGGCGTGACGGCGTGTCGTGGATGATCCCCGGGTTTCTGGACATCGGGGTACCCGAAAAGAGATTGGGCCGCACGGCGCCACTGCTGGAGTTGCGTCGCGGCGATCCGTCGCCGCCGAATAGGGCTGCAGAAGAGCCCTTCGGTTGGGTAGATGATCGCGTGAGGCTTCGTGGCAGAGGAGGCATGCCGATCACCGCGTCCTTCTTGCGACCTCCCTTGGGCGTGGCGGCCACCTGCACGCCCTGTCCCAGCGGATTCCGCACCGGGTTCTTGGGCTTCCGGCCGCTGCCGCCGGTTCGTCTCTTGTCGGCGTCCTCGGCGATATCCTTGGCCACTAGCTCGCGGTTGGGCTTGCGGAGAGTGTGGATGGCTGCGTCGAGCTCCTTTTTCTGGTCCACGAGCAACTGCACCTTCTTCAGTTTGGTCTCGTGCTGCCGGGCCACGGCGATCAGATCAACCTCGCGGTTCTCCACCCGCTTGGCCTTCTGGATGCCACCACGCACGCTGGTGCTGAGACTAGGTAGGGGAGGGTCGATAGAATCACTCTTCGCGTTAGGATTGGAAGGCGCAGTGTTGGACCGATTCAGCGACGGTGGGTGCGCTTGTGACGTGGTTTGACTGTCCGTCAGCACTCGCTGGAACGAGCGACGAGGATGCTTCTGTGGCTTTCGCTCGGCTGCTCCAGGCTCCGGATCCTGGGGCGTCTTCTTCGTCTGAGACTGCTTCGAAGAGGATGAAGATGGCATGACACCCGAGACACCTAGTTTCCGCGTGATGGCCTTGCACTTGTCCGGTATACGAGAAGCGTAGAAGGGGATGATCACCTCCGTACAGAAATCACGAACCGCATCGCTCTCGACCTTTTTTCCAGAAACGCCGCTTGCCTTGGCGGTTTCGGACACGCCAGTATCTTCGAAGTTGACGGCATGCCAGATGCACAATCGGTCCAGATGCAGCTCGAGCATGACCTTCAACTCTTGCAACTTCTTCGTCTTCTTCTTCGGTGACTTGTCCGTAGGTTCGCCACCACTTTCCTCCGGCTTCTTTGCTTCGGCAGCGACTGCGGCGGCAGCTTCTAGAGCCATCGTCTCCAAAATAAGGAGGATCTGTAGTTGAGTCTCGCGCATTCGCAGATCGGCAACGTTCTTCTTCACCTCTGCTTCGCGCGACAGTTCAATCGTCGCACCCATGTCGGCCATGGCGCGGTCCCTCCACCATTGCCGGACGAATCGGTCTTCTCCGGGGTAGAGGCCATTCTTCCCCATCTTCTCCTTCCTACTCTTGCCCTTCTTCTTTCGACCGGGTTCCTCGTCAGAAATAGCCAGCATAGCATCCTGGATAGTGGTCGGTAGGGTCTCTCGGTATTTCAGATCCATCTTCTTGGCAGTCAAAATAGCCTCTTGATAGAAATTAATGAGATCCGCGGGAGTTGCCGACTCAGAATCAGGGGACTGAAAGCCGGCGCGGCACCGAGTCAGCGGTCCCTTGGCGAAATATGCCACAGAGGTCTAGAACAATCAGCAAAAGTATACCCAGTAGGGAAACCAGAACCAACCTTAGACACATAGAGAGCTTGCAGGTACTGCTCCCTCAGATTATCTAGTAGCTCCTGCGGCGACTGCAGAGCATCGGGCCTAGCCTCCTCAGCCCCCGACACCACCGCATCGATGGACCCAAACATCTGCACCTGAGCATCGGAACTCGAGCTCCTCCGAGGCGGCGCCAGCGACTGCGCGCGACTTTCCGTCGAATCCCGCGGCGAAATGTCCTTCATCCGCGCATCTGCGGTGTCCGCAACGCCCGCGACGCCAAACACAACCGAAACGTCGAATTTCGCCCGCTTCGTCGAGAACTCGGGCTCCAGGACCGGATCTTCAATCCTCGCCAGCTCCCACCACTCCCCCGCGCCGTTCGCCACGGGCCCCGCCTCTTCCTCCAAGGCCGAGGGACTCCATCCCTTCACCGCGACGAAGATATCGCCCTCCCCGACGTCCCGGGCGAGCTTCGAAAGCGCATAGATCCCCGCCTTCACCCTCTCGACGACGTAGATGCCGCCGTCGCTGAGCAGCCGCACCGCCAGCACCGGCGGGTCTCGCGGAGAACCGGGCTCCAGGACCGGGATGTCGGCGACGAAGAGACTGCCCGGCTGGATGGGCGAGAGGGCAGAGGGCGGCTCGAGCCACGAGAAGGGCAGTCGAGAACGCGGGACCACGGCGATCGGTTCGAGGACGAAGGGCTCATCGGATAGGGATGCGGCGTGGGCCTGTATGCGGATCAGTACGTAGGGTATAACCAGTTAGACAGGGCACGCTGGAGGGACTTACCCGGATGTTGATCGTCTGGTTCGCCCACTCCACAGCCGTGTGGCATGTTTTGCGCTTTCGAATTAGCGGGCGGGCAGCGTGGAAGGAGTGGGATAGAGGGGTGGTGGATTCGAGAACGCTGAGGGATCCGCGAGAGGCCATGGAGGCGGTGTTTAATCATACATCGTGCTTCTAGAGGATGCAAGGAAAGAAGAGATGGGGGGTTTGGATAGAGACGTAGATAGAGAGTCTCCGAGTAGAATTGAACTAAGGGAAGATAAGATGTGGTGTTGATGAAATCGGAGTCGAGACGCGGTCCGGAGTCTTGGCGTCACGCGTCTGGGAATTGGAATGGTTTCAGTCATCGATTCATTTTCACAACAGACGGTATTCAACTGAAAGAGTTGAAAGAAACCCTGGAGAATTTGATAAATTATCTCAACAGCCGTAATTCTACATACAAGCAATCAATGCCGGAATTTTCAAACGATTCGATTTACAGTCTCTCGGATTACTCCGTTTACTGACAGATCAGTGACATCGATGATGTTATATTCATTACTCTATATGCTAATGTTTAGATTAGCACGCCCATGATGCAAGCCAAACTCGCGTCATGGAAATGTTACCTCCTCCGCCAGACACCCAATCCCAAGCACAGCTTGCGACAAAGGTGTCTCGGCAGCTTCCTGGTGGAAGTGCCCTCCGCCCACGGGGAAAAGATGTGGGCAGGTGGCACTCCCCGGTCCAGTATAAGATCAAAGCCTGAGGAGGCCGTGTGTTGAAGACTGTCGCTCCCTGAAAAAGATCAAACGCCAAAACTTCCCTCCCAACAGATGAAAGTGGTATCATGTTGAATTTATCCTCGCCGAACCCGTCGCCCGTGGGCGACCATGCAAATATTAAACAAACATTCCGAATAAGAAGCTTTTTCACATGTCTATGCTCGTGCTTTGAGTTGTTGAAAACAAAGCAAAATCATCACATTCGTAAAAAGAAATGAAGGTGTCACAGACAAAGCACGTCACAGTTCTAAGAAACGAGCGGCACTTAGAACTTGAGAGCCTTGGGCTTCTCCCAGGAGAAGCTCTGGTTGGTGAAGTGACCGTTCTTGGCGGTCTCGTTGTAGATGGGCTTGGCCAGGTCCAGCTCCTTAACGATGACACCGGGACGGAGGTCGAAGTTGTTGCGGATGATCTGGACCAGCTCCTCGGAGCTCTTGGAGGAGGTGCCGTAGGTCTCGACGAAGACGGACAGGGGCTCGGCAACACCAATGGCGTAGGAGAGCTGGACCAGAGCACGGCGGGCAAGGCCGGCGTTGACCAGGGACTTGGCGACCCAACGGGCAACGTAGGCGGCCGAACGGTCGACCTTGGAGTAGTCCTTTCCGGAGAAAGCACCACCACCGTGGGCACCCCAGCCACCGTAGGTGTCGACGATGATCTTACGGCCGGTCAGACCGGCATCACCCTGGGGACCACCGATGACGAAGCGGCCGGAGGGCTGGATGTGGTAGACAGTGCGGTCGTCCAGCAGCTCGGCGGGGATGACCTTCTTGATGATCTTCTCCTTGATGACAGCGCGGAGCTCCTCGGTGCTCACGTCGTCGCTGTGCTGGGCGGAGACGACGACGGTGTCCACGCGCTGGGGCTTGACGGCACCGTTGTCGTGGGCGTACTCGATGGTGACCTGGGTCTTGGTGTCGGGACGGAGCCAGGGGATGGAGCCATCGTTACGGGCCACCTTCATAGCGTGGTTCAGCTTGTGGGAGAGGAGGATGGTCAGGGGCAGGAGCTCAGGGGTCTCGTCGGTGGCATAGCCGAACATGATACCCTGGTCACCGGCACCGAGCTTCTCGAGAGCCTCCTCGTAGTGAAGACCCTGAGCGATATCAGGAGACTGCTGCTCAATGGCAACCAAGACGTTGCAGGTCTTGTAGTCGAAGCCCTTCTCGGAGGCATCGTAGCCGATGTCCTTGATGGCATTACGGATGACCTTCTGGTAGTCGAGGTTGGCCTTGGTGGTGATTTCACCGAAGACCATGATCATACCTGAGGAACATTATTAGCATGTTGCATTACGGGGAGAATTAGGAGCGAGCATACCAGTCTTGGTGGCGGTCTCACAGGCGACCTAATATCAATTCTGTTAATCGCCGAAAATTTCGTGCGGAAATGGGCCGGCCCAATCAGAAGCGATTACGGGGCTGCGGAACCAAAGATTGGAGGGGAACAATCTGTGCCTACCTTCGACAAGGGGTCCTCGGCGAGACAGGCATCGAGGATGGCATCCGAAACCTGATCGCTGTGGGATGTTAGCCAGACATTCGTAAAGCAAGAGAAAGAACAGAAAAAAGATCCGCAGCGAGGGAACGCACGCAATCTTATCGGGGTGACCCTCTCCGACCGACTCGGAGGTGAACAGGAAAGTTCCGGGCTTCTGAGCGACGCTACCCATTGTGAAAGATAGAAGAGGAGAAGAGAGGGAGAAAAGGAAGAATTGAGCGGAGTGAGAAGAGGAGAGATGAGAGAGAGAGAAGCAGAGGGGGGAAAGAAAGAAGATAGACCGAGCGGGTGGAGAGAAAGAGAGAAAAAGTGGATAGAAGAAAGGGAGGAGCGAGAAGAAGAAGAGGGGGAGAGAAAAAGAAGAGGGGAAAAGCCGTAAGAACGTCCTTCCGATCGCGCCATCGCTCCGGCGGTCGCGGCGGGCAGAAAATATCACCGGCGGGTTTTCGTCGCTTTCATTGATTCATGACCGATGATTACGGAATTCGCAATCCATCCGCTTATCCTCCTTGCGCTCCGGTCCTGATCCGGTCCTGATCTGACCTGCTCCTGCACTCCTCGTGCTGATCCCTGTCTCACGCCTCACCCTGCTCGGACCCGACATCTGCTCCGTCTGCTCCGTCTGCTCCGTCTGACTGTGCCCCTCCATCCTTCGCCCCTCATCTCACCTCACCTCATCATATCACCATGTCCAAGTTCGGCGTGTTGGTGATGGGCCCGGCAGGCGCCGGCAAAACCACCTTCTGCAATGCCATGATCCAGCATCTTCAAAATACCCGCCGGAGCTGCTTCTACGTGAACCTCGACCCCGCCGCGGAAACCTTCAGCTACGAGCCCGACCTGGACATCCGCGAGCTGATCACGCTAGAAGATGTCATGGAAGAGATGGGCCTCGGCCCTAACGGCGGCCTCATCTACTGCTTCGAGTTCTTGCTGCAGAATCTAGATTTCATCTCGGAGGCACTGGATCCGCTCAGCGAGGAGTATCTGATCATCTTCGACATGCCTGGCCAGATCGAACTCTATACGCACGTTCCGCTGCTGCCGTCGCTGGTGCAGTTCCTGTCGCGCGCAGGTCCGCTGAACGTCAACATGTGCGCGGCGTATCTCCTCGAGAGCACCTTCGTCGTGGACAAGGCCAAGTTCTTTGCCGGCACGTTGAGCGCCATGTCCGCCATGCTGATGCTCGAGATGCCCCACGTGAACATCCTGACGAAGATGGACCAGGTCCGGGACATGGTGAGTCGCAAGGAGCTGCGGCGCTTCACCAACGTCGACGTCCAGCTGCTGCAGGACGACAACGACGACAGCCCGGCGGCGGTCGCCAACCCAATGTCCAAGGACGCGCTGATGAGCGGGGGCTCGTTCAACCAGCTCAATCGCGCGGTCGCACAGCTCATCGATGACTTCAGCATGGTCTCGTTCCTGCAGCTGGATGTGCAGGAGGAGGACAGCGTCGCGGCCGTGCTGAGCCATATCGACGATGCGATCCAGTACCACGACGCTCAGGAGCCGCGCGAGCCTCAGGATGCGCAAGATGTGAACTACGAGGATGCGGACATGTGATTTGCCCGATAAAATCGACCCACACCATTTTTGACCGACATCAAACCCATATCCGGCCGCACCGCGATCGACTACCCCTGTTTTCAGGGGCGGCAGCTAGACCGCCAGAATACCAGTCGATGACTGCGATACCCACGCAGAATTCTCGGTTCTGCAAGGGGAATGAACCGAGTGAAACGTTCGACGCAGACTGCGGATGCAACCGGAGAACGAAAACGTCCAGCCGGTCGGATGTAACCGAGCGATACGATGATATGATCATCCATGACGATTAGCGACGATAGGAATAGACAAAAATACAATAATGAAGCATTCATGCGTGATCATCGTAACAATATCAAAACAAAACTATACCAATGCAGGATAGAACAACAAGTGAAAAAAAAAATAATAATGCTGAACCCGATCGCTCAAGCGACAAAACCAAGTCTACTGCGTACATTCATGCAACCCCAAAACCAAACCCCTCCCCCTTGCCATAAAACAAAACGGTGCCAGAAACCAGAGCCCAGAAAAAATCACCCCCGAACCTGGCTATCCCCGTAAGAATACCCACCGTAACCACCCGTCGACGCCGACGACTGAGCCTGCCCCTGCCCCTGCGCACCATTCTGAAAGCTCTCCACACCCCCCTTCACCAGCCCATAAAACCAGCCGAGGTCCTGCGCGGCCTTTTCCAACCCCGCGTTATAAACATACACGCCCGCCCCGATAATAAACCCCCAGTAGACCAAGCGCAGGGCCAACGTCACCCAGAACATCACCAGGCGACGGCCGTAGTCCAGCACCTTCAGCGAGATGAAGAGCGCCAGGAGGAGGACAAAGACGGAGAGGAGGTCGGGCATGTTGGTGAGGAGGTTCGCGAGCGGCTGGATGATGAACGGGTCGAGGTAGGAGGCGCGGAGGTGGTCGATGCAGGGATCGAGGTAGGTGGAGCGGGCGTGCTCGAGGTGAGCGGTGGCTGAGGAGGCGATGATTTTTTGGTAGGAGGAGCGGACGAGCTCGTTGTCGAGGAGGGGCTGGAGGTGGGAGTAGACGGCGTCGGAGTGAGGCATCGAAGAGAGTTTTTCTTGGATGAAGGAAACGAGGGATGCTGTTGTTGGTGGTGGTGGTTAGTGGGCGGGAGGGCTGGGGGATCGATCACGACTTACTCGGAAGGGACGCCATGGATCTGGTATGCAAGTAATATAGTGGGGATGTCTGTAAGAGTAGGTGGTAAGAGGTATATGTCTAAGATGGGTGGATCTTATAGGCGAAGCTTTATAGCGGGAGACTGACAGATGGTCAAAGAGGATTTCATGTGAAAAGAACAAAGCGCGTCGGGACAAACCAGTCAAACAGCGGGTCCGCGTCGATCATTCCTCCACTGCCGGAGTATAGAATGAGTATGGAGGGATTCTCCGACAGAAGGATGGAATTAAATGATGATGTATTGAATGTGAAGTTTATTTTACGAATGTAGAAGGAAAAGCCTACCACACATTTTACATGACCTGTTGGGACTGTGCAGACCTGAAAATAACAGAAATTGTATGGGCTCTAATACTCGCACGCCTCTGCCCCCCGCAACACGCGGACAGAGGTCCTCAAAATTTCTTATCTGGCACACAAAGCTATGATATCACAGATTCCGTTTTCCATTCTTGATGAGTGCCACTTTTGTGGTCATGGGGTTTGATTTTGCGGTTGCAGGGCGCTCCCCTCCATTTCCGTGCGACCGAGGTTTGGCCTGCACTTGGTGGCCACCAACGAGAGCGTAGAGCACTGGCGCGTCGTATAAGAATCGATCTGGGTGATTGTCCGCCAGGGCACGCTTGACATGTTCCGTGGGCGCTGGGTGTTCCAACATGATATCAACATCTTGGAATAACAGGTCAGTAATAAAATCGATAACGCGCGAGCATGAAAGGGTAAAACGAACGGGGGATTTTCTGTTGAGGACCTCAAATGGCTTTGTACAGCTATGTCGGAACAGAGAAGGCTGATTAACATCTAGGTAAGTGCTTAATATGGCAGTACAAGAAAGTTTAACGATGTGAAAAAAGCCAGACTGATGACCATATGGAAAGTTTACCGGATGTGAATAGGTTATGAAGGGAAACTACAGTCCTATAGATGAGTCTCCCGGGGCTGGGTTGGAGTCCGGGCCTCAGTTTGCAGAATCATATCCCTTCTGCCTCCCCTTGTGCCATCATTCGTTCCCTGAAAGGTTCCTGGTGCATTAGTCTTCCATTTCCATAGCTCCCGATATTCCGGCTCGAGGTTGCCATCAATGGCATCCACCACCTTCTCTCCAATAATCGGGAGTATTTTGAAAGCATGCCCACTGTCGCCGGTAGCAAGAAACAGTCCGGTAGCTCGAGGATAGTAATCAATGATAAAATCACCGGTCGGTCTAGATTGTATCAGTTCTGAGATCGATGCAAAGGTCAGTGGGCTCAGCCTACGTATCGCAATACCAGCAGACGCGCGTTTTGGAGAATTGCCGATTCCTCCAATCCGGGAACAATTCGACTAGAAATTCTTTGCAGGCCTTTTCTGCCTCGAGTGGGATGGGGAGGTCAGTTCGTGGCACGCTGACCATCTTCTCGACGAATTGAAGGTCTCCTCCCGGGTTTGGAATTGGGATGGACACCTTCATGGGGTTTTGATATCCAAAGCCATGCCGGCCTACCTTAAGCTCCCTGTTATGCGGAGGCACCATAAACATTCCGCGGCTGACGTTGAAATAAATAGGCACAGACCCCATGGTTCTTTGCTCATGCTCAGTTATAGGTAAGTATGCGAGAACCTGGCCAGTGGCCGCTGCTCTCCCTTCAAGATCGACGAGAGACGGTGTCCATGCACCGGCCGCAAGAATTACCAGGTCTGCGAAGACATGAGAACCATCGTGTAGCTCGATGCCGGTACATCGGGTGGATTCAGCCCCGTCAGCTGGCGCATAAAGCAGTTTGCGTACTCCGGCGTTGGTCTTGATGCTAACCCGATCTCCACCCCGGCGCTGCAGAGTTCTGATCGCATATCGCACACACTTCTCAGCATCTGCCCAGCCACATCGTTCATTGTAGTAGCCAAAGTCGCCACTGGCTCCGCCGGTGAGGGTAGCATGTGCGATGGCTTCTCGATGCGGCAGTTCGCGCAGGCCCCGGAGGTCGACTGCGTAGTCTCCGGACCTGGCCAGGTCTTTGGCGTTCTCCAGACTCTCTTCCAGATAGCCATCCACATGGCCCTGAGTGCCTGGCTGGGCTGTCAGTAACTAGTTTTGCGTCGTGGTATCGTCCCTCTCCGCCCCAGCCATCGACGGACTGGTCTCCCCACAGTGTCTGTGACTCAGAGACGAGTTTCGTGTACGCTTTCAGAGCGTAGTCGGCGCGCAATACGCGGCTCGTATCCACGGACGCTGCGACGCTGTTGGGGATCTCAGATGCAGCGTCCAAGACAGTGATGTTGGACTGGGAATATTTAGGACGCTGGACAAGGGCCAATGCGGTGCTGAGGCCGAGTACGCCTGCGCCAACAATGAGGATTTTAGATGGAGTTTGGGACATATTTTGATATTAAATATTGAGTCTGTTCAAAATGGCAAATCTATATACTATAGTCATTTTTAACCATGTATGGGGGAGCATGGGGTAAATAAGGAACCATGGAACGGGATCGCCACGCCCTTCGCTTGACGACCCGCTTTTCGCCCGCCTTCGACCATCCTCGACATTCCTACTCCGTCCCATATCACGATCGAGGCATATCCACTGGGTTTTCTTGACGTAACTCTCCAGATCGCAGGGGCATGAAGCCGGTAAAATCAACGGTCTCCCGTCGAAAGGCTCGGACGGGCTGCCTGACCTGCAAGTGAGTTCATTCGGGCATCCTTGCATCACCACGCTAACGTAGGATTCTTCAGATCTCGGTATGACTTGAAAGGCTGCTATGGATGCATCCCGGAAGACTAACGATCAGATCCTGCTAGACACGTCAAGTGTGATGAGCGAAAGCCGGCCTGTCTGCGGTGCATCGCCACCCAGCAGATCTGCGAGGGCTACCGCGTTGTCCCTCCGTCCGTCTCTTCTCAGAATGCCTTGAGCGACGAAGAACGGAGAGCATTCGCTTTTTTCCGATCCCGGACGGTTCCCAGGATCCTGGGCCAGCAGGACGCGGATGATTGGGTTCCGGTCTTTTTCCAACTCGGCCAAAACGAAGACTCCGTGAAGCATGCAATCACAGCCCTGGCCTCTCTGCACGAGAGTCTTGAGCCTAGCATGGCGTGTCCAATGGTCCGCAGCTCCCCGAGGGCTGCTAGAGCTTCCGCACAAGTACTTGCGCTGAAATACTATACGCGAGCGATAAAGTTGCTGAGGGTGGAGGCCCCCAATATGGTGTCGAACCCGGATTTGATGATGATTCTCTGCATTCTTTTCATCTGCTTCGAACAGCTTCGCAGTGGCGACGCTGCCTGTGTTTTGCACCTAACAGCTGGACTCAAACTCATTCACTGGTGGAGGTCGAATACTAACAGCTATACCCAACTCAAGGGTTATTCCCGACTCACGCTCGAGCTGATGAATGAGAGGATCACCCCCATCTTGCAGCGTCTGCGTGTCCAGTTCGCCCTTTGCATGGACTCCCGGCATACCCTTAATAGCACCGGGGTGCCATCCTCTCTACCACCTCCTACCATCCTGTCCTCTTATTCGTCGCTGGATCTCGCACGGAAGGACTTCGACCGCGCTATGAACTACGCTTTCTCCACCCTTGAAAACGACCCGATCACAACCCCCCAACGGCCTTGTATTAGCCCTATCCTCATCCTCCAACAGTGGAAAAATGCCCTGGACGCCTCAACTTTTGCCACGGAATCCTCCGCTCTCCAGACCTGTGTCCGCAAGCTCTTAGAACTCTACCATCACGTTTTTCTCATCATTACCACCACATACGGCACCCAGCGGGAAAGCGTGTTTGACCAGTACATCCCGCAGTTCGAAGCAATCGTCGACCTAGCCGAGCAGATCACCGAAATCTGGGCAAATGCCTCCCAGCAATTTAGTTTACTATTCAGTTTCGATCTCGGTATCACGCCACCCATGTTCCTCGTTGCGTCGCGCTGCCGCCACTCCCGAATCCGACGCAGAGCTGTCAGCTTGATGTTCCGGTCTCCTTTTTATCATGGCATCTGGCGTGATCAATATTCGGGGCTGTGCGCGCAACGCATCATTGATATTGAAGAACAGGACCTGGTCGTGGAGCCAGGGGAAGAGCTTAGTGTGTGTGTGCCGGAGCATCGACGCATCCGGAAGCTTTCAGCCGATATCCAAGAGGAGAACAGACGGATTATAATGCATTTTCTTCGACGGCCGCTTGATTCAGACACTGAGGTTCTGACTACTTATATACCGTTAGATACGGAAGCGACTTCGGGCTATACGATAATTTAGATTTGAATAATTGAAGGGTTTTTATATTGAGAATTCTGTAGCTAGAGGTTACAAATGTTGTTTACATCGACGCTAAATATAAGACTCGCTCCTGGAAGGGACAATAAATCACTCTAACAAAGTATCATTCCATATGAAACAGTGAACAGCTTTTCTTCCAACAAACCAAGTTATATACTTCAAGAGCGCTCCTCAAACGCATCCCCCAATCTCTCCTTTTCATCTCCCCCGTCCCAACTCGGACGAACACAATACAAAAACTTGAAAAAATTCAAAAACGCCAACCCCGTATACGTCACCGGAACATACATCGCTCCCCTCCGAATCCACCACATCGCCACGCCAGCCGCCCACTCCGGCGACACAATCGCCCTCCCCATCTTAGACTCAAACGCCGCAGGGACGATATGTCGATACACCACGCGCGGGTCGTCATATAGCGCCCGCGCAAACGGCACAAACGCCCGCTTCGAGGCAGAATAGCGCTGCAGACTCGGTATCCCCCACGCTGGGTGCACCTCGATCTCACTGCCCACGTACCATATTTCCGGGAGCGTGAGTGTCTTCCGCTCTCCCGCTGCCTTCGTCTTCAAGTCTATGAACCGTCGAGCGATATGCATGCTGGATGTGCAGTTCGCAACCATAGCGTCAGCGCCCTTGCTGCCGTGCGCAAGGACCAGAATATCCGCCTGCTCGAGCATGGGTGTGGTTCGAGAGAAGTCGCCATGTGTCCAGTCCCGTCCGTATCGCAGCTTTTGTACACTGTGCACCCCCTCCCCGTGCAGTCTGGCCTCGATCGCTTGTCCAAACGCCCCCGAGCCGCCTGTGATCACGACGCGCTTGTTGCGTAGGAAGTATGCTGTGCCGGCGATCCAGTCGAAGAGCTTCACCATCGAGCTCATGTACCGGTCTGGGTGGACGTGGTGGAGGGCGTGGAATTGGGGGCCTACGAGGACGGCGTGCGGGTCTTTGGGCACGGTGTCGTAGGCGATGTGGTTCGAGTCATGGCCGCTCATGGCGATGACGACGAGGGTGCGGATGATCTGGATGATGGTGATGAGGTAGAGGGGTTTATTGTCGAGGGTGTTGTCCGCTAGGAACCCCTGGATGAGGACCCTGCCGAGGATGCTGCCGAGGATCTGGCAGGCCATTTCGAGGGGGAGGGCGATCCAGGCGTTTTGGAGGCGGTAGCGGGCGTTGAAGTTCAGGGAGCGGTTGTAGTAGAGGTGGTGGTATTGGTGGCAGTGGGAGAGGGCTCGGAGGAGTTTCCATTGCGAGGTGCTCCATTGGTGCAGGAGGTAGTGGGCTATATCGAAGAATATGGACCCTGTTAGGTACAGGTAGATGATGGAGAAGAGGAGGATTGGTAGAGACATGACTTGCTGGGTTGATATGAGTTCTGCTTGTTAAATTGGCTGCTCAACGCGCTGGAAGGGTTGGTATATAAGTCTTTCTGCTGTCAGTAGGCATATATCCTACATCGTGGTCAACTACGGCTTCGAATGTGCCTGCACTGTGGATCCTTTAGGGTAAACATCCTGTGTATTTGCCTGGTGGTCCATGGCAGTGTCTGGTAGGCCCACCTGCGCAAAATTTCGACTGGGTTGACCTTGGCGTGGCATGAGATGGAAAAGGGGTAGCCATACAGAGACTTCATGAAGGGAGGGTTCTGTTCATAGGATAGAACCATCCCTGTAAACGTAAGTGGCTAAAGCGAGGATGTCTCATGTTGTTCTAGGGTCTACGAATAAGGAAGTTCTGTAGAGAAAACCCTAAATGGGTATGAATCTGTCGATCCAAGATGCTTAGCGCAGAAGAACCACAAAGAATCACCAAGTTAAACGGAATTTGGCTTGAAGGGGGTAGGCTCATTGGGTTGTTCAAATTAAACGGGACTGCTTGATCCATTGTGGCTGGGAAGTTTGATATTTGCTTGTATTCTCCTGTGTCAGATGGCACAATATCCAAGGAAGATGAGGAGAGTCGAGCAGTGTGGACCTAGATCACAGGAGCGTGAAGACTTTGCAAGTTCTATCTCCCTAGCGGGCGATACTAGAAGGGACTCTGCCTAAATACTAACTCGATTGATCGATGGTAAACCAAGAACAGCTCTTTGACGTGCAGAGATCTTGCTAAACACGCCACATTGGTTAAGCAGTAACTTGTTGACCACTAGGTTTGCCCTGGGGTTGGCACTATCTTCGTATGCACAGACATGAGTCTAAAGCGAGCAGTAGGCAGATGTAATATTCGGAAATCTGCGAACAAAGAAATGCTTGGCAGGGATCATACTTCTGTGGCATATCTTCTTTGCAGACAAGACATCGAGAACCAGGAATCCGTCTGTCACTTGGTCCGAAAACCTTCCCTCTTTCGTCAATTCTTTCGTATTCCATGCCTACTGCAGGATATAACTCACTTTGTTACATTGTGGGCACTAAATATTGGCTATCATGAGCTTAGATGCCCTAAGGTGGTTTCAAGTCTAAGATCGACATCAAACCTGGCCGAGTGTACATATCTTCCATGGTTCCTTTCCCTACGAAATGTTTCAAAGTGCAACAGCAGGCAAAATCAGCCTTGTTTACTTAACGTGCGCCTAAGTTTAGAATTATCTGTCAAGCGTTGACGGAGATCCACCTTATCGGTGGCAGTGCACACGAATACGGAGACGGAGTTTCCCCACGCCAGATGTTGACCGCGGAAAATATATTCACTGCGTAGGCAACTGTATTTTCACTTCACAGGAATACAGTATGTAGGGAATGGGAATCGAGGACGTTGGATATACGAATACGATTTCGGGTGATAGATGGGCACTTGGCTAGTATCTTCTGCTGTAGCTTAGTATATTCTAAGCTCTAGACCCCAAAGATAAGAATCTATTCAAGCATTTTGTATTGCATTTTCAATCCCTTTGACTAACATATAATGTTCGCCAATACTACCATGGTACACCTGGAACCGGCGCACAGATAGTTCCTGGCCATCGCCAAGTAAATCTCAGACATCAGTCTGTGCCGCCTAAGAGATGCCTGTTCTTCATTCGATTACTTAATCGGAATTCGAGCAATTGAAGTTCCGTTGTGGAATGAGAGATATCTTACTTGATTGTGGGCCTGGGAGTGGAAGTCTACGATCAGGGTCGAAGTGGCTGGCTGGCCGAAAAGGGCAGATCGGCCAGATTGGCTCTTTTGAGCTTCTTCACTATCGTCCTTGTCTCAAGCTTACTTCCTGTTCTTTGGTTTCTGCCTTCTTTGATTCCCTAGAGTGCTCAAACTTTCACTCCAGAGCGCCCTAGGGAGCAAATTCTGAGATGCTGGAGGTAAGTAATTTCTCCCAGTTCCCCATTATGTTTCTTCAATCCGAACTTCTCCAGAATTTTGAACAATATTTGAAGATGATACTACCAAATGTACTAGCAGATTAAAAGTGGTATTGTAATAACCGATCTATCCTCCCTCTTTATGGAATCAGACCCGGCCCGCCAGATAAACAAGCAACGAGAATTGAGTAATTTTGACACGCTCAATTACAAACAAGACGCGCCAGAATTGTCTTATACCCAACCTATTAATATCAGGAAACTTTCCATCATGAGTTTCTGGCTTTCACCTTTGCTCAAAGGTTTATACTCAGTCCCCAGAGTTGTGGCTGAAATAATGGACACTAGGTGCGTCGGACATATATTTCACAGCCCAGCTTCAACCGAACGACCATGATCTGTAACATGTACCCTTAAGTTTAAAAGGTACAGTGACATATTCTAAAAAATATGAGCGCTAATATCTTGAAGCAGAAAACAGGACCTACTGGTAATCGTCGCAATAACCGCCCGTCCAGCCATGGCCTTGTTGGATACACTGGAGCACCGTCAACACTGCATTGAGGGAAAGGTCAGGAACCAATGGCACATACAGTGTTTCTGCAGATAATACTGCCAAGCTCACCCCCTCCGTCGGTCTGACAGGAGGTCTCATTTGCTAGAATCACGTCGCGTGCGGGCAAAGCACCCACGAAGGAGGCTAGGAAAAGTCCAAATAGAACAAATGACTTCATTTTCCGTTCGGATACACCAATCTGTCAATTGATTGACTATATTTGAGATCCCGTGAGTTGAAAGAAAATATCGAAGTTTGGGGTGTCAACCGAAATAACAGATGCTACTGGGGATCCTATCGGCCTTATAGTACTACCAATACCCACCGCATTTCCTGGTTTAACGTTGCTCCAGGGCACGCCAGCATTTGATCTACGAGGCGGGGTTGGTCGAGCCCGATGCATCGACGTGAGGGTTTGAATGCGTGTTTCAAGGGTTTCTTGGTAGATTCTGTGGGTGTATGCAGGTTGTCGTATTAGCCGCAAGGATTCGGGTCAGCATCGCAGCCTCGCAGGCTTACGGAGGGGGAGTACTCGTCAGCCAAAGTTCGGTTCCGGAGGGGAAACGGGTTCCTGAGCCATAGGGAGTATACGGAGTCGCACCCTGGACCTGGGATCCATACCCTAACGCAGTAGGCAATGACCTCACGGATGACACCCTTGCATCGGCCTTCAAGGTCCTTCCCTTTTGGGTTGTCCAGGGCAACTGGCGCCCGGAGATCGGCGCAACGTTGGGCCGACCGACGCAAGCCCCGCCTTTCCCTCTTTTGGCCCCGCCCCTCTCGACCTTTTTCTTTTCTTCTCCTCTTCTGCTCCTCTGCTCTTCTCTTCGGTCATCATCCCTCCCCCTTACTCTTTCATCCCATCTAGTGAGTGCTCCGTCCGGGGATTTCCATCCAGACCTCTCTGGATCTGCATCATTGACACCCATTGCTAACCACTTCCATCTAGTTTCTCCTTTTACACTCCGCTGTAAACAATCATCATGGCTGCCCCCGCTCAGACGTTCAAGGTCGCCGACATCGTAGGTGGCTCCCAAGTCTCGGAACGCATGCCCTGGCTTCAGATTGCTAACTTGCCTAGTCTCTGGCCGCCTTCGGTCGCCGTGAGATCGAGCTCGCCGAGATTGAGATGCCCGGTCTGATGGCCATCCGTAGCCGTTACGCCGCTGACCAGCCCTTGAAGGGTGCCCGTATTGCCGGTTGTCTTCACATGAGTATGTTATTCTCGAACCGATCGAGTATTCCTTTCCGCTAACTCCGTCTAGCCATCCAGACCGCCGTCCTCATCGAGACCCTCACTGCTCTCGGTGCCGAGGTTACCTGGACCAGCTGCAACATCTTCTCCACCCAGGACCACGCTGCCGCCGCCATTGCCGCCGCCGGTGTCCCTGTGTAAGTCTGACTCTTGCACCCGCCGATGCCTTGCTCTCCGAACTAATAAAATTGTGCAGCTTCGCCTGGAAGGGTGAGACCGACGAGGAGTACACCTGGTGCTTGGAGCAGCAGCTCAAGTCCTTCAAGGATGGCAAGAAGCTCAACCTGATCCTCGACGACGGTGGTGACCTGACCTCCCTTGTCCACGACAAGTACCCCGAGCAGCTCAAGGACTGCTTCGGTCTGTCCGAGGAGACCACCACCGGTGTCCATCACCTCTACCGTATGCTCAAGGAGGGCAAGCTGCTCGTCCCCGCCATCAACGTCAACGACTCGGTCACCAAGTCCAAGTTCGACAACCTGTACGGCTGCCGTGAGTCTCTCATCGACGGTATCAAGCGTGCCACCGATGTCATGATCGCCGGTAAGATCGCCGTTGTTGCCGGTTACGGTGACGTCGGTAAGGGCTGTGCCTCCGCTCTGCACAGCATGGGCGCCCGCGTCCTGGTCACCGAGATCGACCCCATCAACGCCCTCCAGGCCGCCGTCCAGGGCTACGAGGTCACCACCATGGACAAGGCTGCCTCTCAGGGCCAGATCTTCGTCACCACCACCGGTTGCCGTGACATCCTCGTGGGCCGTCACTTCGAGGCCATGCGCAACGACGCCATTGTCTGCAGTACGTTTATTCTCATTTTTATTTTTTTTTATCTTTTGAACTGCAATTCAAATGCTAACTGAATCCAGACATTGGTCACTTCGACATTGAGATCGACGTTGCCTGGCTCAAGGCCAACGCCAAGTCGGTCCAGAACATCAAGCCCCAGGTTGACCGCTTCACCATGCCCAGCGGCCGTAACATCATCCTGCTGGCTGAGGGCCGTCTGGTCAACCTTGGCTGTGCCACCGGTCACTCTTCCTTCGTCATGTCCTGCTCTTTCTCCAACCAGGTCCTGGCCCAGATCGCTCTCTTCAAGGCCGAGGACGCTGCCTTCGGCCAGAAGTACGTCGAGTTCGGCTCCGCCGGCAAGAAGGCCGTCGGTGTCTACGTCCTGCCCAAGGTCCTCGACGAGCAGGTCGCTCTGCTCCACCTGGAGCACGTCAACGGTGAGCTCACCAAGCTCACCCCCGTGCAGGCCGACTACCTGTCCCTGGACGTCACCGGCCCCTTCAAGGCCGAGCACTACCGCTACTAAGCGGAGCGGCACGATTTCCTTCTGTTCTCCTTTCTCGTTTGAAGATGTTTGGTATACCCTGATCCCTAGACTTGTTTTCTTCAACATGTGACGATGTTACGATCAACATACACCGAGTTCTGTATCAACTTGGAACTCAAAAGCATTTGTCCTTCAACGGCAATACACAAAAGTGGCATATACGGGGGTTTCATTTCTAATGGCTTAGGTTTTCTGGTTGCAAATGGGCTGGAGTATTTTGCATTCAACTGTGCGTGCCGCTGGGGATTTTCTTTTTAATGTTACTATAACCTGATACATATTAGACCGGGCCTCTGGCCGGTGTCGTGCATGAATGAAGACATTCTATGCTATCATCGCTATGTAGGACTACGAACTAGTATATACGGAGAGTCGTGTCTATGCCGGGAGACTGTCGGAGATGAGCCGGACGAAGGACTGGGCTGCCGTGACGGCAAAGTCCTTGTCGTTGATGGCGCGGGAGTCTCGCACGACGCTGATGCCGGTGCCCTTCAGCTCGGACTCCAGCGTCGAGAAGAGCATCTCGTCTGCCTGCGGGTCGTGGAAGAGTTGACCGGGCGTGTCCAGCAGACTGACGCCGCCCGTCGGCAGCAACACCTGCACGCGCTCCGGCCGCTTTGCCCGCTTCAACTTGTCGGCGATCCACTGCGCCACGCGACGGTTCTCCTCGACGGTCGTGCGCACGATCGTCACCGTCGGGTTATGCTCGTAGATGTGCCGGTCCGCAAACTGGGCCGGCAGCTCCTCGCGGGGCCCGAAGTTCACCATATCGCAGGCTCCCACGCTGACCAGCTGCGGAATGCCCGCCTCCGCCGCGGCCTCCAGTCGACTCGCCCCGGCGCTCAGCACGCCGCCCACCAGCTCGTCCACCACCTCCGTCGTGGTCATGTCGATCACCGCGTCCAGCTGCTTCTCCTTCACCAGCCGCTCCATCGCCTTCCCTCCTGCCCCCGTCGCATGAAACACGTAGACCTCGAACCGGTTCTCCCCGTCCGTCTCCAGGTACTCGCGCACCCGATCCACACACGGCGTCGTCACCCCGAACATCGTGATGCCCACCCGGACCTTCTTCTTCTCCTTCTCCCCCTGCTCTGCCTCCGCGCCTTGACCCGTAGCAGTAGCAGTAGGAGCAGTGTTCCCCACCATCCCACTGATCGCCGCCGCCGCATTCCTCAGGATCCGGTTCAGGATCGTGTTCGTCCCCGCGATGTCCACCACGCTGTACATCATCGTGATGTCCGTCTCCTCGACGAACCGCCGCACGTCGCCGCTCGCCATCGTCGACACCATCAGCTTCGGCACCCCCACCGGCAGCGCCTCCCGCATGATCGCCGTCGCGATGTTCGTCCCGCACGACCCGCCGATCCCCAGCATCCCGTCCACCCGGCCGTCGCGGTACAGCTGGGTGGCTGATTCGATGGCCGCGTGCGTGATGGTCGTGATGTACTCGGCGCGCGGGAGGGTGGTCAGCGACGGTGTGGACGGCGGGAGCGTCGGGGTGAGCGTTTCGAAGGTGTTATCTTTGTTGTGGGGTGGGGATTGGGCGCGTCCGACGTCCAGGATGAGCACTTTGCAGGCGTTCAGGCGCTCGATTTCCCGGCATGTGTAGTGCAGTTCGGGGGATTTGGAGTCGAGGGTGCCGATGAGGAGGATGGTGGGTTGGGGCATTTTGGATGGCTTATGGTAGGGCTAGGCAAATAATGTAGAAATGGGTATCAAAGGGACATAGAAAGGGAGAGGGTGGAAGGTAGAAAGAGGAGTGAAGCTGAAGCTGAAGATGAAGTGAAGTGAAAATGACGTCGTGCGGGGTCGTCGTCCCCCTCTTTTTTTAAGTGGCACAACTTCACCTTCTCTCCCGTCGACTCGAATTCCCTCCGATCCTGTGCAACGCAGTCATTTGGATCAATTAATCCCATCTCAATCCAGTCCAAGATGCCCCGTCCCACCACTCGTCAGGAAGTCCTGGCTCGCCTCCGCAAGACCATCGCGGACGGTGCCATCGTCGTGGGCGCCGGTGCCGGTATCCCATCCCCTCTTTTCACCTCCCTGCATGCCTCCTGCAGGATGCATTGAAACGCTGACTCGGGATGCGACGCTGCAGGAATCGGTCTCTCGGCCAAATTCATCGAAAAGGGCGGCGCCGACCTCATCCTCGTCTATAACTCCGGTCGCTTCCGTATGGCCGGTCGCGGCTCGCTGGCTGGCATGTTGCCGTATTCCGACGCCAATCAGGTCGTGGTGGATATGGTAAGTCACCTACGCTCTTTTTATCTACCCTGCTAGGTGAAGAGAAGCTCACGCGGTTGATCCAGGCCAACGAAGTCCTCCCCATCGTCGAGAACACCCCCGTCCTGGCCGGCGTCTGCGGCACCGACCCGTTCCGCAGCATGCCCGAGTTCCTGCGCGAGCTGCAGCGCATCGGGTTCGTGGGCGTGCAGAACTTCCCGACCGTCGGGCTCATCGACGGCAAGTTCCGCCAGAACCTCGAGGAGACCGGCATGGGGTTCGAGCGCGAGGTCGAGATGATCCGCCACGCGCACGACATGGATCTCGTCACCACGCCGTACGTCTTCACCGTCGACGAGGGCGAGCGCATGGCGCGCGCCGGCGCCGACGTCATCGTCGTGCATGTCGGCTTGACGACCTCGGGTACGATCGGTGCGCAGACGGCGCTGTCGCTGGATGATTGCGTGGGGATTGTGCAGGAGATCAGGGATGCGGTGGTCAAGGTTAATCCGGAGGTCATTGTGCTGTGTCATGGGGGGCCGTTGGCTGGGCCGGAGGATGCGCAGTATGTGTTGGCCAGGACGAAGGGCGTGCATGGCTTCTTTGGGGCGAGTAGTATGGAGCGGCTGCCGGTGGAGTTGGCGTTGCAGGAGAATGCGAGGCGGTTCAAGGAGATCAAGGTGTAGTCTGTACATGGAGTATAAGTGTATGAATCAATCCATGAATGAAATCATGAATGAATCTGAGGTGAATTAGGGCTCCCTCCGCCGGGCCCCGAATAGGCAATTCTCCAGCGGGGGAGGGCGAGTCGCAGTATAAGTTGAGGTGCCAATTTCTATACCTTCTGTCTTCTCCCTCTCCCCTCATTCTCCTCCTCACTCTCAGACACCATGATTCGTGCTCTCGAAGGCAAATTCGGCATCGTCACCGGCGGTTCGCGCGGTAAGTCTCCCCTCTTCTATCTCCATCCCCATCTCCTAAACAAATCCAGGAATCGGCGAGGCCATCGCGCGCAACCTCGCCGAGAAAGGCTGCTCGCTCCTTCTCAACTTCACCTCCGCCTCGTCGCGCGCCCGCACCGAAGACCTCTGCGCCTCGCTGTCCAAGGACCACGGCGTGCGCTGCGTCAGCGTGCAAGCCGACCTCAGCGACCCGGAGACGGGGACGTCGACGATCCTGTCGGCAGCCAAGCAGCACTTCAGCTCGCCCTCGGGCGAGATCAAGATCGACATCCTCATCAACAACGCCGGCGTGTCGGCCGACCGCCTCCTCAACGACCCCGTCGAGGGGCCCATCGACCCGGCCAACTTCACCTGGCACTACAACGTCAACGTCCTGGCCCCCCTGCTCCTCACCCAGGCCGTCGCCCCCTACATCCCCCGCGCCGCCCCCCGCACCGGCCGCATCGTCAACATCTCTTCCGTCTCCTCGACCCTCGGGTTCGCGGGCCAGTCCATCTACGGCGGCACCAAGGCCGCGCTGGAGGCCATGACGCGCACCTGGGCCCGCGAGTTGGCGGACCGCGCCACCGTCAATGCGGTCAACCCGGGCCCCGTCATCGGGGACATGTATTTCCTGACGGGCGAGAAGTTCTGGAACCAGATGCAGGGGTTCCAGGATAATACGCCGCTGAGTGAGCTGGTCGAGGGAGATCCGCAGCTGGAGTCGTTGACGCCGGAGCAGATCCGCCTGGTCAATGAGAAGATGGGCGGCAGGAGGCCCGCGTTTACCGGGGAGGTGGCCGGCGTGGTGGGGATGCTGTGCACAAAGGACGGGGGGTGGACTACGGGGAGTGTGGTCTGCGCGAACGGGGGGATGAGAATGGGATGTTAATGATCAGATAGATAGATTTTATAGAGTGAACTCATAGTGCAGTTACTGCAGTACATCCTTCATCCGGATAATATGGCTAAAGACAACATTACGTCATCCCGCCTCCTCCGTCTTTCTCGTCGCTTCTCCAATTCCTCTTCCTTCATCCTCCTTCAATTCCATTCAATTAATCAATTCCATCTCAATTCATCCTCCTATTCCTCATAGATCATCTCCCATCACTAGAAAACAGACAGAATGTCCCTCCCAACATCCCTCCGCTTCCTCCGTCTACCTCATCCCCGCCTCCTTCGACCCTCCACCCCGTCTCTCTCCGTGCCTTCAATCCGATCATACCACTCCAACACCAACACCCTACGCTACCAGCCCTCTCCTCCCCATCTCAGCGCCTCGAACACCCCAATCGCACAGCGCACACTACTCTCGCCCTCGACCCCAATCTCAACCCCAACCACACGATCCCTCTCCACCTCGTCCGGCAAATCCTCCGCCGACGAGATTGTCGAGGAACTCCAGGAACTGTACGTCTCCCCTCCCCGCTCAGCCCTCCACAGATGCAAAAGTGGAGCTATCCAACTCAGGTTGATGTTGGAAAACCCAAGCTAAGCTAACGCAACCGCTGACCCGTAGCTACGAAAACGCCAAAGACGAATTCGAAATCGCCACCGACAGCACCGACGGCGGCACCATCTACGCGCCCTCCGACCGCGAAAGCGCCCGCGACGCCCTCAACCAGCTCCTCATCGTCTTTGAGCTCTACACTCAGAACGAGAGCCCGACGCAGGCGGCGGTGCGGGCGCAGGCGCAGGCCGAGGCCGAGGCTCAGGGCGAAGAAGGGAAGGGTAAGGAAGGCGAGGGAGAGCAAGATCTGGAGGGGCAGTTGAGCGTGGAGACGAATTTCGATCCGGAGGCTGTGGAGCAGGGGGTCAGGGAGGAGGTGAAGAGGAGGGTGGCGCAGCGGGTGAGGGAGTTGAGGAATGCGGTGGAGTTGTTGGAGGAGAGGGCTTTGACGGAGTAATCTACCTCACCCTTTTTACCTGTCCGGTCGCTGGTCGGGTTGAGTGTGTTCATGCAGTTGTATCGTGACATACTCGACGTGAAAATCTTTCGGATTATCTTAATTACTTCCTGAAACCAGGAGCTGTACCAATGGTACGTACTATATACTATGTGCGTGTATATGTGTACTATACAGACATGACATCGTCGTTCAACTCGTCATTCATATCCATAGCCATATTCAAAACAATCAAACAACACTAGGTATCATAACATCCCTCCCTCGTACATATGCTTCGTACTCCGTAGATCAACGCCGGTTGCCGAACGCCCGCTATGCCACCGTGGGAAAGGAGAGATCGAATGTGTCCGTCAGCGGAGACATCATGGATGTCTCGTCTTTGTGTGTGGACCGCATGTGTCGTTTTAATTGATCTGTTCCGTTAGTCTGTTGCCATTTGCCAGGAGGAAGAAGAAGACTGGGGAAAGAAGAACTCACCAGGTCGGGTAAAGCTCTTAGTACACCCCGGGTATATACACTTGTGTCGGCGTTCGCCATGAGCTGTGACAGTTAGTATCGTTCCCTCCAATAAATCAAACCATACATACTTAGTCGATGACTGGACATGTTCGAAGACTGCTGCCATTAGCATTTTCCATAAATAGAACGAGCAAGTGAACTTACGTCGCCGGTCTGGAAGTTGCACCCCGGATACGTGCACTTGAATGGCTTCTCGCCCGAGTGTGTCCGCGAATGGGTTTCTACTTCGGTCAGCTCAGCTCGTGAAACCTGGTAATGACACATACTCAGCTCGCTGCTGTCGGTGAACGACTTCCCGCACACCGAGCATTTGTACGGCTTCTCGCCGCGGTGGCTGCGCTCGTGTCGTTCCAGCGTGGCCTGACGCGCGAAGAACTTGCCGCAGACAGAGCATCGGAAGTTTTTATCTGCCGATGGTCAGCGAGATCTTAGGTCAACAATGCGAACAGTAAACAACGTACAGTTACTGTGCGTCAAGAAATGCCCCTGCAGTTTGGACTTCTGCGAGAACGGCTCGTCCGGCCGGTGGCACCCCTCCCAGCAACAATAGTACCCAGTCCCCTTGGCGCCCTCCACCGTGGCCATGTGCCGGGAGATCAAATGCTCTTGCAGAGCACAAGAGTCCGGGAAGGTGGCCCCACAGGTGGTCTTGATGCCGTTCGAGCTCGAGACCCATTTGCAGACGTGCAGGTCGCGGTCCGTAGGACTGAAGTCCGGACTGGTGAGGACCGAGGAACCCCCCTCCAGCGGCGGCGGGGACTCGCCGGGGCTGGACAGGAGTTGCGAGCTGATGCTAGATCGCGAGTGGCGGGAGAAGGGCGAGTAGTGAGCGTACGGATGGTGATGGGTATGAGCATGAGCATGGGACCGGCATCGGTGATGTGAGCGACATGGTCCCCTCGAGGCGTTACCATTCAGTTGGGCGGGGCTTTTCATGAGATCATTAACGTTGAAATGCGGGATGTGAAAACAAGCGAACGAGTTTGGATCAGGGCTCTGATTCTGACTCGGGGTCTGGGTCGGGGGTTCCGATGGAGGTTGATGGTGAAAGGTCTGGTCTTCATGGACATGGAAGTTCTGGCAGGCCGACAGGTCAGGACACATGCCCAGCATGTGGAATACTTCGGCCGGGTTCACGGCGTTGGGTAAAGGATAGGACGGGTTCATCAAGTTGTCATGAACCTCTTTCGGAAAGTCATGGCAGTGAAAATGGGGCATGTTTTGGGGGTGGCAGTGAGGCAGAGTAGTCGAAAAGGGAGAAATGAAATGGTCTGCGGAAGGGGTTGGGCCCATGAACCCAGGATTCCCGGTGGCTTTAGATAGTTGGTCTTCCGATGAATGGTCGAGAGAAGCCGAGGGAAGCAGATCATTGGACTCGAGGGTGAGAGGGGCACCCAGCCCTAGTAGGGACTCGAGGCTGTGGTCCGTGCCATGGACATGGCTGTCATTGTGCCCAAAGCAATGATCCTCGAAACAGGCCGGATCGGGATTTTCGCAGTTATCGTCGCAGTTATTGTCGTCGCAGTTGTCATCGCAGTGCACTGCAGAGCAAGCCGTGGACTCGTCGCATTCGACAAAACCATCGCAGACGGAGCCGCAATCGACGGAACAATGATCCTCGTCACAGCAAGTTTCGTCGACCTCACAATGAGCCAGCGAGGCGTGGTGTTCCTCACCCGGACAATCCCATTGCGACGGCTGGTGAGTGGCCGTGGCAGTGGCCGTGGCAGCCGCAGGAGTCGTCTCCTGCGAGTCTTCCGAATCTTTTCCGTCCAAATGGAAGGCCTCCCAATGGCATTCCAGACAGTAGTCGTCTTTTTTCGTGTGGGAAGCCATTGTTCGTGTGATGTATCAAGGCCTCGACCAAACACCGATTAAACTTCCGACGAGGGGGGCCGTTTTCCCCTGATACCCGAAGCAAGAAGATCGGTTTAGGGGCTCGTCTTAGCAGTCACAGCAGCAATTACGGAGAGAACACCGTGCAGTGGAGGTCAGGCAACGGGGGAAAAAGGAAAGGAAGAATAGTAGGGCGGGGAGCAGCCTGAGAAATCTGGGGGGCGCAGACGCAACGAAACGTCCCGTCTCTCTCTTTTTTTTTTTTTTTTCTGACCACCGGTGTTAGTGTGAAGTGCTTGCCACGCGAGTTCTGACGGACAGGAACAAAGAATACCAATGAGAATAGCCGAACAGCAACACAGCAGCAGGCGAAAACGAAAAAAGAAAAAAGGACGCAGGCCGTCAATCAGGGCCAACAGGCAGTGCGTGCGCAGAGATCGCCTGGAAGAGAGAAGGACCGACGGGACGGGGCATGAGGGACGACGGACGGGGACCTTGGGAGCATGAGGTCGGTATAATGAAGACGCTAGGATTAGTAACTGGGCAGGTTGGCGACTTGGTTGCTGGTGGAGGAGCAAGATGGACAGACTCTCTGGTGGTGACGACGTCGGAGAAGCAAATTATTGAGGACCTTGCGAGAGTTTGGGGACCTTGCGGGTTAGCGGGGGTCAGCCGCCGTCCGCCAATCAGCGCCTGCAGATTGTCACGGTGGGAGCCTGTCTGCTCAGGCCGAAAAGACTGCGGTACCTGGACTGGAGGCCTGCAGAATCAGGCCCCGCCGAGGGGTTGCCTCAGACTCAGTCGTGCTCATTACCTGGACGGCGTAGTACTCCCTAGTGGTAGCAGTCTTACTACTAGTCATGTCCATGACTAACGCTGATCGTCACGACTCGTCCCGTACTATGCAGCATCTCCACCATGAGGTGATGCCAGACTTCTATACTCACCACTCCGCGTAACACCAGATAGCTCCCCGGCAGGTCCCTCTGCAGCTCTGGTTGCACGGCACTCTCATACCACATCATACATCGTACACTTCCTAAGGCGACTAGACCCGATCGGAAGGAATGCGGGAAGACCACGTGCGGCGCCCACCGCCTTTTCTCCAGATCGTCATTCTCTCTAGTACTCGATCTATCATCCTTCCCATTTGCTCCCCACACCTATCGACCAAATCCTGCAAATCCAATTCTACATTGGAGATACCTGGAATTAAACACTCTCCTCTCTATCCTGCTCACTTCCCCACTCCCACCCAACCCAACCCCTCCAGTTCAATCCTCGACCTCGACAACCCAACCAATCTCCAACCCACCCCATCCACCCCTCCAGCAAGACAACCCAAACATGGGCAACATCTGCTCGCGATCCAAAAACGAGCCCGAACCGTTCTCCCGTCCCGGCCGCGTCCTCGGTGCCAACCAGCCCCCAGCCGGCGCTGCAGGTACACCTCAAGGGAAGAAACCCGCCGGCCCGCGCGCCCCGCTCCCCGCAAACTCCAAGTCCCATTTCGGCTCGCCGGGGAGGACCTTAGGGGAGGGCGGCGAGAACTCCGATGCCCGCACCAATGCGGCGTTGGCGGCGCAGGTAAACCCTCTCCCTCTCTCTCGCTGTCTCTGACGCTTTTTTGTTTGGTTGTATTTCGATGGATGGACGATGCTAACTCGTTCGGTTGCTAGAAACGCGCAGAGTCGACCACGACGGGTAAAGGCAAACTAGGGTCCAAATTGGCGGCGCAGAAGGCGCAGACACAATCGCAGACCTTGAACGAGGCTAGTCGCGACGAGAGGGCCGCAAGGGATGCCGACGATGCGGCGAATACGAGGAGGTGGGAGTAATTGGGATTTGACTGGAGGCGCTTCGAATAGTATACCGCTGCAGTGTCTAGATATGTATCTGGTGCGGGTCTGTCTGTTCTACTAATTCCTGTTGACTGGTTTCTTTTTGATTCATGCGTTCTACCACCTGGAGCCGGTATCCAGGTCTACGATTGATTATAGCATATTGCAGCATTCTGTCACGGTGGCATGGCCAAGAGCTTGGCCGGTTGATACCCCATCTGGCACTGGAAACATGACCATCTATTTCATTCCATTCCCATCTCCCATCGTCTCGCCAGACATCGCCCGGGCAACGTAGACAACGAAAATTTGGTATAGTGTATTATGATACAGGTATATTTAGTGCGAGAACGACGCTCTCAGACCACGTTGTACCGTCCTCCCACAGGTGCGCGCGCGTCGCTATCGGCCGCCGCGATGGTTCCCTCCTTGAGCAACCGCATAAGCTCCCGCATGGCGTTCGTAACCGAGAGTTCTGTTTCGCCTTCAACAAGAATGTACAGCTTGGGGTTCTCGCCGGGACCCGGCTCCTTGCCAGTCCCGTAGAAACTGCCTTTGGTGGTGATGGACGTTCCCGTAGCTTCGAGGATCTTGGCCACATTCGTGCGGTTGGTAACAGCCCACCGAGCTTTCTCTGTTTCGGAAATGCCATTAGCATTGGTTCGGCACGAGGATAAAAGGTTAAAGGGGAAGGTAACTTACGAGGAAAGTCGTTGATCTCCAAAGTAGCGTGGAAAGCTCCGGCATCAGGCCCGCGGTTGTCAATAGGCACGCCAGATCTCATAACACCGGCCCGGCTGAGACGTGCGTGAATATCCGCAACTGCCGAGCCCACCTTGTCCAAGGGGTTCTTCGATGCATTGGCAGGATCCTTCTCGGTCCTATGCACGGTGATCTTGCCATCCAGATCGATCCCCTTGGGAACGCCGGGCATGGGCGCCGCGGCGGCATTTTGAGTCCCGGATAGCATCTTGTTGAACTTCTCTTCGGCTTGCTCGTTCTTCTTCTCATCCTTCTCTTCTTCCTCTTCGCCCTCTTCGCCGGTCTTGTACGTGCGGCGTTCTCGCATCCGAGCGGCATCTCGTTCCTGATCCAGCCGCTCCAGTCCTTTTCCACCGAACCCAGACGCGCTGGCCTTCTCCTTGCCGGCGCGCACTTTCTCCAAGAACGAATCAACCAGCTTCTGCACGGGCTCGGGCACTTGCTGCCCACTCTGCTTCAGCGCCTTCGCAATATCGACCGAGTAACGCTCTTGGTCTTCCGTCAGGAACGTCACCGCGGTTCCGGTGTTTCCGGCCCGCCCGGTTCTTCCTGCGCGGTGGACATAATCTTCCAGGTGGTTTGGTGCATCATAATTGACCACAAGCTTCAGTTGCTTAACGTCCAGACCACGGGCAGCAACGGAGGTGGCAACCAGAACTGGGAAGATGCCAGCCTTGAAATCCTCGATCGTAGAATCGCGATCAATCTGATCTTTTCCGCCGTGAATTGACATGCACGGGTAGCCCTTGCGCATCAACTCACGCAGAAGGTTGTCGGCGCCCTCTTGGCGATCAACAAAGATCAGGGCCCGGGAATCTTCATTGGCCTCGTCGGAATACAGGTTGCCCAGCAGCTCGAGCAGACGAATAAACTTCTTGTCCTCACTGCGGACTTCTACAATTTGTGTGATCTCGGGCGCAACCACGCTCTTGCCACCGACCACGATCTCCACGGGCTTGGACAACGTCTTGCGAGCAAGTGCTTCCATGTTCCGCGGGAAGGTAGCGGAGAAGAGTACCGTCTGTCGGTCCGGTCGAATGTTGGCCATGATCTTCATAACCTGGGGCTCAAAGCCCATGTCGAACATGCGATCGGCTTCATCCAGGACGACATAGGTCACTCGACGCAAATTCGTTACGCGCCCTGCATTAGCCGCGAGCAAGTCAATCATCCGCCCCGGGGTGCAGACGATGATCTCAGCACCGCGCTTGAGATCAGCAATCTGGTCTTTGATGGGCGCTCCGCCGTAGGCGCAAACGGCCCGGAGGTTCAAGGCTTTCAAAAACGGCTTGCAGTCCTTATGGATCTGAGTTGCCAGTTCACGAGTGGGCGTCATGATCAACCCAACGGGTCCTTCCATGTTATCCAACGGCCGTTGGTCTTTGATATGTCGGAACATGGGGATCAAGAAGGCAACTGTTTTACCAGAGCCCGTCTTGGCCACACCGATTACATCACGCCCGGACATGATTGCTGGGATGGCCTGACCTTGGATCGACGTAGGACTGTCGTAGCCAAGCCGGTCAATGACGTCCAACGTCTGCACGCCCAACCCGCATTGTGACCACTTCTGCACTGGCTTAGGAACGTCCACTCCACGGACCTTGATCCCGTCAAATTCCAGTCGCAGATTGGCGACCTCGTCTTCGGACATCTGTGCCAAATCACTAGGCTCGGTGTAGAACTTCTTTCGGAAAGGCTCATATTCTGCCTTTTTGTGATCGACCGTCGGGATGTCCTTCTTCTTTTTCGCCTTATTGGCAATGGCTAAGAAGTCATCCGCATCACCATCACCTACGGCAGTCATATCTATCTCGTGCTCATCACCGAAGATAGCCTCAGGCTGCTGTGGTTTTGCTTTAGAGAATTTGGCGCCCGTGGTTTTCTTAGGGGGCGCCGATTCGGCCAGCTCGGACATGAAAGCGTCCAAGGGGTCGACTTCCTCTTCCTCTTCCTCTTCTTGCGCATCAACGTCCATTTTATCGGATTCTTGCTGCTGACTGGCAGAGACATCATTGGGTTGCGCGTCGCCATTGGTTTCATTCTCGTCCGCCGGTGTTTGGGACTTGAGCGCTTCGTTCTGCAGGCGCTCTTCTCGCCTTTCAGCAGCTGCCCGTGCCGCCGCGGCATTTTCCTCTTCGGTTCCCCCGTCTTGCATGTCGACATCGTCATCTTCTTCGGCGCCCGCCTCGACCGGCTTATCAACTTCCTTCGTATCATCTAATGGGGGCGTTGGCAACTTTTCGAGCTTTCGCCGCGTCGATTCTTCTTCACCAAACCCTAGGGTCTTTTTCGTCGCCGAGGACTTTTCGGTGTCCGCGGCTTGTTTGTTGACCAGGCCGAATCCACCCACATTGCCCTTGGCTTTCAAAGCAGCTATAGATAAATAATTAGCTCATGTCAATGGACAGATGAACAGAGAGTAGACTTACAAGACGACGCACTTGAAGAGGCAGCAGGTTTGTTAGCAGACGCCTTAGTGATGGTAGTGGTGGTAGTGGATGTCTTAGCCGCAACGGGCACGGAGATATCAGTCCCCAACACAGCTGGCGCAGCTTGAGCTGGGGCAGCTGCATTCTTTGCGATCACCTTAGGATCGAATTTCCCCGCATACCCAGTGGGGGCTGCGTCGGCAGCCGGGGTTGCAGGCGATTGAGGAGAGTCGACAGCTGGCGAGAGACCGGACTTTCGGTCGATTTCTTCCAATATATTCCTAGGTCCCCCAGCAGCAGCGGCTTCCTGCTGTTTCCGTTCCTTCTCGGCAGCCTGCTTTTGTTTCCACGCTTCCAATTTTGCTAGCCGTTCGGCGCGCTTTTGGTCGTCCGTCGGCGCGGCGGAGGCAGTTGGTGTGGAGGGCTTCGACGTCTGTCTATCGATTAGTACAAAAGCTCCTTGTTGGGCATTCATGTCAAGACGCACCTCGCGAGATCGCGGGGCCGAATCCTTTCCCCGATCTCGGCTGTCATCCCGTCTAGACTTGTGTTTCAAGTCAGCAGAATCGTCTGTCCGTCTCCGAGCCCTATCGCGGGAGTCATCTCGCCTGCTTCGGTAATCCCTCTCGCGGCTTCTGCGACGGTAATCCCGGTCATCATCTCGGTCTCTCGATCGACGTCGGTCACGGGAACGATCTCTGCGACTGGGTCGATAACTATCTTCGTCGCGGTAATCATCGCGTCTATCTATCGAGCGGTCACGCCTGCGGTATGAATCACGATCACGATCACGGTCGCGTTCGCGTTCGCGGTATCGTCTCTGCATGAGCCACCGATCATTAGTTCCCAAACACGACCGAGGCCTATCGGATGACCTACCTCGGGACTGCGAGATCTTCGATAACTTCTGCCATCGTCTCGTCTACTCCTTTCATGACGATCATCTCTGCGACTGCGTCTGGATGAAGAATATGTGCTGCCTACAGGTGATGGTGAGCGAGTATCCCCGTGGCGAGCCATTGTTGCAGGCCAGCGATGAGTGAGTATTACTGGAACTCAGAAGCACCCGATGAGACTGCGGAGAGGACGGTAGAAAAAAGGCAAATTATTACCCTTCCATTAGACGTAGATCCCGGCTGGCGTAAAAGACGGGCGTTGGGAGAGAGGGAGTGGCAACGGCGGTCTTTAGCAGGGTGGAGAGTTTCTTCTTCAAGGCCTCTCAGCGACGACAATCCCAGCCTGGCGCAAACTGCCCGGCGGTCGTCACGTGAGAGCTCCGATCGGGCCATGATGTCACGTGGTGCATACCTTCCCCTTTGGGGCGGCTCCAACGGGACCCGACGCGCCCAGCCTCGCTCCCGCTTGCGTCTCAGAAGCTCCCCTGCGGCCAAGCCCCTGCACGCTTTTCTCCTCTTGGTTGGCTGTTCTCCAATCTCTATTGACTGTTTACCTATCTTTCCCAAGCCTCCGACTCTGGTTCCATCAGACCCTATCGCTCAGTAATCGCCATGCCTCTGAACGTCGTTCGAGGTGGAGGCGGTGCCCTTCGGAGCCTCTATCTCAATGCCGTCTCTCGCCCCTTCCGCGTGGCCATCTCCCAGCATCATGTCCGGCGCGTGTGCCTTGCGACCCATCGTGGCTCCTTGAAGCCTATCGCCGGAGCTGTCCCTGCCTCGGGTATTCTATCGCGACAGCTTGTCAACACTTACGCGACCGCCAGTGAAGACAAGACCGACAAGAAAAAGACGACGACGAAGAAGAAGGCGGAGACGACGAAGGCGAAGAAGACCACCAAAGCTGCCTCGAAGAAGACTACGCCAGCGGAGACCCCCAAAAAGACCCGGAACTCGAAGCGATTGACCGAGAAGGAAAAGGAAGCCAAACAGGCGAAGGAGCTGAGAGAGAGGATCAAGGAGCTCAAGGCGCTCGCGCTGGATCCGCCCGCAGTTAGCAAAAACAACCCGTGGACCCTCATGTTAGCTAGCAAGCTTCCCGAGACCCAAAAGGTTCACCACAAGCCCTCGGAAGCATTCCAGGAAGCTGCCAGGCTTGCCAGGAATATCAGCCAGGAAGAGAAAGACGTATGTGTTTCCCACTAGCCATTGCTTGGTGGAAACGCACTGATGCTCACATATATCTACAGCGCTTTACGGCTATCGCCCAATCTAACAGAGAAGAAGATCTGGCCAAATACGAGAAATGGGTCAAGTCGCACTCCCCCGTTGAGATCCGGAATGCCAACCGTGCCCGACGAACGCTTACCCGGCTGCTGGCAAACGGTCGCCGCACCTCCCGCTTCAATCTGCTAGAGGATGATCGGTTGGTCAAGCGCCCCAAGACGCCTTTCGTCTTTTACTACCAAGAAAGAACCGGGGCTGGGGATTTCAAGCACATGCAACTCCCAGACATGATGCGTCTCATTAGGGAGGAATACAATGGCCTGACACCCTCCGAAAAGCAGGTGTGTTTTTCTTTTCTTTCTCCTTTTTCTGTCATCTTCTTTTGGGTCGACCGGCTTGATCCGACTAATGCTAACTTAATTCCAATAGAAATATGAACGGCTTCACGAGGATGATAAGGCACGCTATCATAGGGAGATCCAGGATGTCTATGGCGAGACGTCCAGGACCAAGTTCGAGTGAATGGTTCGAAGGCGATGTCATGCGCCTGCAGTGATTTAATGCTCCTTGTTTATGGATATGGGGACGGCTGTAATGGTGCTCAATGGGAGTCGCCTTTTTTAAAGAAATTGGAAGAAGTGTGCCATGTCGACACATACCGCACCCTCGTGCCCCTATGTTTTATGCACCCCCTTTTGTTTGGTTCAGTACTGTCATACTCCACGAATTGTATTCTTTAGCCATCTTGCGTGAAAGCCGAATCAATCGGTCAGCTTGCCATCATACGTAATCCCTCATGCTGGATGGCGGTGTGTATCCCTTGGAGGGGGAAATTCTTCCGGAATAACCATCGGAAGTAGCGGGCATTCTCTGTGTCTATGGCCAAAAAATTATATCCATCGAGTCCTTCAATTTCTCGGGTTCATTGGGTAGACAGAAGAGAACAAATGAATACTCTTCTACAGAGTAAACTGAATTACTTCCTCGGTGGCTCCCGAGTCCAGGCTCCTCGACCAGTCGACATGTCGAAGAGCCCGACTGACGACACGAGGTCATAGCTTCTCTCCTCTCGCCAATATGTCTCATCAACAAGAAATAGGGAGTCGATCAAGCGGAAAGGCTTCGTCAAACCAAGCCAAGCCAAACCAAACCAAACCAAACCAAACCAAAGTCCCCATGCCGTGTCACCGAGAGTCCCCGACCCATGATGCAAGCCCGTCGTTTCACTTGCACTGCTCCTCCCGAAAGCCATGCAGGCACATACTGCTCCATACAGGTTCTGGATGTTGGGCAGGGAGAACTACGGAGTTGCGCTACATTACATCCACAGGACTGCGACATACATGACGAGGTGGGTATCCGGAGGACTTGCGGACATAGCGACAGTCTCGACCCTCGACACCCATGAGTCATTATTTGCATTGTGATCAAGCATCGTTGCGTTTCTTCGAACGTCGTCATCAGCTTGGACTTGGTTGGGTCTTGCACCTGCCGACCCAGCTACTTCTGGACCCCGGTGGGAACGCTGGACGGCTGCATGCAGTGTCTGAGATGAAACATGCGGTATAGGCTCAGTGACTTGTCCGGGCTCTAGAAATTTCCTTCTCACCGGCAAATCCAGTCGGAAGTATGACTCGAGCGGATGGGAAATTTGCCCGCATATGCTCCGCAGCGGGGATTCCGATGCAGCCAGACTGAAGAAGTTCAGCCTGATGGACAACTGTCACGACCGGACCCGAAAGAAGAAAAGAAACACCATAAAACAAGCGTCCGAAAGAGGAGTCGTACGGAGACGTCGGAGCAGAGGCTACTTTCCCTATCAGGGCGACCCCAATGGAGCGTTGGGGCGTCAGGGAAAGCGCCGGCTCTCATAGGCTCGAGCAGAGTCTTTGCCTTCGATGCGGTGAAGAAAAGTCGGCGCTGGAGGAGGGGCTAGTCTGCTGGCCATTTTCCTATACCCGAGATTCTCGCTGGATTTACGGGGGAGTTGGATGCCCGATGTGAGGATGAGGGAATATTTCAGGAGGGTTCAATTTCAGAAAGAAGGGTAGAGAGTAGAGTAGAGTAGAGAAGAGAATCACCTAGTCATTCTTATAGTTGGACTGCGAAGGGACGGTTCCTGCCTCGTTGCCTGAAATCGATCTTATCGCCCGTCGCGATTGTCTTGATGTCTTGATTGTTCTCTCCATCTGATAAACCCCCCCCATAATCGTTTTGTTCTCCTCAATCATCATCATATCATCCCGTGGACCCGTGGTCATGTCTATGTTTACGTTCATTCGGGTTTAGTTCGAGTCCCAGCCTTTCTCCCCCGACGGTTGAGTCGTTGACCCAAGGAACCGGACATCTTTAGCTTCGTCTGCTGGCCAGTACTGAGCAAAGTCACCCCACTTGGACAACAAACACGCCTGCTTGCCATTCGGGACGGTTGCATCTCCTGGAAAGAGAATCGAGGTTGATCAAGCTGATCTCCGATTCAAAGCACCCTCCTCATCATAAGTCCACCGTATTACATCCAGGGTTCCGCCGACGTGCCCACCAACTGCACCGAGGGAGGGGGGCCATCTTTATCGATAGGATCGAGCGTCGCAATCCGACCGGGTGTGTGACTGGCCTGTGCCTGCGTGACTCTCGTTTCCCTACACAATTCGCTGATCTGGCGCCAATCCAAGAGATCCGCGGTGTTTTCTCGTTGGTTCCCACCGGCCTTTCCCTTTCTCTGTCCCCAGCCACCGTTTTACTTCTGCCTCTCGGAAATTCACTTCAAACTGCCGAAGATACTGCCTGCATTCCGTACCACCGATCTAGTCTCATACTATCTGAATTTCAATGTAAGCCAGGGAAAAAAGTCCCAAACTTTTTTTTTCCCCCATTTTTTGTTTTCCGCGCAACTGCTGACTCTCGCCATGTACGTGCCATACTAGTTCGCATTCCGAACGCTGCCCATCGCATACCTCGCCGTCCAATCCCATCTGCTCGTGGGATGATCTTCACTACTCTCTCCCTTCTGCAATCTTGCCCACCGCCTCGTCATGAACTACTGCCCTTTTCTCCGTATCCCTACGCTGGCCTACTGAATTCTCCCCTTCAAGATTTCCAATTTCTCCCCCGTTTTTTCTTTTTCCCGTTGAACTCTCGAGTTTCTCATTTTTATCTCGATTCTCCGATTTTCTCTGGATCTCTTGACCACCCGTTCGGCTTGCTGTTAGCTGGCATTTCTTAACTTTCGCGTCTTACCCCCGTCTGACTCCCATTTTGCGTCTGGTGTTTTAAAGGGAGGCCCTTTCGTTTTTAGCCCTTTTTCTTGCTCACCCCTCGACAACCGTTCCTTTTATTTATTTCATCGCCCTGGATATCTGGTTTAAATAAACCACGACGTGCCTATACTCCGCGATCGACCCAGTTTACGTCAATTGTTCGCAGCCGATGCACCCTCAGTACCCATGCGCCTGACGCTATCGTCTTGCTGACCTTTGTCAAACCGCTTATATATTTTCGTCTGGTGGCTTTCAACTATGGAAACCCTGCGCCTGGCTCGCGACAATGTGTTTACTTCCGCTTTCGGTGTTTTCTCGTATGCGCGTGATGCAGCCGTGCGTCATGGACAGCAAGTACAATGCAAGGGAAGTGGGTTGACCGGGAAAAATGTGGGAGACGGGGAATTTCGCCCGGACACGGCGAAAGATGCCCTGGAAACGGGCTTTTTGAGTGTATATGAGGTGTGTTTTGTTTGGCGAAGACTACGAATACATTTGAACTGCCTGCTGATTACTCGGATCGATTATAGGTGAAGAGCTCTCGGAGTGCTCTCGGCAAGCTGGCTATACTCTCAGCAATGAGCTCTCAGAGGCCAGACGACCAGAATTATGAGGACGTTCCTCCGTCATACGACGACGCTGTCAGAGACCTACCACCAGAATACGCTACGCTTTCGCCATTTGCCCGGCGAAAGGATTTTGTTCACGATTCTGCGCCACCCAAATATACCCAAGATACCAATTCCAAATCTTCGCCCGGTGCCGTCGATTTCGATAGCTCTTTCGGAATTCGAGAACGCAAGGGCGCGAAAAAGAAGAAAAAGCCGGCGGCGGCGCCCCAACGACAGGCTACACCACCGAACGACGACAGCGACAAAAAGGATAAGGGCGCGGATGATCCAGGTAACGGCGGAGATCCTCCGGCCGATGGTGGTGATGCCGGCGACGGGAACGGCGATGGCGGAGACGGCGGTGGTGGCGGTGGTGACGAAGGTGGAGACGGCGGAGAGGACGACTGTGATGCTTGGAACACGAGCAGCAGCAAGAAGAAGAACAAAAAGAAAAAGAAGGAAGAGGAAGAAGAGGAACTAAAGCGGAAAGAGGAGGAAGAACAAGCGGCCAAAGAGGAAGAAGAGCGGAAAGCCAAGGAGGAGGAAGAACGAAAAGCAGCAGAGGCGGCGGCGGCGGCGGACAACAACAATCTGAGCTGGGCAGATGATCCCGACGGTCATGGCGATGACTCGTGGGCTGGATTTGCCACGGCGGGGAAGAAGAAGAAGAAGGGCAAGGTATTTTAAGTCATACCACTTTCATACCGGTCTGTCGCGCTAAAAATTTTATAGGCGGATTTGTTGGGGGCTGACCCCCCCTCAAATTCATTCCAGGACATCAGCTTAGGTGACGGAGCACCGCAACTAGACTTGAGCCTCGACCCTCCGGGTGGGAAGTCTGCCGGGACCGATTTTAATTTTGGCACTGGCTGGGGCAAAGGCTGGGGAAGCGGGAGCAAATGGGGATTGGATGCCTTGGGAGACATGAACGGTGTCAAAGATGACAAAGGGAAGGACAACAATCCCTGGTCGCTCGGTTCTAAGGATCCTTTGAAAGGCTCAGTTGGTTTCGATTTCGGCGGTTTCAGTGACCCCCCACCGGCCGAACAAAGCGCTCCTGCGGAGGAGCCAAAACCCGAAGATGATGACTGGGGAGGCTTTACTGTCAGTAGCAAGAAAGACAAGAAGAAGAAGAAAAAGGGCCTTGTGGAAGAAGAACCCCCCAAGGAACCTGAGCCTGAGCCAACTCCACCCCCAGAGCCTGAACCCGCACCCGAACCGGAACCAGCTCCGGCAGCAGACATGGCAGGACTCTCCAAGAAGGAGAAGCGCAAAGCAAAGAAGGGGAAAGCTGCAGATGAACCACCGGCGCCTGAGCCAGTTGCTGAGGAGCCTAAGAATGACGACATTTGGGCAGAGATCGACGGTAAGAAGGACCCAGAACCGGAGGTTGCGGATGACAACGACTGGGGCTGGGGCCTATCAACCAAAAAGAAGGACAAGAAGAAGAAAAACGCGGTTCTCGAGGAACCGGTGATAGAGGAGCCTCCGCCAGCCCCGGAATCGCCACCGGAGCCCGCCGCGGAAGAGAAGAAGGAAGAAGATGATTGGGCCGGATGGGGGGTTCCAGCTAAGAAGGATAAGAAGAAGAAGAAAGGCAAGCTGATCGAGCCAGAACCTGAGCCAGAACCTGAGCCAGAACCTGAGCCTGTGCCTGAGCCCGAACCCGAACCTGTTGTGGAACCGGAACCTGAACCAGAGCCAGAGCCAGAGCCAGAGGTCCCTGCACTACCCGATGACCCTCTCTACAACAATTGGGAAAACCTGTCTTCCAAGGACCGAAAAAAGCGAGAAAAGTCGCTGAAAAAGAAAGGCCTTCCCGTCCCAGGTATAGACATTATAATTCCTCCGCCGCCACCTCCAAAGCCCGTTGAACCCGAGGAGCCCATAAAGGAGGAACCTGTCGCAGAGCCAGAGCCTGTTGTGGAGCCTGAACCCGAGCCGGAGCCAGAACCAATTCCCGAGGTGGTCCCTGAGCCGATTATAGAACCAGAGTCGGTCGTCGAAGAGGACAGCTGGGGAATCTGGGGCTCTTCGAAGGACAAGAAGAAGGCGAAGAAGAGCAAGATCGCCGAGGAACCCCCGCCACCGGCACCAACTCCACCTTCCCTTGGATTGGATCACGATATCAACGCATTCGCTATCGAAGATGTACCCGAGGAACCCATGCTGGATGACCCTCCTCCCAAATCTTCGAAAAAGAAGGGATTAGCTGCAGAAGAGCCTCCCGCTAAGGCCACTAAGGGAGGAGGATTCTGGTCCGCCTTTGGAGCCGCAACTCTGGGCAAACCCAAGGCCACGAAGAAGAAATCCGAGGAAAAGCCCAAGGTGATCGAGGAGCCGAAGGAGCCCGAGCCTTCTCCGGACGACGCTGATTTGCTCATCGATGTCGGTGACGAGCCTAAGGAACCCGACGCGCCTGCCGCGCCTGACCCGCCTATAGTAGAAGAGCCGGCAGCCGCGCCGCCAGCGAAGACACCTGTTGTCAGCTCCAAGTCCAAGTCATCAGCCAAGCTGTCCGTTGCTGAGCGCATTAAAGCCCTTGAGCAGACCAAGAAAGATAAACTCAAAGACAAGGCTGCCGGGAAATCTAAGACGAAAGAAGCCATCCCGCCCCCAGAGGATCCTCCCGAACCGCCTCAGCCGGACCCGGAGCCAGAACCGGAGCCAGTAGAGGAACAGAAGGTTGCACGAGACTCGGTCCCGGGAAGTTTCCCTGACGCTTTTGACGACGACTTCGAAGACCCACCGCCCCCTGCGCCGGAGCCTGAGCCCGAACCGGAGCCCAAGCAGGAACCCCCACCGCCAGTTGAGCCTGAGCCGGTGCTCTCGTCGAAGAAGACCAAGAAGAAGGACAAAAAGAAAGGAAAGGTTGTCGAACCTGAGCCGGAGCCTGAGCCTGAACCAGTCCCTGAGCCGGCTCCAGAGCCCCCACAGGAACCAGAACCAGCGCCCGAGTCGGAGCCAGAACCCGCTCCCGCCCCGGTTTCTAAGGCGGATAAGAAGAAAAAGAAGAAGGGCAAGCTCGTTGAGCCTGAGCCCGAACCTGCACCGGCGCCAGACCCTGAGCCTGAGCCCGAGCCTGCTCCTGCAGATGAGCCCCAACCGGAAGCGGAGCCGGAGCCAGTTCCAGAGCCCGAAAAGCCCAAGAAAAAGAGCAAGAAAAGCTCAACCTCGAAAGGCGTCATGTCCTCTGCAGATACTCCACCTCCAGATGTGACCGCGGCTGACGCGCCACCGGAGAATGATGCCGGTGGCCCCCCGACACCGCCGCCCGAGCCTGCTGCGCCTGAAAGATCGGCCAAGAAGGAGCGTGCCCATATCGACCGAACGGCAGGTGCCGCTTCCTGGGCATTCTGGGGCGCTGGAGCTCCTCCACCTAAGAAATCAGGTCATCGGGAATCCAGGCACCGACGGGAACAGTCCCCCGGGGCTGCGAGGGCCAAGTCCTCGAGACACGGCCGACCTCGTGAGCAGGAGAACGAGATGGAGAAGTCATCGACATCTGAAAAGGACAAGCGCAGAGAAGCCAAACTCAATCGAGGAACAGCCTTCTCAAAATTTATCCTTGGAGGGCCTCCTCCACCTTCCCGCACCAAGTCGAGCCGTCGGAATGGTCATTCAGCCTCAAAGCCCACCTCTAGACGACCATCAGTCGATATGAACGATGCTGGAATCCCGTCGCCCCCGCCAGACGACGGACAGGAGATACCTGATAAAGCGGCGCGAATGATGGGAGCATCCGGAACAAAGCGAGAAAGGCCGCGTGGGACGCGGACGAAATCAGGTGGTATGTGCTCTATATTCATCCTATGCTTGAGAAGTGGTGCTAATAATTTGTATCTAGGTGTTCGGGACCCGTACGCTTTGGACGACGAAGACATGGTCATGGTGGATCGAGAAGATGTCGAGGGGTATCCGCCAAAGACACGCTCCCGCGAGTCTAGGCATTCGGAGAAGAGGTCAAGAAGACAGGTAAGCCGACATAAAGCACATAGAGTGTGTTTGTCAGCATGAGTCCATTTGCTAACAAGTCCTCCTAGTCGCGCTCGAGGCCCGAGGAGCTTCAGGAAGATGCTGTTATGGTTGATGCCGAGCAGGCGCAGCAGGGACCGGACGTCTTTTCTGGGCCGGATGACATCGCGTTTGTCGAAGCCCCACCAAAGGAGCCACAACGTCTCAAACGCTCAAACACCGCCTCGAAGAAACCTGAAACGGGCGGATTGATGGGGCTCATCGGTTCGTTGCGGAGGACTGCGCGTGCGGAGCCGCCGGAACGTCACAAGTCTCGCTCTCGCCGTGACGAGGATGCGAAGTACACGACGGATCCCGAACGGGACGAGGCTCGCCGTCAGCGCCGTGAAGAACGAAGGAAACGCTCGGCTCGCCCGGAAAATGAGGGTGACGGCTTCATGACCGACGCGCCCCCAGCTGAGGAAGTGCCAGAAGCGCCAGTAGACGATGTGGAAGCTAGGAGAGCTGAGCGAAGAGCTCGACGTGCCGCGAAACAGGCCTCTTTGGACCAAGCCCGCGAGAGTGAAATGCGCGAGGCCGAGGAGAGGCGCGCCAGACGAAAGGAGCGAGAGATGGCTCGGGAGCGAGAGATGCACGATCGACAGCTTCGCGAAGAGGAAGAGCGGGAGCAGAGACGTCAAGAAGAGAAGAGAGCACGTCGGGCTGCTCGTGAAGAGCGCCGAGCTCGTGAAGAGCAAGAGGCCCGCGAGGCGGAAGCCCGAGCTGAAGCGAAAGCTGCGGAACGCCGTGAGAGGCGTCGACAGAGAGATGCAGAAATGCAGGAGAACTCCAGGTCGCGGCGTCACTCGCGCGTGGATGACCACGTTGCTCGGGATTTCTACTACACCGAGGATCCTCACGCAGACCCGGCTCGTCGTTACCGGCCGGGAGAGGACCCGGAGAGATCGAATCGGCGAAGATCCAGGGCCCCGGAAATGCCCCGGGAACAACCGCCGCCGATGATGTCTGGCGGACGCAGAGATAAGATCTTTTCTTGGGTCGATCAACAAAACATCAACCCTCCGGAGCCGCCGCCCCTTGTGGCTACTGTACTGGACATGCCACCTGGACCGGAAGAGCAGGTCAATGCGCACTCGATGTCCTCGGACGAGGAAGCTCGTCGCGACCTCCGCCGCAGAGCCCGCAGACGGGCACGGTATCCGGGACTGACAGACGAGGAAATCAACGACCTGCGCGAGAAGAAACGCGAAGCACGCCGATCCGACCGGGATGGCCAGAAGAGCAGCTCTGGCAGTGGCGACTACGAGCGAGATCGGGGCATGAGACACGACCGCTATGCTGCGCCGCCACCGCCTGCGTCCGGTGGGAAAATGCCCAACTGGTTCAAGAAACTCACCAGTCTGTGATGGAAGAAGAAAGATATATATGACTTTTGCGAATTTGCGTGATGATTGCCATGATTGAAACGAACAGCACTATTATTTATGACTTTGTTGGATTATGAGAAAAGGGAATTCCATGACACGGCACAATTTGGGCCGAAGTTGGATATGAACGCATGTATGAATAACGAGAAACAAAATGTTACTCTCAGCTCGATGATTATAACTCAATGATGATACATTATATTACATCTACATCTACTCCGTACTATATCTCCCCTCTTGAGTAGGCAGGACCTAAACAGGCTCCCCAGACTGATCGATCTCCTCCGCATAGGGCACTCCGTCTTGAGCTCGCCGTCGATTCTCCAGATAGAGGCGCCCTCCCTCGTAGATGCCCAAGTAAATACTCAACGCCGCGGCCGACCACACCGACCTGATGGCTCCGCCTCGAAACAGCCCTCGCACTCCCTCATCTTGGTAGATCTGCCTCCCCATCGCCCAGATCCCTCGCCTCGCCACCCTCCTCATCTTCTTCCTTCCCTCCTGCCCTTCCTCCCCATCCCCACTCGTCCTCTTCCCATCAGCATCCTCACTCGCAGCCAACATCACCCTCGTCTTAACCACATCAATCGGCGTCGTCACCGTCGACGCAAAGCTGCCCGACACGCTCGCCGCCAGACCCGTCACCAGCACCCTTTCCAGCACGGGATTCGCATCCTGCCTCCCCTCCTCCCCTTTCTTCCTCCGCCCCTCCGCCCTCCACGCTAACCCCTTCCCTCTCAGATACTCGAAAATCGGAAAATGAAGCCCCGTGAAGGGCAGATTCCGTCCGACGAGCGCCGTATACCCCTTCCAGAGATTCCACGGCCGGTGGCGGAACTTGGCCAGGGCTTGCATTGTTGCGTTCTTGGGGGGCTGTGTTTGCGAGGTGATTTTCGCTGAACTGGCGGTGTCGGTCATTATCATCTGTGCGTTTTGTTTGATGACTTCTGCTGGGGTCAGGATGGCGCAGGACACTGCTTCGCCCGTGCAGGAGGCGATGGTGTGGATTAGGGGTTGGGGGAGGGGGGGCGTGGTGTTGGTGTTGGAGAGGGTAGTTTTTATGGCTTCGTAGGTGGTGAAGAAGGCTCCTGCTTTTTATTGGGGGTGTACGGTCTTCTGTTAGCTAGGTAGGTACTTAGGGTGGGTTGGTTTGGGGGGTAAGGACATAGGTATAGTGTTCTACCATAGTTCAGGTTGGGGTGATGGAATGGGGAAACATAACGTACAAGAAGGAATCGTGGCCAGCAACACGCTCCCCACTCCCTGGTAGAGGCCTCGGAAGAGGACCTTCCTGTTAATTGACCCGTCGGCATGCTTGTACAGTTTCTCGTAGTTGGGTGACTGGATGCGCGTCTTGAGCGTGTCGAATGGGTAGACGGAGAAGTCAACGATCACGACGGCGAAGGCGCCAGCCTATGGTCATTTGTATTCGATTTTTGTCAGTTCTTGTCTTGGTCATGGTCATAATCGATGGTTACGGGGCTATTGAAAGCTGGACTGGCTGGGATGTAGATGATGGAGTGTTCTCGACTCACGAGCCAGATGTCGGTGTTGGTGTTGTACATTGCGACTGATTCCTGTCTGCTTGAGGAATGCCATCTATGCAGGGAAACCGAATGAGGTACAGAAGACAGAAGGAAAAGAGGTCTGAAGTCATGGCAGAGGCCATTCTATTCATGATATCTTATCTAATCGGTTATCGATTGCGACGAAATGATCTCATCAGGCCATCACGTGCAGCGGGTGCCCTAACGGCCGCATTAGGGCTCGGCCATGGATATAAGAGATGACGGGAGGGAAAGAGGAAAGAGAAGAAGAAAATAGGTCAGTGCCATACGTAGGTCAAAAATTCACAAAGAAAAAGCAAAAAGAAAAGAAAAAGAAAAGCAACATCAAGAAGGAAGACTCAAGTCATATCCCGTAACTCTAGTCGTCACTGGAACATATTAACAGCCAGATACAAAATTTTCCCTCCCTACGCCGTTAAGGTCATGCATGCGGTTCCCAGAATCCCCTCGGTTTCAGACAAAAAACATCGTTCTCCGCCAACAGTCCTTTCCTCCTCTATTTGGCGGTCTCTCCCGGCAGCAGGTTGCCCTTGACTGCGAACATCTTGCCCGTCGTGGCCGAGACGAAGCTGTCGACCTGGCGGGCGTACTGCTCAACCTGTCGGCTGTTCAGCATGGTCTCCAGGCGGCTGGGCTCCTGGGGAAGCTTGAACAGTCGCTGCCACTCGTCCTCGGGAAGCAGGGGCTGCTTCAGAGCCGCACGGCTGGCGTTCTCCTGCTTGCGCTTGTTCTGCCAATTCGTGATCTTGGTCTGCTCCCGAGCAAGCGACCGCTGGTAGTACTGGTAGTTGTTGGTCTCGGTGTGATGGGTCTCGATGCTGTCGAGCAGAAGGTCGCAGTTCTTCTCGAGGAAAGGGTCGATGCTGAGGGCCAGGTTGTCGAAGTTGGGCGCCAGCACGTTGTCCTTGATGAACGGGCCGGATTCCAGAGCGGCCAGAGACGGGGGGAGATCCGCGGGGGCCGACTGGCTGGGGCACTGAAGCTGGTGGAGGAAAGAGGTGATCAGGTGAGAGTTGTGGATTTCCACGGGGAGTTCAACGAAGATGTCCTGGAATCTCAGGTTGGACTTTTGCAGCCTGTATTGATGTTAATGAATCATCCACTAAATGTAGCCAAAATTCGTTGCAGTAGTCTGCAGGAATTAAGAAGAAGAAATGGAAGCATACTCATCGGAAGTGAACTTGTTCTCCTTGAAGGCAGTCATGAACTTAGGAGACAGACGGAAGGCCCGCAGGCTCAGGCTGCCCTGGGCGCTACGGCTGACGTCGTGCACGAGAGCCACCGTCCTCTCGTTCATCTCCTTCTGGTAAAAGAATTGGTTCTCGATCACGTTCATGTTGACGAAGTTACCCATGTTGGCGCTGGTGTACCATCCGACGTTGTTCGCATCCACGTTGACCTCGCGAAGCATGCGGATCATCTCGGCCTGGTAGGCGGCGTTGGCCTTCGCGCGAGGGGCGGCAGCGGCCGGGTTGGCGGCGGCGTTGTCAAAGTGCGACTCCGCGGGCACTTCGACGACGGGGAAAGGGAAACAGTTCGTGACCTCGAGGCCGGAAGCCGCGTCCATACCAACGATCGAACCGGTCGCAGTCGTCGGGAAGGTCTGAGAGCAGTGCTTGATGATTTTCATCACCACCTGGATTCATCACGGCATTGTATGAGCTTCGCTGTCGCGGATAACATAACCATCGCGGGGGAGAGAGGATTTTCACGGAGGGAAATGTCATACCAAGGCCTCGACCTTGATGGTCGCGAGGGGGAGGGGAACGGAAACTTCTTTCCTGTGAACGGCATTAGCAATCGAGCTCACGAGGACCGTCGTCCGGCAGCGACGGGGGGCACGTACTCCGCCATTTTGAATGCAAGCAACGCAGGATATACGATGGGGTTGATCTCGGGATGGAATCGTGACTTTGTGTGGATGGATTTGATCAATTTCCCACCGCCTAACGCCCTTTCCGGTTAGCGCGCCAAGCCTGGCAGTATCGCTCGTTCGTTTCCTCTGTTTCTCTGAAGTACGGAGTCTCCGGACTCTCCGTCCTTTCTTCATTTCTTTCTCGCCACCTCGCTCATGTCGGTGGCTTCTTTCATGCCTCAGACCTCGATTTGCAGGTCTTCGTCCCAGTGTTTCCTGTCACTTTCGGGGCCTTTGGCGGACTAGAACCACATGCTGGGGCCTTCGGGAGGCACACGGCCATCACAACCACCGCTAACCACTAGCCAGAACCCCCTCCTGGGCTATGTATAACCACTACTATTTAGTACGCATCGCCCTCTCTTGCCCCTCCCATCGGCTTTCCCCATCCCTAAGCATCCCCATACTACTTATCTTCATTTCCATCACAATTCCACGAACAATGCTCACCGAACCTTCCCAATTACAGTACGGAAAAGACCATGTCCTCCAAACGGTGGCGGTCACCACCCTCCCAGAAACCTCTCTCCAAGACAACAGCTACTGGGTGATGTAGGTACCGTACCGTCTTTGGAATCGCCAATGGCCTCCGCTCACCCGTTGGCCTTTTCATCCCCGGCCTCCCCTCAATCCTACAACAGCAAAAGACTAATCGGTGACCACCCGTGGGTAAATCCAGCCTGATACACGGTGGCGCCTGGCGAGACCCGACGCAGACCTCTATCGGATACCTCACCCACGCCGCGTCCATCCTGACCTCCTCGCCCGCCTACACGTCCTCCACCCTCCCTCGCATCGCCGCCTTCGCGTCCATCGAGTACCGCCTCAGCCCGCACCCCGCTCACCCGCAGGACCGCCACACCACCGACCCTCGCGAGTACCGCGCCGCGAAACACCCCGACCATCTCGCTGATGTGCAGGACGCGCTGGCCTTCCTGCAGCGCAAGTACGGGTTTGGCGAGCGGTACATTCTCGTCGGGCATAGTTGCGGTGCGACTATGGCGTTCCAGTCGGTGATGGGGTGTTTGCGCAGCGGCGGAGATAATGAGGAAGAGCTGGATGAGGAGCGGAAGGTCTCTCCCTTTGCTCCGACGGCGATCCTAGGCATGGCGGGGATCTACGATCTGAGGCTCCTGCGCGACACGTTCCGTGATGTGTCTGCGTATCAGGAGATCGTCGAGGGGGCGTTCGGCAAAGACGAGGCCGTCTGGGACGCGGTCTCCCCTGCGGCGGTGCAGGGACCGAGCGGGGTGGCGGGGTGGAAGGCCGGTCGGTTGGCCGTGCTGGCATACTCGCCGGAGGATGGGCTGGTGGATCCGACGCAGCGAGAGGCCATGAGGCAGGCGTTGGCACCTTGGGAGAAAGGCCATTCCCACGTTAAGAGTCGGCGTGTGGAATTGCTGTCACTCACGGGCAGTCATGATGAATCTTGGGAGAAAGGGCAAGATCTGGCGAGGGCGATTGCTTTCACAATCGACAAGCTGGACGATTGATGATTGTCTTCCCTTTTCGATAGACGCATTCCCCGTACATAACATCTAGACAGTGCAGGACAGAATGACTGCATGTTTACATATAAAAAATTGAAAGAGTTACCTATTTCGCATTTGTGCCCCGAAGTCCGCGAAAGACTCGTTGGGATTATAGAACTAGTTCACATTAGAAGAAAAGAAAAAGAGACCGGCCATTTTCAGAGCTTCCGACGCCCACCAGTGTTCGTGATCATGAAATGCAGTACATGAAATTGCAGCTTGACGATCTCCGTCATACGCCGGGTATTGGAGAAACAAAAAGACTGAACAGACAAATCGTAGCAGGAAAGGGGAAAGGGAATAGAAACACGGTTATCTCGAGCACCACAGTATCTAGCCAGTACACGATTGGAGAATTCCACGAAACTATGAGAGTTGAGGAGGGAGGGAGGAGAATAGGGGGGATAGAATCAAGGTAGATGACAGACAAAACATCGTGCAGGAAGACGTATGTAGCGAGACCGGGTCAGAGAACCAGCACAAGACAGGCGACCTTCTTAGTTGCCAATGTCCATGCGGCCGGAAGCAGCATCGCCGGCAGGCTTCTCCGCTTTGGTATCATGACCAAGCTCGTCAATTTCATCGTCGTCGTCCTCCAAGTCATCTTCATCGGTGTCTTCAATGTACTTGGCTTCAATGCCGGCCTCGCGAAGGCGCGCCTTGGTATCTTCACGATACTGATCCTGCCAGCGAGCAAGTGCAGCACTGGCATGAACACGGAACCCATAGATACGGGGCTCGTAACGGCGCACGCTCTTCTCCGGGATCAGCGCAGGATACACCTGGAAAAGCATGCTGTGGAATGTGGTTCCGAAGTAGGCACCATCGATGGAAGCATGCCGAGAAGACTTCGGGTTGTAGATATCTTCGCACTTTGCGCAGTAAAGACGTACGGTGCTTGTGTGGGGAAGATCGTGCTGACCCATGGGAAGAAGAGGGTGACCTTCACACACAACACGCGGACATTTGCCGAAATCGCCCTTCTTATACTTGTCGACCTATAGGCGAGTCAGAATCATAACAGAGGCCCGGGGTTTCGCTTTTGTTACGCACCATTTTGGACAGACCACGAGTGGTGATGATGTAGCGAGCATGGACGAGGCCGTACAAGTGACGTGCCGATTTCTCGATTTGCTCGCGCAAGTCATCGTCCGCATCCAAGTCAAAGACGTCGGTCACAAGATCCAGAGCATACTGATAGTATGCGACCTCGGTGTTCAAGCCGGTAAGGTTGAAGCGATCGGTCAAATACTCCTCGTCAACTTCGCAGAAATACTCGTTTCCACGGGACGAAATAAACTGTTCACACCAACGACTGTCAGGAACGTCTTTAGGAAATTCGGGAGGAAGTAGGGGAACAGGAATTGCATATGGGAATCTTTCATGCTCTCGCATTACGAGTTTAGGGGAAGGAGCCTCGGGTTTGGGGTCGGGGGATTCGGCATCATAATCATTGGTCGAATGAGCAGCTTCACCCGGCATGTTCATTTGCTCTTCACTTTCCTTCTTCACCTTTTCCTCGGAGGAGGTAGAAAACTCGTACCACCAGGACTCGAGATGAACGGGAGGCTCGGGAGAGTAAGGCCTCTTCGGAGAATTGGATTTCTCAGAGTCCGAGGAAACCGGCTCCGAAACCATTTTGAATGGGAACAGCTGCGCCGGACAAAACAAGTGTGGTGGGTGACATGCGACTGGAAGATCAAGGGGCAGTCCGAGTGTTTCTAGACTTCTCCAAAGAAGAACCCTCTCAATTCACCCCGCCGTGATCGCACCGTCATTGTGTTCTCAAGTGCAGCCGCACCCTCCTTCCCTCCGATGCACTCACCAGCCGCAACTGTCACCCGAGGCAAGATCCATGAACGAAAACAAGACCAAACAAAAAAAAGCAACACTTACCCAATCTCTCCAGTAACTGGTGTAGTCACTGTCAGTCTCGCTGTTGAAGTCTTCCATCATCTTGGCGAGTGGTCACAAGACAGAACAAGAGAAGTTGTCTGAAGGTAAGATTATTTCTGTGCTTTGCCTGTAGCAGTTGCTGAGAGAAAACTGGGTCAGACCATCCCAGAGCAGGAAAGCCCCCAGAACTGTACAGCTGGAATAATCTTCCTTAGAGCTTCCAACAGCCAGAGGTTGGAGTAGAGGGGTATCGGAAGCGTGCAAATAGGCTCACGGGCGAAGGCGATGCGAAGGCGTGAAGATGGATGAAGTGAGTCTTTCTGCTTCATTCCGTCGGCCTGTTATCTGTGGATCTCCTTCTTCCGGCTTAGCGCGGGGTTGGCGGTGAGTGGCGGATGTTTTTCTCACCGCCTTCACCGGCCCTCTTTGCCTTCTTGTGTTTTTCCTCGCTGATTCTAGATTCTGGGTTTACACAAAGAATGCATAGGTATTCACACACTATTCCCCTAATATATCTAAATATTGTTTGTTCAATTAACTATTTACTATGCTTGATCAACTGGCATCAAACTAGACACTCTGGATTACAGACAACTGATAGAATACTATACATGCCGATTTTTATACATCCAACGAACACTAGGAAATCTTGACCTAATTCTAGTAGTGAGTGGCATCATCTCCAAGGTCAAGTCCTTACTAGACTTAGGGTACAGGCACTGCTTGGTATATCTTCAACAGGCTTCTACTAGCTCGCTTTCGCTGCACAAGATCCATAATTCGTACCCATCCCTTGATTTAGTTCTCCGGGACCTTTGCGACATAACCACGCAATGAGCTACAAGTGGGCCGAGTTCTTTCTCCAGGGCTGTGAGCCGAACATTTTTAACTTATACAACCAACCTATTCTCGATCCCGAGGACTTCAAGCAATTTCACTGCGATGATGCCTGGAAATTGGGACGGCGAATGCGTGATGATATGCCCGGGATGCATAGTATCATGGTGTTGAGATTACGAGTAAATGGACGAGCCAAACTTGTGACGAAAACGGTACACACTCAGAGTACACAAAGCCACATACCTACATAACTGACTCGGAGTAGTTCTTTGGGGAAGAACACTTTGCATCGAAACAAACAACTAGACCCTTTCTTAGATGAAAGTCGAGCTTACGAACATATTCTTCGCAACTGCCCGCCCTCTAAACTGTCTTACTTCCCAACTTATTATGGTGTCGTCCTAAACTTGACACGCGAAAAGTATCCTATGAGCTATGCATTGCGTCCTCGAGCATTAGTGCTTGAAAGAGTCAGCCCTGCCATATGTTCCCGACGTCTTCTAGGAGAATCCCCACGACCATCATCGAGCCTATTCGAAAGCTTTGTTACGAAAATTGGCGATCTACCTCTCAGCAGCTTTGAGAAGGAGTGGTACATTTCGTTGTCCATTGACCAGCTTCAGCGTCTTGCAGCGTTACATGATATTGGAATTTTACACCACGATATCTGTGATGAGCATTTTCGTATGCCTCATGATTTCTACGACACGGTTCTCTACCATTTCTCTCATTCCTACACGATACACACACCATGGCCATACGTAAGACGACCTAAGCCCTTGGTGGAATTGATTCGAATTGAACAGGAGGAAGTGTTGAGTGGTGTGCTCGGTCGGTTAGTACAGCCCTACCTTCAAATAAATGTTAGTTAACATTTCCTCAGTGCGAGAAAATCGGATCTTCGTGATAATGTTGCAACGACGCTCGATGTAACCCCGGTGACTGTTCTGAATTTCTGCTCCCAAGAGCTGGAAGACACTGAGAACAACCTAGAGCTGATCTCTCTAAAGACTAAACACCGACCAGATGGTACGTTAATAGCTGTATTCTTTTTATGATAGCCCTAGTAACATTCATTAGTGTTTACGCTTCCATCCCTGACGTCAATATTTCCATTCTTGGAATCGATTCGCCCGAGTCATTCTCCAGCATGGCATATCAGTAGGGCTCGACTTCTCCAAGACTATATCTCCGTCTGGTTCCTCTACACACCCAGCTCAGACAAACAGATAGAGATGATGTCGTTCTCTGGGGTAGAATGTTCCAAACTGGATGTAGATGCTACAGGAAAGAGGTCTTTTCTACTTATCTTGATTCCTAGATCGTGGGGGATAGAGGAATCCGATCAAAGGCTCTTGACCTGTGCTAGGCTTATTTTGAACCAGGAATGGGGCTCTGTCACTGAAAGAAAAGATTTTGAACAACTTGCCAACTAGCAGAAATTGATGACTACGTTCCTTGTTCAAATTAAAAATTATACCCATACTCCTCATATCTTCCAGGAGATAATCGGTTCTATTCCTTGTATTGGTGCTGCAAGTGCCGTTGCTAATAGCTTCCATGTTATTTTCTTTCCATACACCCAGACTCGTTTGCTGAAGCCTTTCAAGATCATTCTACGTTAATTGTACCCCACATTTCTTTTAATCTCAGTGTGATTCTTGCGCCGATATAAGCATAGCAAAACCCACTAGGTCAACAACACATGTACCGAACTATATACATTCATCCGAATCAAAAAACGAAAAACCACCTCTGTACCTAGCGACTCCTCATCTACAAAGACGGGTTAGCATTCTCCACAAGCTGCTCAAAGTATGCCTGTAGTACAGCGTCAGTAAATCAGACCCAAGTCCATTTGCAGAATATATTGCACAAAACTTACCTGGAACCAGGTGCCAGCCTCGGGAGCAGGCTGAAGGGCAGCATCGAGACCGCAGGTGGCATCATAGCGGTCCGCAGAGCTATCAGAGGTTCCGTCGCTCTCTCCGCCCGGCTTGATCCAGACGAAGGCGTCGACCAACTCATCGCCCGTGTCAGTCGTCGGGCGAGCGCCGAAGCCGGTGTTCTTGATGTTGCACCAGTCACCCCATTCGTTCTGGCCGGTGGGCTGGTTGCCGTTTCGTCCTGCCAAGGCGGGTTAGAGGATGAGGTTTTAATATGAGAGGATTGGGAATGGAAGTACCGGTGTCGACGATGAAGTGGGCGTCGAAGCCGGCGCTGGCCAGCTGCGGCGCAAAGTTGTTGATGTAGCTCTTCTCGTCACAGATCTCGTTCTCGGATGTGTACGACGGGCAAGAGTTGATGGAGAAGGCGTTGTAGTTGGCCACGTTAGTCGCCAGTCCACGAAGAGCATCGGGAGAGGATGCGTTCTTGTACACGGAGGCGTAGAGCTCGGCTGCAGGGCCGATGTTCGCAGGCCATCCGAGCCATCCAGCATGGCCTAACGTTGTATTAGTGAGATTTCCACTCCCAAAATCTATATGCGGAGCCGTGGCCACATACCAGCATCCAGATACATTGCGACATTGGGCAGGTTCAGTTGCGTGATCGCGTAGTTGGTGCACTCCAAGTACGCATCCTTGGCGTTGGCGCACTTGGGCACATCCAGATTGGTAACCAAGTTGGCCAAGCTGTCAGGCTCTGCAGGCTATTAGTGACAGTGTCCAATATATAATCGTTTGGATGGTACTTACCGATGACCAGGATAATCTGGGTGTCCGAGTATTCTTCAACGTGCTCACGAATAGCGTCAATGTACGCCTTGTACTTCTCCACGCCACCATCATCGATCGCATACTCGCCGTTACTGGCCAATGCAGCGCAGTCACGGTCGGGCAAATCATACACGACGAAGATACCAGCGACTGGAGGGCTGGCTCCGTCATCGTTTTGGGACTTGATGTCTTCCAGGAATTCACCCATCGTCGGGACCTTATCGGCCGTATCCCTAACGACCAGTTCGTCAGCAAACAAGTTGAATCATGAGAGTTATCTTTGAGGAGCATACAGCCAGTGGAACGATGGCACATCGGCAGCGGCGCTGGCCTGTTCAGCCAGCGAACCGGTCATAGATGGAATTGCCAGGCTTTCCACCTCGGACTTGTAGTACGGGTTCACATATTGTTTCACGCCTTCAAAGGGATTGCCCTCTGCGAAGCTACCCGTGGGGGTAGGAGAGCTCGAGGGGGGATTCGACGGAGAGACCGTGGTGCTCGCAGCAGGCAAGGCCTTCACGGACGAGAAAAGAAGGGGGAGAAGAGCTGCAAGAGCCCGCATGTTGACGGTCTGCATATTGAAAGAAGAAATGCCGGAGTCGTTGCTGCTGTATTGGCCTTTTCACTTCTCAGAAAGAATCGAAGCTGGCTGTTACCACTGTCAATGCCAGACTTTCAACGACAATGGCCCCCTATTTATACCAATTGCTTCATACTCGGTGACCCTCATCTCAACGCTCCGACTACCAGAAGGAACAAGGAGACGGATGAAGATAATCGGCTAAAACCAAGCCATGGCAGAGTGGCTCCAGCCGGCATTCAGAGCGACTGTAGGGCTTAATCCAAGGCCTCCGATCCGTTAAGACGGACTCTCCGTCTCCGAAAGGGCCGAAAGGGGGATGATCATCATTACAAGGCTGTCCCTCGAATTCTTCCGGAATTAGTGTCTGGTTTGATTCCCTATAGATCAAGGAGATCTGCTTTTTTTGTTCCTGACTCATTTTACGCAGTTCGGGGAATGGCCGCGAAAGGGTGTTGATCGAGTTGCTGCCGAAAAAGCCATGGAATCTGGAGATGTGACGCCCAACAACGCCACGGAACGCCATGGCGCCACCAATGTATTTATTCATAGCCCGTAAGGATAGGGTCTTAATCGCAAGGTCAACAAGCGTGAAGGACTGTGGGGTATACTGGGGTTTGGGGTCTTTGCGGGGTGAAAGAGCAAATTAGGTAGGCTATACTACCGAAACAGAACCCGTTTCATCTATAGGGCTACTGGCTTAGGGCGCTGGGATTTAATGCTCTCATTCGAGATCCACAACGACACCATTGCCAAGATGGGGTGCCAATTGACCAGATTTATAGTATCAAGCGCTTGTTCGACTTGGATTCGGTCCTGCGGCCCGAGTTTCCAGAGTCCTCGTGGATGGTCTTCATTGGACTGTTGCTCATTGCATCCATCATTCGTAAGAAATACCAAGAAATGCTTTGAATTATTTTTTGGTTTATTGACAAGGTCGATGTGGTATCAAAGTATGACCTTCCCGCTTCACATTGAGCTTTATACAAAAGAAAAACAAATGAATGTTTAATAAAAGGTCAGAATCCAAGTGAATGCGTGTATCCTCAGTCCAGCTAATTGTAGCGCGTTGCGTAATCACATTCCGCTAGAAACCTGTGGATCCCTTCGACTCCATCGTATCCAGAAGAGCTTTCGGGGAAACCGGCGCTTGAGACCTCTGGGAAAAGGGCCCGATCACCAAGCTCACTAACGTTGATACTAGAGTATCCAGACGATGATGAGACCCACGGGTTTTCAGCGAAAAGTGTAACATCCTCAAAACTGATCTTGTTGGCTGAACGTCCCAGGCCACTGGATGAAGATTTAGCTTTGTTCTCCGGGGACATCATGGCCTGCCAGTCGACTTCCTCCGGATTTCGTAGCTCCGACGGTTCCTGTCGGTAGAAATATTCTTCCATATCCGGGGAAGGGGGTGCACTTGGAGCGAACGGGAAAAGCAGAGCCATATCAGCGCCGGTGAAAGCATCGAAATCTTCATCTTGAACAATCTTGCCACGCTGAACCCCGACCTCGTCGCAGAGCCGCTCCACAGTGTCGGCATCGCAACCAGGGAACCGCACACGGATAGTCGATTTATCGTGAAGCAAGATAGGCAAGTCACCCAAAGCTGAGAGACGCTTAAGATCATTTAGCACAGCGGCTAGGTCCTTGAGGGCACGCGCAAAGTCGGCGGAGAGGAAATCCAGAAGGCCCTCCGAGTTGATCGTCTCGGACTGGAAGGCTCCGTTAGGATCAAACTTCTTCTGCAGGCCGAAGGCCGTGACAGTAGGTGAAAGCTGGAAGTCAATGAAAGAACCCGGAGCGGAGCGGGGGATGGCCATCATCTGCTTCTCAGCCTGATCCTGCAACTTAGTCACAGCCTTGTATTTCTTGTTTCCGCTGACGGAATCAATGCCATCGAATCGGACCTTCTGTCCGGACAAGAAGAAAGCTCGCATTCCCACAGAGACATTATTGATAACCTGGGCTGGGGCCGCCGGGCCATGAGAGAAATACCGCGCACCCCCAACGCGGCCAGCACCAATGGCATAACCGCCCGCTGTACGACACAAAGTACCACCGGTCAAGTTTGGGCGGAGGGTTGAGGCGAATGGCGCACGACTTGTGAGACGGCTGATGTTCGAGGCAACCTGCGATACCTGTCGGGGAGCCTTACCACCCTGGAGGCCAGACCGGATATAGGAGACGAAGGAATCTGTGGCACGAGTGGAGAAGTGGCGGCTCCGGGCTTGCCGGATCGCAGCAGCGCGGCTGATGGGCTGTCGAGGATTGATACGAGCATACGCTGGTTGAAATCGAAGGGAGCTCTGTTGGACAGGCTCTGGAAATTTGGTTTTGAAGGTTTTCCAAGCCTTCTCGTAGGCAAACCTGCGGCCGGTCAGCAGGGGGAAGTATACCTAGGGCGGGAGTGATTGACTGACCTCGCTGCTCTCCAGAACTTGGGGAGCAGCAGGTGCCCGCTAGAAGGCGGCATCCTGGTGGTGATGAACAGAATAAATTTAAAGAAGATGAACGGATGGAGAGACCATTCCTAGGATGAACCGTAGATGGGAAAGAGATGGAGGATGGCGGATGACTGGGTGCCTGATGATGACGGCACCCTGTGGCGGTGCAGCACCTGACCCGGGCGCTTAGTCATCTCAAGCGGAATAACTCCGTAACTAGTCCGCGCGGAGTTAACGTACTTGCCCAACTACAGCGTACCAGTACTGCGCGGAGTATCGCTTCAATGCGAGGTCGTTTCTTCTGATTTCTGACCCACATTCATCGTATTTACCAGTTCAAGTTTAAAGATCCTGTTCTAAGTTTTTTATCCGATCCTGCACGTTGCTAACACCGGGCCTGCTCTTATCAGTGGACCCATGATCCGAACGATCCACTCCACCTGGCTACTAGATTTGGATGACGACTGTATAACTTGTTCGGTGGCATTTATGTGAACGAAACATGATGTTTATTGAAATTCACCCAACAGAAGCCTTTCAAAAAGCCTCTGTCCTGTTGCTACCCCCATTAAAAAAAGAAAGAAAAGAAAAGAAAAAAAGAATACGGCGAGGAAACATATCTCAAAATATATTTACAATTGAATTCGGAATTTTCGTCTAGATACGTGGGATATCATAAAGAAGCATTTACTCATCATCGCCGAAGAAGACCTTGATGGGGAGCCAGGCATCACCGCAGACCTTGAAGCGGTCCTTCAGGTTGTCAAGCTGGTTGATCTCGTCGGCAGTCAACTCGTAGCCGTCCAGCTCGAAGTTGGCATCAATGCGAGACTTGCTGACGGACTTGGGGATGACACTCCATCCCTTCTGCAGACCCCAGAGAAGGAGAACCTGCTGGGGAGTGCGGCCCTTCTTCTCGGCCAGCTGCAACAGGGTAGGGTCCTTGTACAAGGGGGAGTTGGTGGAGCCCAGGCAGGAGTAGCCGGTGGAGTGGATGCCCTTCGAGGTGTTGTAGGCAACCAGCTTGGGCGACGGGTTGTTGGGGTGCAGCTCAATCTGGTTGACGGCGGGGACGATCTTGGTGCTGGGGTCGTTCAGAAGCTTCTCCAGGTTCTTGATTCCGAAGTTGGAAACACCAATGTTCCTGACCTTGCCGGTGGCAGGGAGCTTCTGCATTTCTTGCCTGGAGAGAAACGACTGCTGTCAGCTGGCTTGTTCTTCCGTGGAATCCAGTTCACGGGAAGGAAAAGATGAGATCCTACCAAGTCTTGATGAAGTCCCAGTCGGGAAGGTGCTTCGACAGGTCGTTGGGGTCAGTCGAGCTGGGCCAGTGCACCAGGTACAGGTCGACGTAGTCGGTGCCGAGATCCTTCAGAGAGGAGGCGATGCCGTCGGCAACGCGGTGGTGCCAGGGGTTGTCGAGCTTGGTGGTGATCCAGATCTCGCTGCGAGGGACGCCCGAGTCCTTGATACCAGCACCGACTTCAGCCTCGTTGCCGTAGGCAAGGGCACTAGAAGCGGGATTGTCAGTATATGGATCACGATGCTAGACAAGCTGAGCAATCAACATACGTGTCAATGTGGCGGTAACCCTTCAGGAGAGCATTCTTGACAGCCTCGCGGACCTCGTTAGGCTTGGACTGCCAGGTACCGAGACCAAGGGCAGGGATCTTGTCCCCGGTGTTGAGGGTGTAGACCTTCCTATCATTCCAAACAAATCCACATTAGTCCAAGTGCTGCGTAGGGGGGGTAAACAAACGCCAGATCCTGTACAAGACGGACACTTACTTGGTGTGCTCAAGGTTCGACATCGTGAATAGCTGTGGATGGAGAGGGTTTTAGAGATTGGAAGAGAGATTTGGTTGTTGAGGATAGAAGAAAGGGTCCAGCGGACAGGGGAGGAGGTGGGCTTTATAACAAGGATCCGAGAACCTCGTGAGCCTAAAAACACGCATGATAGGAGGCAGGTCCATCCAGCACACCCAGGGCGGGATGATGTCGACGGAGGGGCAACTCGCGCCTCAGCGTTGCCCCTCCAAGCAGAAAAGTGGGGGGGCCGTCGAGGGAAATCTATGGCCAGTAAATTACCCGAGCTACCGTCCCGATTTACCCAGCCAGGACATCGGCGACAAGGCACGCAATGCACTGGGGCCAATGGGTGACTCGGGACACGAGGGGCGGCTGCCCGGGTGATTGATCCTGGAACCAAAACCGAGACTGTGAGACATCGACCACGGGGTGCAGGTTTGGGGAAGTCAAAAGAGGAGGAATCCAGCGCATTTTGCCTAAATTCGCGTCTCCACCCCGGAGCGGGTCGGCCTCAGGCCAGTCGGGCAAAGACAGCGCCTCTCACCGCCCGATTCTGCCGACCCTCCTGTCCACTCGAGGGGCTCCGCTCGCGGAAACTCAGTCTCTCCGGTTTTCCATTGTCTTCTTCACCTCCCTATACTCCGGAGTGGTCCCGGCTCATTGGTAGTCCGCAGCGCATTCCTTGCCTTCCACGCGGTTAATTTCCAATCCCCACTACCAATTGGTTGGTTTCCCTTACGTGTCGACTCTTGTTGAGTCCGTTGACTAACGATTACCTTCTATCCGGCAGGTTCCTTGACTCCAGTCGCCCTCCCCAGCACAAAATGTCTTCGGGGTTTGTGTCTGCTGGGACAGACCAAGAACCCGTCGAGCGGGACGACGAATGGCTCCGCGTACAACATGAGCTTGAGGAGGAGCGAAAGCGCAAGGCCGATCTAGGCAAACAGGATGGCGGGAAAAGCTTGTACGACGTTCTGCAGCAGAACAAAAGTGAGTCGAGTCATTCGCGGGGATAAGGCTCGACTTCAAGGCTGTGCGGACGCTTTGGATTGACATATTAGGGTGATTGTTCCTATGGCATGAAGTGGCCAAGCAGGAAGCCTTCGAAGAGAAGATCAAGTTGAAGAACCAATTTCGCTCCCTAGATGAGGATGAAGTCGATTTCTTGGATTCCATCATGGAGTCAACACGCGCCCAGGAGGCCGCGGTTAAAAAGGAAACATCCGAGCAGCTCGAGTTATTTCGCCGACAGCGGGAAGAAGCAGAGAAGGCTCTGTTAGAAGATACGTCGGCAGATGTCGCGCCAGCCGCTGAAGGGGAGGACTGGAAAATACCGGCCCGCAAGAGAAGACGAGAGAAGAACAAGGAGTTACTTCTTCCTGGTAAGAAACGCAAATCTACAAGCGAGGTTGCTGGTGGATCCTCCGCTTCAGGAGAGTCCAAGTCCGCCCAAACTACGAGGAAGCCGGAAGAGGCGCCCGGGTCTGTGTCGGCTCAAAAAGCTACACCCATAGAGACGCAGAAGTCTCCAGTGGAATCAACAAAGACGATTAATCCCGCAAAGAACACGCAAGGTGCTGCGTCGGATCAATCAGAAAAGAAGTCAGAGCCAGCGGCGAAACCGCCATCGCTGTCTCTTGGCCTCGCAGGATATAGTTCGGATTCGGAATAAGACTGCTTATCCAACTGTCGGATCTCTTGCAATTTCTTTCTTTGACTTCAATTGCGGACCCCTTGCGCATCATAACTCCATGATTTCTACAATTGGGATCCGGCTCTACCCATTGACCGGATTGCTCGCGGGTATGGGTTTACTGGTAAGGACCAAAAAAAGTCGACAGTGCAGGCTCCAGCGATCAACAGACCACAACCAGCGCGAGGTTAAATTCGTCTAAAATTCTCTCATACCAAAGAAAGCATTAACCCAATATATGATTGAAACCTTTAGCTACCTCTTAGGCTGGTCGCTCATTGAAATAGCCTAGTCAATTCAAACATCTGAACATAATTTTCTCTGGAATATTCAGCGCCTTCACGGTATGCGGTATACTACGTGGTATGTTTGAGACATGAGACATCCGTCTAGAATTGATCTTTTCCTCAAGTCATAAATATGCTTGGACTTCATACACAGGTATTAGAGTGGACAATATTGCACCAATTCAAAATCTCAGAACGGTCGTTGTGACTGTTTGAGAGCCTGATCTCTCAGGTCTTCCATGCGTCCGGCGGCTCAGTTGAGAGGGACTGCCAATTACTCGCCGCAAACACCACACGCTCATCCGCCAACTTGCTCTTTCTGTCATGCCATTCGCCATCTCCTTCATTCTTTGTGGGTCACATAGGCTTCTTGCTTTTCCTCTTGCTCTACCACCTTGCGCTCCAAGTCGTGTGGCAGGTAATCCTCCTTCTTGGTTCCCGGCACAATCCAGGGCGAGTTGGTGAACAGATAGTTCATCTCTTCCAAAGGCAACTTCTTGGTTTCCGGCAGCAGAAGCCAGAAGAAAACCGCATTGGTGAAATTGCAGATGATGAAAACGAAGTAGTATTGGTATTTAATGGTGTCCATGGCCAGGGGCGTCACCTGGCCGATCATGGTGTTGAAAGCATAAGAGGTCATGGTGGCCAGGGAAACACCCTTGGATCGGGTTCGTGTGTCAAACACTTCGGCCGGGATAATCCATGACAGAGGACCGCAAGTGCACGAGAACGAGAAGTTGTACAGCCAGGTCATGATAATAAAGCCCCAGTGAGCTCCGGTGTTGTTGACCTCGGGAGGGAATTTGGCGAGCAGAATGCAGGCAATGATGAAAGTGACCATGTTACCCAGGTTTCCTGAGATCAGAGTCCAGCGACGACCGAAACGATCGATGAACATCATACATAGAAACTGAGCAACCAAGGCAATGATCGAGTTGATGGCCTGGTAGCGCAGAGTTTCGTCGCCCTTGATGCCGATTTGCCCGTAAATATCCACCGAATAGTATCTGTTGTGTGAAATCAATTAGTCCTGCAGCCCCAACGTCTTGAGAGGGCGAGTCTAGCTAGGCAGGCACTTACTGGATAGCCGACACACCAGTCATCTGCACCGAGGCCTGCAGCGCGCAGCAGAGGAAAAGCCGACGGAAGGACGACCGTGATGTGAAAAGCTCGAGGTATGATTTCGCTTCATGTTCGTGCTCGAACGTGACGGCCTCCTGGATCTGGTTATATTCCGCACGGACCCAAGGGTCGTTTTCATCTCCGTGGGCGTGAAGCTTCGCCAGGGTTTTAAGTCCTTTCTCGTGGTGTCCGTGGTCAATGAGCCAACGAGGCGACTGCTCAAATGTCAGAGACAGCGAGATTGCGGGTAGGGTAGCTCCTATCTTACCTCGGGGAAGAACATGATCAAAATACCTAGAAACACGGCCGGCACGATTTGCAAACCAAGAGGTACCTGCCACTGAGCGTTGTTGGTAGGGGCGAACCCGATATAGGTACCGTACGAAATCCAGGCAGCGCATAGTGAGCCCACTCCCAGCATGAACTGCTGCAGCGCTGTGACTCGGCCTCGAATGTCGGGATGGCAAATTTCGGCCTGGTATAGGGGGATAATCATGGTAAGGAAACCGACACTATCTATTGTCAGAAATCGAGCCTCTGTTTTGGGTGTTCCACAGAGCTTACCCTAGACCGGCCAAGAATCTCCCACTGTATAAATAGTCCACTGTTTGGGCTCCAGTCTGGAGGCCTCCACCAAGGACAAAAATGACACAGCCGAGCGAGATGGTCCATCGTCGCCCCAGCATGTCACCGGAAGGACCAGCGAAAGCGGCGCCAAAGAATGCGCCGGCAGTGAACAAGGACACTACCAATCCACTATCCAATTATTAGAATACCCTCTTGGGTATACTATATTCTGCAACTGTTTGAACGGTGCAAACACTTACGTCTCGGTCGAATTTGCCTCGAATTTCGAGGTGAAGGAGTGACTGGCAATGACCTCGGCGATAACACCCAGATCATCTGTGGAAAAGCAATGTCAGTGCCCACTTCGACATGCACCACCCGGGTTGAATACATACATCCATAAAGAAACGATCCTAGGGAGGCGAAAACGCCGACCAGGAACTTGAAGGCCGGTTAGTTTGGGTGTGAGGGATACTTCGTCGGACCGGGACTTGCCTGATACCATGACGGAGAAAGACGCATGGTGGGCTCAATATGGGGCTCCTTCTGGGCCTCAGCGCATTCAAAGTGCTAATTCCCCAGACACTCAAAAACAGGATGAATTGTGGAGGCAGCAATGGGGTGGGAGGGTCCGCTCGTCTTTTTAACACTGTCCGGGGATCGGATGCTCGCCACCAACCCATATTTAAACCCGGGGATTTGGACGCGAACGTGATCAGGTCCCTTGGGATTTATTACTCATGGCTCACGAGAACCAGTCCAAAAATTAATTATCATCGTTCTATCCGCCGGAGAATCGACCGAAACTGTGACTTTCTGCGCCATCTCCAAGGAAACAAATCCCCGACCCAACTCGAATTGTACCCAATAGAGCTTCCGCAGCAACATGCCACGACCTATCACCATCTAACCGCGAATAAGGATTCGCACTAACCCCATGGCACGCTAAATGCCGCTTGACCTTTGCGGGGTGTAGCCGACTGGGGTGAGGAGAGACGCTCATCAAAGCTCGCGTGCTGATTGACGGAAGATCTCGTGGCGCTGCCTCGGCTCCAACACCAAGACGACGGCGCCGTCCAAGACTGTCATCTTACACCATCAGCTCATGATTTCCTATATCGCCCCGTGGCCTGGAACAACCCCGCAGGGGATTTGCCCAATTCATCCTCATGGCTTGCGCTGAAATCGGAAACATTAATATTAGCCGTCAAGTCGCTTCCGCCACAACAGCTTGGTCCTTCAACAGGTCATCGTTCAATCCCATAATTCCTTTCTTTTTCCCAAGATTCCTACCAATCACCGGTATTTGAGTTCATTGCTTTTACTGCTTAAACGCTTTTGACGGCCGCATCGCATCAACCATGACCACCTTCACGCAGCTCAGTGACCAGGATGCGCCTAGTCTGGCCATCCACCCAACCCGACGCATTTCCAAGATCAACCCTAACATCTATGCGGGGTTTACAGAGTAAGATCCGGACTTCTCCCCCCTTCCAATCCTATAATGTCGTTCCAATCGTGTGTATGGCGCTCTGACACGTGGTGACAGGCACATGGGCCGCTGCATCTATGGCGGCATCTACGACCCAGGTAACCCCTTGTCCGATGAGAACGGGTTCCGGAAGGATGTCCTCGAAGCTTTGAGGGATCTGGACATCCCTGTCGTCCGTTACCCCGGTGGTAACTTTATGGCGACGTATCATTGGATCGATGGAGTTGGACCCAAGGATCAGCGACCTTCGCGGTATGTTTCATCTTGTATTATCTCCTGTCCCGGTTGATTTGTAGGCCGTGCCGTCTCTCTATCTACCTTGCGCTAGTCGTCATCGTGTGACATGCATTGCCCATGTGGGTGCTAACTCTAATGAACATCCAAAGGCCCGAGCTTGCTTGGCTGGGAACAGAGACGAACCAGTTCGGCACTGATGAGTTCCTGAAATGGTGTGAGGTTCTTGGAACTGAGCCCTACTTCTGCCTAAACTTCGGAACTGGTAAGTGTTCAGCCTCCTATGTGGTCATGAACTTGAATGCTAACAATCTTTCCAGGAACTCTCGATGAAGGTAAGACTTTGTCTTTCTCGGCTCATCTCCATGGCGTCCGGTCTAACTCAGTTCTAAACAGCACTTGCTTGGGTTGAATACTGCAACGGCACCAGAGACACTTACTACGCCAACCTCCGCCGTAAGAATGGTCGCGAGGAGCCGTACAACGTAAGTCGCTCGTCCCCTTTTCTTCTCGTTAGTCCACTGGTGCTAATAATTCGCCCATCTAGGTCAAATACTGGGCCCTTGGAAACGAGACGTGGGGCCCGTGGCAGGTCGAACAGATGACCAAAGAAGCATATGCTCATAAGGCATTCCAATGGGCAAAGGGTACGACTACTCCGGCGTCAAACCACTCATGATCACGTCAGTAACTGACTCTCTATTGCAGCCCTGAAGCTCCTTGATCCCTCCTTGGTGCTTGTCCTCTGCGGACAGGACGGTACTGCATCCTGGGACTACTACACTCTGAAGCAGTGTCTGCTTCCTGCTCACTCTCCCCTATCCACCAGCACCGTCCCCCTCATCGACATGCACAGTATCCACCTGTACACTTCCTCCTCATCCCACCTGCCCAATGCCACTGCCCCTTTGGCCGCAGAGCGCGCCATTGAGATCACATCCTCCCTGATCGATCTCGCACGGATTGAGAACGGCGTCCCGCCCGACCAGCTCCGTCCCACCATCTGCTTTGACGAGTGGAACGTCTGGGACCCCATCCGCGCCGAGGGCAGCAAGGGCGCCGAGGAGTCTTACACCCTCTCTGATGCTCTCGCCGTGGCTGTGTACCTCAACGTCTTTGTCCGCAAGAGCAAGGACGTCGGCATGGCCTGCATTGCTCAGACTGTCAACGTCATCTCCCCTCTCATGACGACCAAGGACGGCATTATCAAGCAGACCACCTGGTGGCCGTTGTACCTCTTCTCCCGGTACATGCGCGGCTGGACCATCAGCGCGCACATCGCTTGCGGTGTCTACGAGGGCGAGACCTCCCCGAAATGGGTGCGCGGCGTTAAGGACACCCCTTGGCTGGACGTCAGCGCCACGCTGGGCGAGGACGGCTACGTCAACGTGGCTGTGGTCAACATCCACGAGGAGAAGAACATCGAGACCAAGCTGGAGGGACCTGCCGGTGAGGTTGCCGTATTCACGGTTACCGGTGACAGCGTCGCGGCTTGCAACATGAACGGAAAGCAGGAGGTCGGCATCACCGAGAGCACCTGGGACGGCAAGGGCGCGTACGTGTTCCCTAAGCACTCGTTCACCCTGCTCCGGTGGAAGGCTTAATAGGGATCTGTCTGCTACTTCCTATGAATCATGAACACGCTGCGTTATCTAGAATTAAATTAGACATGTTGAAAACAAGAAATGAAAACATCATATGACCCCAAATATTCGTACATCCACCTTATCTTGGCCCTCGCAGCCCTTCGGATATTATCCTTGGTCTAACCATATTAACCGAAGTTGACATCATGCACGATATCATCTTCACCCACGTAGACGTTTAGCCTGCAATCCGACAATATTAGCCAACTATTCGCGGTTTCCCCTCTCTAGGGAGCATAGCAAAAAGGCGTGAAACCCACCGATCCGGCCTATAATCCATCGTCATAGCATCATTGGGCTTGAGAACTCGATGTGAGCTTGGTAGATCCTTCTTCGCGAACGTCTATACAGCGAGATAAAAGAGTCAGCCCTCACCTTGCACCAGAGCCTTGGAATAGCAGAGAACAGAAGAAATTTGAAAGAAAGGGGGAAAATACGAACATTAACATCACTCGTCGACTCGCTGATTTTCTTCCCCGCCAGCTTCGTGAGCCATTCCTGCTTATTGTCCGCGTCGTTTGCCGAAGCGTTGGTCATTCCGGGGACGACGAGGGGCATGGTGGTGTGGAATAGTCTATTAGACGAACGGGTTTTTGGCGTTGAGAAGAATGGTTTTTGATACACGGGTGAGGTCAATAAGGGAAGTTTCATGAGATCGTAAGATGATCGATGAGTGGGAAGACGGGAGATGAGGAAGAAACGGAGACGACGTACTATATATGCCTGGTTCTGGAAGGCGATGACGTCGGCGGATCGGAGTGCCCGTTTTGGTTTAGCGTCTGGGGTGTCGTGATCTGCCGGCCCGAGTTTAGTCATCGTATTATTTCCAGTGCCATACACCGTACAATACATCTTTTCTCTATAAGGTACCTATTCTTCTTCTCTTCCTCTTCCTCTTCCTCTTCATCTCAATCTGCCAACATTCCGAATCAATGACACAAATACCCTGTCTGGTTTATCCCTCAAAGGCAATGCAATACCTGTTAAACGCCGATCGAAAAGGAAAACCATTGACTAAGAAGACATCTACTAGCGAGGGACCCTAGGATCGCTCAATATGTTGACCGGCTTTGATAGCACCGTTGATCTACCACTATGTTTCGTTCCAATACCACGTGTGCCAGAGTTCCATTATTAGGCTTGTGATGTGGAAACAGGAAGCAGCGTTGGGGAGACAGTCCCGGGGGCAGCTGCCTCGAACACGCTGGATGCTCCTCGAGATGTCAACAAGTAATGCTCAAAACGAGAACGGCGCTTTTTCATAAGCTGTTGCCCCCAGCATCGCTCCTTAATCAGTATACACTTACTGCATTGCTAATATTGCTACTGGGGCTCGATCTGCAGTTCAGCATATGTCAATTTATTACCTGCATCTCATACTTCTCCTGCAGCCCGACGGAATCCTGCAGTAGCGTCAACGATGTGGCAAAGATCCAGAGCGTCACGGCTCTGGTGGACAGAGAACTGGAAGCCTGTTGATTCTGCCACTCGCGAAAGCCGGTTGAAGAGATTTGATGACCGATACGATCTTCATACGCTTGCAATTCGAGCTCCTCCAACACCGACCTCGGCCAGCAACGCAACCACTACGAGCAACCTACCTTCGGCACCGGCAAAAACTCACCATTCCTTGGTCCCGCATTGGAGCTATGAAAAGAACTCAATCGCTGTAGCGATTGTTATTTCCGTTGTGACGGCCATAGCCTTCATCACGCTGGCCATTCTCTTTGTTCAGAAAGTCCGCAGGAGCTGGAGGCGTCATAAACGCGAGATTAAGGACTACTCTGGCTCCAGGTACCGTGTCTACTACATGAACGACAGCGCTGAGAATGGAGGGCTCGAGGACAAGTTCAGTCGTGAATCGGTCATGTTCGGCAAGGATGATTCCGCCCCTCAAGAGTATTTTGTTGAGCAGGAGGGTGATGTAGTCACTCGAGTATACCGCGCAGGAAAGAGTGATTCGACACGCACATTCGATTCAGTTGGCAAACCCCGGGAACAGCAGCAAGAGCAACAACAGCAGCAATCAGCCCCAGAGCAGCCAACACCACAGGAAATTCCGGTGGAGACGGTCAATGCCATCGACCCGGTCGACCCGGTCAACCCGGACGAACCTGTATCTGAGGCGCAGCCTGACACCGTGTTAACCGTTCGTGAGAATTCTAAATCCATCTCTCAGCCTGTAGTTGTCGTGCCTCCTCCCTTGGTGCACGTCTCCTCGTCGGAGGCAGCCCCAGTCACACAGCCGCCAGATCCGCTCCCTGAAAAACCATCGTTCATTCCAAAAACTCGAAATGAGGCAAGAAGAAGTCTCGTCAAGCTGGCAGCCGACGCAGGCTTGTTGTTCCGATTACCTTCGATCAAGAAAACCACGTCACCTTTTTATCGACCTTAAGGCAAGACGACGTGTGCTCGTGTATATGCACTCGGTCAAGAATTATCAAGCAGCTGTTTAGCTGAAATAATGGAGCAGAAATACAGGGGGTTGAAAAAAAAAATCAAGAATGTGACTTTAATGGCACAATTATGTTCATGCTTTTGCATACCCTCTTTGTTTATTCTTCTTTTTTCTCTTAGTCCGATGCCATGTCATCGTCAGTTGGTGTTTTTACTTGTATTCTTCAAAAAGAGCGCACTTTATAGCTTTTGAATTCATTGTGGTTTGGCCTGGTTTTTTGTGAAGACTGGCATGTGTTCCAACAAAATACGGGTGTCTCTGCGCTGTTTATATATTGCATACCCGAATTGCCACCCATAATGCAAGGACATAACTCAGGAATCAATGTTTCTCATTATATGCGATCTTATTTCGGTCTCATATCATCATTACAACAGAACACCACACCATAGAACAAAACAAAAGGCAAAAAGGTACAGACGACAAGTACAGAGCGGCAAGGGGGAAAGAAAAGATAGCGAGTACATCTACAGCGAAAAGCGAAAGAAGTCAATGTTGAAAAAAAGAAGGAGAGAGGGAGAGAGAGGGAAAAGGGGAGAGAGACATATCTATCTATAATACCATCCACACATGAACAAATCACAAATCACATAGGAGGCAGGGGAAAAAACAAATCTAACTCAAAACCTTAGGTAGATTTAGCCTCGTGCACGTTCCTCAGACACCTTTCCAATCTCTTCCCCCGTTCCTTCTCCCGGACGATGGTCGCCCTAACAAAGGAGCGAATGGCGTCGCGGCCGACTTTCTCGCGCCAGGAGGTCCAGCCTGCTAGCTCGCTGACGACCACGTCCTTGTTCCAGGTGATTTCGCGGGAGACGCGGGCGATCTGGGCCTCGGATTCTTGGATCTTGGATTCGAGGTCGCGGACGGACTTCTGGCGGGATTCTTCGAGACCGGGAAAGTTGAGATTGAATTTACGGGGGAGGGAAGAGGAGACGAGGGAGGAGCGCGAGCGGGCCAGGGAGCGGTTGGCAGAGGAAAGAGTGGACATGAGGGAGATGGGGCGCGAGAGGGAGTGCAGGATGGCGGTCGTGGTATTGTCGACGGAGGTCAGGGAGGCGAGGAGCTGGAGGAGAGGCGAAGAGTCGGAGGATGAGGTCGAGAGGTACGAGGCGTAGCGGGCGAAGGCGTCGACGTGAGATTGCGGGAGAGCGTTGGTGGGTTCCTTGAGGGTTGATATAGTGGCCGAACAGAGGGTTACGGCGTCAGCCACGTCCGCGGCGGAGTTCTGGAGTGCATGTCCGTGGCGGATGAGACTGCGCGTGTTGGCGTGCACCGAACGGACCATGTCCTGCGCATGCCTGACGAACTGCTCCGTTTCTCGCATGCCATCGTTCGTGATCGGTTCGTAGTCATCGGAAATGGACTCAGAAAGAACCTGCGCTTTGCTACGAGACCGGTCGGCCATCATTTCTGGATGCAACTCCGGTACAAGGAAGAATTCCCAGAGCATTTCATGGGTTGCGAATGTGGGATGTGATAGCAGAATCTTCAGGAACCGATCGAGTTTCTCCTGCATGTCGTGAAGCACCGAGCGAGACGGCTTGGAGTGGATTTGGAAGGGGCTGCGGAAGTCCGATAATGAGGGCATGTACGAGCCTGGGTGTTCGATTGAAAGCCACTTGGCGAGATTTTCGAAGTCAGAGAATGTCCTGCGGCAGGTAGTCACGGTGTACGTCGTAGATCCGGGCCGAGACTCAGCAGCTTTGGCAGATGGGCTTGGGGCGCCCGATTTGAGCACAAAGCGCACCGTTGCATCCTCCACGAAGAATGACCGGACGACTGTGGTCACTCGACCGGATGGATCAATGGTTGCCGACGGGGAGTTGGAAATGAGGATCAGGTCATCAATTCGATTGCGGACTTCATCGTCTTTCGCAAGTTCGACCGCTGTCAGTCCCCGGGCCTCTTTGAGATGCACGTCCACTCGCGGATCTAAAAAGAGGATCCGTACTTGATCGATTCTGCCGTACTTGCTGGCCATCATCAAGGGCGTGAACTTCTTGTCGTTCGTGGCGTTCGGATCACAGTCGCTTTCCTGGAGGATGCGAATGGTGATATCGGGGTCGCTGACGATGTGCAGTAAGGTATTACCTCGCGAGTCAACGTGGCTGTCGAGATGCAGGGGCTTTCCATCTTCCTGGGACTTCTGGGCAGCCGTTAATGCCTGGTGAACCATCGATTGGTAGTCCGGGTGATCATAAGATCTACACAGAGCGAACAGCGGCGTTTGGCCATGCTTATCGCGCTGCCTCCAGGGGAGCAACCCTTCTAATCGATGCATGACTGACGGCGTACTGAAGAGATAGTGAGCCACGGTACGGCCATGGATGTCGGATTTCTGGAAGTAGGAGACCACCGTATCCCTGTCAGTGGTACCGAACAGGTAACTAAGCAAGACGTCCACAATTTCGGTGTGAGCCAGCTGAACGGCAGCGTTTAACAGGGTTGTCCCATCCATGTTGGTATCCACAAGGATATCCTCGAGGGGATAGTATTCTTCGAGACTCAGCAAGTATTTCAAAGCCTCTGGCTGGCAGCATTCAACCGCCATCATGGGGATGGAGTGGCCTGCAGGATCTTGTGTCTTGGTCAAGGTTTCGATGGAGCTGTCACCTTCTATCGTGCTCGTAATGGATCCCATTGTGGTTGTTCGCGAGGTCATCGATACGGCAGACGATTCGGATAAACTACGGACGTCCATGGAAACCTTCTTGACCGGGCGTTTGATCTCTCTTGGGGAGGTGGTTTCCCACGTTTTGAAAGGGAAAACGTGCGAAAGCGGAGGCACGTCTTGCGTATCATCCAAGATCGCCGACTCGCCATTTGTTTCGGCGTGCCCGTTCGGTATAATCAAGGAGCCTCGAGGGTGATGTGGTTGGTCGTCGTCTTCCGTCTTGAACAGGACGCTCTTGCCCTCGGGTTCGTAGGGAATGTCATCCAACGATTCGTGGTCGCCATTCGGTTCCAGGATGGCCTTCATGTCGGTGAGTCGCCCGCCCTTGGTAGCATTCCAAAGGCGCTTGTTTCGGATGCTGGCTCTTCGCAGGCCTGCGGAATCCGTCACAAGATAAGTCAGGACCGCTTCAAGAGTACTCAGAGCGTATCCCATTTCGCCACTGTCGACATCGTCAACGTAAATAAAATGCTGCATGTATAGGAGCCGTGCCTGCAGGTGCTTAACCTGAGACCTGATGACAACGATAAGCAATAACGAAACCAAAATGTCGGCATTCACCGTCACTGGAGACCGCTGCTTCTCGGACGATTGAGCATCCGCTTTGTCGTAGTTGCCCGGATACGAAAGGATCTTGATTGTTTCCAACAAGATAGTGAGCATGTCGTGAGGGCATTTCGCATCGAGCATTTTACGGAACTCTTCCACCGCTTTGCCTAGACGTTGCAGGAGCTCACGCTTGCCTTCACGCCCGCCTTCGACGGTGATCCCAACCTGGGAGACATCGATGTTGTCCATCTGGCGGATTCGCAAATCCAGCTCTGTGTCTTCGGGCTGCCGGAACCCACATAACCGGGGGAAAAGAAGTGTTTCGTGCACCTGCTCCGCCACATACCGCTCAATCAAGCGCTCGACCAGTGGCCCCGTGAGATCCGTCGTTGCCCCGAGGAAGGAGAGTTGTTGTTTGTCGACCAGCCGGAATAAGTCAATAGCCGCAGTCACGGCCGTTTCCAAACTGCGCCGCATGAGATCCTCGTCATCCTCAAAATACTCTTCGGAGTTGAAAGGAAGACCTTCCCTGAAGCGAGACGATGAACTTCGGATCGACGAGGCTTCATCATTCGTGGTGTCGTCCGAGCCTCGCTTTCCGTCAAACTCCGGTATCGAAGGCGAACGCGATGGGGGAGGGGGGAGGGGTTTTCCCAATTCCTTTCCAAATTCACGGAACAGTCTCTCTAGTCCGGGCTGCATTTGTCTTGCGATCATGGGAAAATGCGCGAGGAGCTCCCCAAAAGTCCGAATCTCCTTCTTTGGTGGCGACGAGGTAGGCTCCCCTGACTTGGCCCCCGGCCCCGTGGCAGCCTTGGCCGGAAGCGTTCCCGGCACGACAGCAGAGATGATCTTTCCGGGGTCGAAAGACCCGATCAACGGACGTGAGATATAGTAAATAAGCCATGGCTTGGAATCATTGCTCGGGGTGTAGTAGAGCGCATCGGACAGCAACTGGGCTTGCGTCAAAGACTTGAAGCCTAGATGGGTAATTCAGCATACATGCATGAAAGCGAATCGATTGCCGAGGAAGAGAATCGTCCTACCTTTGTTGCTGTAAACCGAGCTTTCCTTGATGATCACAGTCCGGCCGTTCGCCGTCGGGACCTGCTTTGCCTTCCCCCTACTATCCCGGACATTGGAATCATCCTTGGCTCCGGCCGGTCCATTGGAAGCGGGTATTCGCAAAGTATGGCTTCCCAGGAATTCCTCGGACACAACGAGATCGGAATAGAGGAGGGACGATTCACGGTCGCGGGAGCCGATCAGGGATTCTGTTACCGGAACAAGAAGAACCTAGAGAGCACACAGCGGGTCAGGACATTTGATCGGAGGCGATGATGACATCGAGCAGATGGGAAAGGTACATGATTCTCGATCGGCACGCACTGCCCCGGAACAGTGCTTCGGAAGAAGGCACGCAGGAAGGGGTTTAGAGGGTGCATCCAAACGGTCTTGGACGACGGCCCGACGAGGGAGCTCTGGTACTCATCAAGCCGTCTATATCAATCGCGACCAGGGCTTGCGCTGCTCGATCGGCACAGGGCGAGGAGCAGCTTCGGCGCATGTGTTTGCGGGGAAAGGAACGCGTGGAAAACACACGATCGAGGGAGGGATCAGGAAACACAACGCTAAATATCACTGCGAGCGAATTCGAGAGCAAGCGGAAGAGAGACGACCGGAGAATTCGCCGTCGAGATTAGGGTCGAGGGCGAAGAGGAGCAACGATTCAGCCTGCAGCTTTCGCGGAGTTGGAAGCTCCTGGCGCTATACCCGATTCGGCACTCCAGTTGGCTAGATTTATCCAGAGTCCAGATTCATCTCCAGAATACGGTATATAGACTTGGAATAGATAGAGTGCAATGCTCCAATCCTCCATGGATCTTATCAAATACCCGTCGATTTGTCCCGGGTTTCCCATTGGCTAGTATAATACAAACATCATGAACAAAACACAACCCGACTTCGACCGGGTATCAGAATTATCGTGCCCTTGTCTCCCAAGCACTCTATCAACACAGAATCTGTCCCCTGTCCGTCGCATCTACAGCCGGCGAACCCGCTGGCTTCGGGTACCACCGAACTTGAGGCGAGTCGCGTCCGACACGCCGCTCACCAGCCCTCGCACATTCCTCCCCTCGTTACCCAGCAAAACCTTCGTAAAAGCCTCGCGCCCCTGCTGGAATCCGCGGAAGATGATCTCCAATCGCTTGATGCTGGGTAGTAGGCCTCGCTCCTGCATCTGACCGAACACGTGGGCAGTCAATTGATATGCCGAGTCGTATCCTCCACGCTGGGCCTTGCGGAAGCCCAGATTACCACAGCCCATCGATAGGATCGGATTGCCGTTCGGACGGGTCAGGGTCAGGATAGTGTTGTGCCTATGCGAAAAGACATGGAGATGGTGCGGAGGAGCCCGGTCGGAATACGGTTGTTTGATCAGGTCGGCCTCCAAGACCTCGGCCATCCGGGAGTAGTCGCGAGTGACGCTCTGGTTGGTACGGATTTTCTCTTGCTCCATCATTCGAGTGATCGCGTTCAGTGGCGAGTTATCATTTGCCGCGGCGCCCGACTCCGAGGATATGTTCAGGATCTGTCGCTCCATCTGGCGGGTTCTGTCTCGGGCGTCCGAAAAGGTCTTCTGAGTCGTCGAGAAAGGTCTCACGGATCGAACCAGAGAGCCTTGAAGCTGGCAGGGCCGGGCCATTGACCTCGTCACCGTGTTCACGAAGGTCGGGTTCATTCTGGCGGGTGTCGGTGGTACCGAGATAGGACGGAAGGGACGGGAACAGGATAATAGACAAATAATGAAAACCAGCCACCGCACCAACGTGGCCGTAGTCAAGGACTAGCAGGGTATCGCAGATTGAATTGAAGCGCGGAATTGGACAACAGCACCCGTCGAGGATCGGGAAAGGAAGAAGTCGGGGCAAAAGGCGGCGGAAAAGGGCCGAATTTTCGGGTCTTGGCGCATCTCAACTTTTTCCTTCTGGTCTTCTTCTCGTCTTCCGTTCTGCGGCCGAAATCGCTTCCTCTTCTTCCTTCTCTTCGCTTCCCCACGCTGCTTACCCACCATCACGCCCCCCATTTGGCTCCCGGGGAGTTGCTGACTTCGATCTCTTCCTCTTCTTTCATCCTATCATCCCTTCTTCTCATCTAGATTCTCTCACCCACCTTCTACAGAGCATGATCTCGGCTACGAGGATGTCGGCTACCGCGCGGGCGGCCACCTTGAGATCTCAGGTCCCCAACCTGAAAGCCTCCTATGGCAACGCGGTCGCCTTGCAGCGGTCTGTAATCCAGTCTGCTTCTTACACCACATCGCCCGCAGCGAGATCCTCTCTACTTAACAACTCCGAACGTCCTGTATCCCAAATCCTCTCCCCGTACGCGGCTCTCCCGCTCACGAGGTCGTTCCACGCCGCCACTGCTCGCTGGCAGGAGCAGCAGCAGAAGCAAGAACAGCAGAAGGAAAACAAGTCCGAAGACACGAATCAGGAGAAGAACGAGGAGTCCAAGGACCAAGAGAAGGAAGATGGCAAGAAGGAGGAAGCTCCTCCGCCACCCCCTCATGGAGACAAGACACCCTGGCAGGTGTTCCGAGAAACCCTGCAGACCGAATTCAAAGCGTCTAAGGAATGGAATGAGTCGACCAAGGCCCTGGCGTCCTCGGCTCACGAGTTCTCTGAGAACGAAAACATCAAGCGGGCTCGCGCCGCTTACGAGGCTGCTTCGGGAGCTGCCTCCACCCGGACCTCGTCGGCGTTCAAGACCACCGGCCAGGCCATTGGTAAGAGTGCTGCGTGGACATGGAACACGCCTGTTGTTCAGGGTATCCGGAAAGGTGTCAACGCGACTGGTTCCGGGCTCGAAAAGGCCACTCGACCCGTGCGAGAGACCGAGGCTTATAAGAGCGTGAAGGATGCTATCGATGATGGCAGCAGCTCTCGCTACGGAGGTTGGATTGAGAAAGAGGAGCGTCGTAAGCAGCGCCAGAGGCGCGAGGAGCTGGAAGCCAAGGCTGGCCGCCGAGTGGAGCCCATGGTGGAAGATCCCAAGTAAGTATTGCGTCCGGAAGGAACGGCGTGGTTTGGTTTCTAATGTTATTACTTTTTCTCCAGCGCCGGTACCCACGTTACCCTTCACAAGGATTCCGCCTGGAAGGAGTCATGGCGCGACTTCAAGGACTCGAACCCGATGATGCAGAAGCTTTTCACCATGAAGGAAACCTACAACGAGTCGGAGAACCCTCTCATCAGTACCGCCCGCAGCATTTCGGACCGCGTTGCCGGTTTCTTCGCCGAGAACGAGACCGCTCAGGTTATCAAGAAATTCCGCGAGATGGACCCCAACTTCCAGATGGAGGCTTTCCTGAGAGAGATGCGCGAGTACATCCTCCCTGAGGTGCTCGATGCTTACGTGAAGGGAGAGGCCGAGACTCTGAAGCTCTGGCTCTCCGACGCCCAGTTCCATGTCTACGCTGCTCTTGCGCAACAGTACAACACGGCCGGACTCAAATCGGACGGTCGGATTCTTGACATCCGTGGCGTTGACGTCTCTCACGCCCGCATGCTCGACCCCGGTGACATCCCCGTGTTCGTTGTGACCTGCCGTACCCAGGAAGTCCATGTCTACCGCAACGTCAAGACAAATGAACTCGCCGCCGGCATGGAAGACAAGGTCCAGCTTGTCACGTACGCTATCGGTCTCACCAGGATACCCGAAGATGTCAACAACCCCGAGACCCGAGGATGGAGATTGATCGAGTTGCAGAAGGCGGCCCGTGATTATATTTAAAAAACTGCTACTGGACTTTTCTTTTTCTTCCTTCTTCGACGACTTCTATTTATTTCGATCCGTGTCTTGATTATCGGCAATTTTTTTTTTCTCATGAATTCTTTCCTCCCTTATCTATCTCCCTTCTCGAATGTTTTGATATCATCCGACTGTACAATACCGATTATTAAATAGAGACCAGGTGGAAGCGGCGCTTTATTCCTCATGTCCGAAGTAACCATGACTAATTTTCGTTGGATATCTTTCCTCTTCGTCTGTCTTTTTGCTGCCTTGGTGTGGTCGGTGTTTGGGATTTCTGGATTTTCACCATTTACGCTCCACTCCTAAAATTTGCATCTGGATCTGTGTCCAGCGTGTTGTTGATTAATTGCTGAAAATATCAATCTACAAGAATTACAAGACCAAGTTCTCTGGGACCTTAGGAACGCTTGTTTGAAATTCCAAAGCAATAGAAGGGTTTCTGCTGAAAATATAAGGATATGTTATATCTGTCAGGGCATGAAATCAATGGTGGTCATCTCTATTAACTTCTCGATCGTGTTCATCGAGTGCGTATCAAGGCGCAGACAACAGAAAGTTCAACGCAGGCAAGTTTTCACACGAAGATAGAAAATCTCAAAGATCATCAAAAATGGGAGGGGAAACATAAAGAGAATAAAAGGGTTCTTCGTTTACTGGCCTTGACCTCCGCGGCCGGCACCACCCATGAAATTCCGAGCCCTGCATCAGACTGGGTTAGCCATCACTGATCTCCAGGATCCGTCGAACTGGGGTACTTACATATCAGCAAGGTTGGGGTCACTCATCAGCTGGGACATATCGGGCATTCCACCGCCTTGGCCGAAGTTCTCGGCCATCTGCCTCAACCGGGGGTTGTTCATCAGGTTGTTCATCATTTCCGGGTTGCTCATCAAGTTCTGGGCCATGCTGGAGAACATAGGGTTGCTCATGATCGAGCTGAGATCGGGCATACCACCGGCACCACCGCCTTGGCCACCACCGGCACTGCCGCCGAGCATGCTTGCCAGAGAGGAAAGATCAGGCATGCCACCCGCACCGCGAGAGGCTCCGGGGGCGTCATCAACAGCGTCGGCAGGAGGCTCGGTACCACGGCTGGCCTCCTCGATCTTTCTCTTGGTGGTCTCAAGACCACGCTTCATGGCATCACTGCCACCGTTTCCTTCCGCCTCAATACCCTTCTCGTAGGCCTCCTTGGCGCCCTTGTAGTCGGCCATGTCGAACCGAGCAAGACCCAGACGGCTCCAGGCCTTGGAGTACTTGGAGTCGACCTGAGTAGCCAGCTCGGCATCCTCGGCGGCCTTCTCGTGCTGTCCGGAGGCGGAGTAGGCGGCAGCGCGGTTGGAGAGGTAGATGGGGTTGGCAGAGGCGACCGCCAAGGCCTTGGTGTAGGAGTCGATGGCAGCGTTGTAGTCCTTGCGCGCCATCGCGGCATTTCCCTCGGACTTCAGCTTGTCCGATTCAGGCGTGGGGGCTCCAGCCTGGGGCTTCTGGCTCTCGCCTCCGGGGGCCTGGGAGGCGGATTCACCGGAAGGCTTCTGGCGCAGCTTCTCGTAAACACTGTAGATGCTGGCCAGCGACTGGCCACCCAGGGCATCCTTCACGGCATTCTCATCGGAGGGGTCGACCTTGAAGGTATCGGCAATACACGACTGGGCGATTTCGATGGATTCGGCGTCGTCAGCAGTCAGGGTGCCGTCCTTGACGCTGGCACCCAGGAAATCGATAATCGCGAGCGCGAGGCGCTTCTTGGACTCGGTGGGAGCCTAGACAGTCGAGCGATCAGAGTCTCGTTCGTGGGAGATGAGCCGAATGACACGGGCGATAGCAAACCTACCATTTTGTGGATCTGAGCGGGTGAGGAGAAAGCAATGGGGAAGTTGCAGATGGAAAAGCGACTCGTCGCGGGGATTTCTTTCGCTGCGGGGGAGCAAAAGACGCTGTTTGGCCCGTTTGCCTGCCGCACGTGATGGCCGCCGATCCCCCGAGGCTCTTCCAGCTCGACATCATCGCCGACGCTCATCCACCCTTCGTCTCCCCCCTTCTTGACCCTGGAACTACTGAGAAGGCTTTGGATGGATATGGTCGGCACCTTTGTGATTGAATCTGTCCCGCGCCCGACAGACTAATCCCTCCGCGTCCCTCGAAGATGACTCGGTGTGAGCTTGCTTTCCTCCGTGACTGCCGCACCTGTATCAAGCCATGTACTGGCCCCATGGAGTTCCGCGGGTCTATGCGGTCAATGGCCCTGGAATTCCGTTCTCCGTCTCCGACGATGACGAATCATCTATAGGATTGGAACAATCCGTCGAACAATCGCTGTCATTGAATGACAATGGGCCGAAGCAACCGTCCGGTACGGAGTCAGCATGGGCGAATGAAGCCATTGACGGCCTCTGCGTGTCGCGCACGGGTCATATGTTTGCGACGATGACCCGCACATCGATTGCTTTATGGCAGACGAGAGTACGTATTGGTTGGGCTGTGGGGGGTTGTTCCAAATGCATGCGTATTGACCACATTGTCAGCCTACCGCCGTCGTCGCCGCAGTCACCCGGTCCACTTCGTCGCTCGAGACCTACGGTCCCAATGTGGCCCTTCTGATGCATCCTGATTCCACCATCATCGTTGTACAAACCCTCAACGGTTACCTTTTGACCTACACGGTTGCTACGGATCCTCATAGCCGGGTATATCAACAACACTTCGACCACTCTACTCAACGGCAGCTTGCGCGTTTGTCCGCCGAGGAGGATGCTAATGGGGTTCGAGACGTTAGTATGCGATTCCGGATGGCTATTAAGATTGAGTCCGGGATCGTTCGGGCCCTTGCCCTGGATAATGAACTTGTTGTCGCCACTGTGAAGCCGCCGGCTATCCAGTGTATTCGATGGACTCCGGATGCCAGCGGCTCGCAAACCACCTCGGAGTTACTGAGCCGGATTTTGGGAGTGTCTAAGCGCACATCTATAACGGACATGGTGTATGATCGTGCCATCAACCTCCTCGTATGGGTCACCAATGACGGACAAGCATACGCCGTCCAGCGCGCATCAGGCGGGGCGCAGGAACCCGGGGCACCCAAAAAGCTTTTCAACGGACATTGTTTCCACAGCCCCAAGAATGACGGCGAGAAGGCTGTCAAGGTCGCGGTGAACGCCCGATTTTCACTGTTGACAGTGAACTGCGCCAACGGCGAGGTCTTGGTGTACACGGCGAAAGACTACCTGGGGAATGTGCCCCTTTCTCACAAACTTCAATTACCGGCGTCGCAAGTGACGACCGGCAATTTAAATTTCATGTGTTACTCGCCAGATGGATATTGCCTGTTCGCCGGTTACGATCGCGGGTGGACCACATGGAGCGTGTTCGGTAAACCCGGAGGCAACAGTTTTACGGCAGACCGGGACCTTGCCAAAGCCAACGCTGAGAATTGGCTGAATGGAACCTCGTATGGTTGCTGGATAGGCGGAGGCTCCGACATAATACTGGCAGGGATGGAAGATCGACGCCTCTGGATTTTGGAAACGGCTCGCAGCGCCCTAACAGGCTGCTTTTCTTCGGCGAATCTAGCCAGAGGCCTATTGCAAACAGGTACCGAGGTCATTCTATACCGAGGGCACGATTTGCCCGACCTCATGACCATATCCGGCAAAGATTCTCTCTGGCATCATGCGCAGTACCCCCAAAGCTACCTCCATTCTCAGTGGCCCATCCGATCCAGTGTCGTGTCGCAAGACGGGCGCTATGTAGCCGTTGCCGGTCGACGGGGCCTTGCACACTACAGCGTGAACAGTGGACGGTGGAAAGTGTTCGAGGACGCCAAAGTAGAGAACTCCTTTGCAGTCCGGGGCGGCATGTGCTGGTACGGGCATATTTTGATCGCCGCCATTGAAAGTGACGGATCATACGAGGTAGGCTGCTTTGTTTATCCAATCACAAACTTCGGCTAACCATCGCTGCAGCTGCGATTATACTCCCGAGAGCAGCCGCTAAACAATCAATCGATTTTGCACATAGAGTATCTTCCCTCGCCGGTGGTTTTCCTCGGGCCATCGGGTGAGGACTCCATTCTTGTTTATACCTACGACAACATCCTATACCATTACATCATCTCCTCTGTGAACTCTCGGATCTCGCTGGTCCCAGTTGGTCAGATAGCTTTCAACGGCATTGTGCGAGCCCCAACTCGAGTACGGGCGATTAGCTGGGTGCTTCCGGAGGATCAGCTGCGTAAGTGCGAGTATACCGCTAGATCGACAGCAAAAGTTCTAACAGCAGCAGGCAATGGCGACCCATCCCAGGATGTCAAGCAAGCTTCGGTGCTCCTTTTGGTCGATGGCAACCTTGTGTTGCTCCAGCCGTCGACGTCGGACGCCGGGGACTTGAAGTACGACATGAGAGTGGTCTCTCACGACGTTGAGTATTACATCTTGATGCGCGACCAGTTCTCATTCAACTTCGCGCCGTCGATGAACGAGTCCTTGCCCTCCAGTCCTTCGGCCGAAATGGCATTAAACATGTATCACCATAACCTGTCGTTGAGGGACTCTCTCTGGACCTTCTGCGGGAAAGATCTCCTCGCCTGGGGCGATGTGCAAGACGTTCTACGACGGGAAGATGTTCCCAAGGCGATCGAAATCCCACTGGACTTTTACCCGCTGTCGGTATTGTTGAATAAGGGGATAGCCTTGGGAGTCGAATCCGAGATGATGCAGCGACGCGACGTGACTTTTGCCGTGCTAAAATTTGCCATCCGAGTGAGTCCTCAGCCTTAGCTAGTCCTTGGCCAAGCCTTTCGCGGACTGAATACTGACGATGAATAGAGCCATCTTTTCCTACCATATTTCTTGCAGCACAGCCTGGTCAACGGAGACATGCCCGCCGCACTATCGCTCTGCCAGCATTTCTCGCACCTCTCATACTTCCCACATGCTCTTGAAGTCCTCCTTCACCACGTCCTCGACGACGAAGTCGACAACGAAAGTCGAAACAGCAAAGTCGACGACCCCTCCCTCAAACAAAAGCCCCTCCTCCCCTCCGTTATCTCCTTCCTCCAAGCCTCCCTCCCTGCCCGCATCTACCTCGACATCGTCGTGCAATGCACGCGCAAGACCGAACTCCGGTCCTGGCGCACCCTGTTCACCTACCTCCCGCCCCCGAAGGATCTCTTCGAGCAGGCGCTCCGCCTCAACTGTCTCAAGACGGCCGTCGGCTATCTTCTCGTGCTGCAGGCCTTCGAAGACGAGGAGGGCCACGAGGCGCCCATCGAAGACTACGTCGTCCGGCTGATGGCGCTGGCCTCCCAGAAAAGCGAGTGGGAGCTGTGCGCCGAGCTGGCCCGGTTCCTCATCGCGTTGGACGCGTCGGGCGAGATGCTGCGCCGGGCTGTTTCGCGCGCAGGTCTGCGCAATCCGGGCGGATACGCCGGGACCGGCAGCGTCAAAGGTCTGGGACTGGGGTTGGCCATCAGTCCGTCGTGGTCGTCGCTGTCCCCGACGTCGTCGATTTCTCCGCGACGAAGTCCGAAACCAGAAGAGTTGCCTTGACTGCTTGATGCTTGCTTGACCTTGAGGAATGTACATACCTAGTTTGCATTTGAATTTATATTGATTAGATCTACAGACGTATATGGTTTTCACACCCTAACTTACCTCCAACCAACATCTAAGGACAGAACGTAACAAATGCAAGTAAAATCTATTATTCAAATCAATTCCCTCATCATCATGAGAACAGTCATAAAAAGTAAATAATACTCATTTCATCCCCCAACCCCACTGCAAATCAAATCAATCAATCCAAACTCATCCTCCACAGCCCATCTCCCAAATAATGCCCCTCATCAATCGCCACCCCCTTCGGCTTACTCTTAATCTCCTCGGTGCCGGCCTTCAACGACCCCACCAAGCACGCCGTCTCCTTGCCCTCCGCCAGCACCGCCACCACGTCGCCCTTCTCCAGCTTGTGCTCGGCGTCGGGGAGTCGGCCGCCCGCGGACGTCAGGCCGGGGGCCATCAGCGCCGCGCCGGACAACACGAAGCGGATCGCGCCGCGGTCGATCTGCACGGTGGGAAGCGCGGAGGGGTAGGCGTGGACGAGGCGTAGGTGAGGCAGGGGAGGGCCGTCGAGGGGTTGGAAGAAGAGGGGGGAGGAGTCGATGGTGTAGAGGGTGCATTTGTCGGGTCTGTTTGTTTGTGATGTTTTGTTAGTATTGGGTTTGATTTGGGAGGGTCAGGTTTTTTTTGGTCTTGTTTTTTCTGGTTGGGTTGGGTGCGCTGCATCTTCTGTCCTCTGGATCTTTCTTTCGTCTCTCTGCCTCATGCATATATCCGGATAGAACGGATACGAGTGTGGGTAGGTAGGTAGGTAGTAAACATACAGCTTAACCGCATCCAACTGGGCCTTCTTGGGCAGGATCTCTTCGATAAACGGCTCGAAACCGGGGTGCGCTTCGACGAAGCGTTGGCGCAGACCGCGCTGCACGGACGACTTGACCTTCGAGCGGGTGCTCGGGGGAATACTAGATGTGATTGGCGCGTTAGTTTAGTAGTTGAGACTTTTCATTCTTTCTTTCTTTCTTTCGTTGGGTGGTTCGCTCGCCCGCTGCGCTGCGTCTTGGGATCTTTGCTGAGATCTCGAGAACATTGCAGAGGAGGGGGGAAAGAGATGTTATGTGTGGAAAACGGGACTCGAACAGACAAGGACTCACTCTTTCTTGAACATTGTGACTTGGTTGGAGATGGATGGAGCTGAGCTGATGGGATCCGACGTCTCGAGTGGCGGTTGGCGGCGCCGACGCGGGGAAAGGGTTGCCGCGGTCACGTGGTTTGATACTGCCGGACATAAGTTGACCGGCGGAAGGCGGAACAGAACGAGGCATTTTTACTGGTCTACAGAGTGCAGTTACGAGAGTGGACAAATACATGGAATCAGACAAATACAATCAGATCGTGTCGTACATTCTTTTTATCATAACTATGAATGGACTATTTAACCACGAGCAGCACCCGCCTTGATCAGGAGCACGTCGCCATCTTCCACGACGTAATCCTTACCCTTGGTCATCACCTTACCGGCAGACTTGACGGCACCTTCGTCACCGTACTCCTTCAGGGTGTTGTAGTTGTAGACAACGGCCTGAATGAAGGTCTTCTCGAAGTCGGTGTGAATGACACCAGCAGCGGCGGGCGCCTTGATACCCTTTCGGATGGTCCACTGGCGCACCTCATCGGCACCGGTGGTGAAGAAACTGGCCAGGTTCAACACCTGACGCATGGTGGTGATGACCTTGGGCAGCGAGGACTTGGTGTTCAGCTGCTTGCACTCCTCCTCAACCTGGGCGTCGCTCTCAAGGCGAGTCAAACGCTCCTCGAACGCCACCGAGATGGGGATCAGAGGGTCACCGGGAGAGTTGGCCTTGATCCACTCGAAGACCTTGGGAAGATACTTGTTCTTCTGGCGGATGTAATCCCGCTCACTCAGGTTGACTAGGTAGACAACGGGCTTAGCAGTGAGAAGCATGAGAGGGTTGATGACCTCGACCTGAAATACCAAGTTAGTGAATGGTAAACTCAGAGAATTGATTCAAAATCAAGAAAAAAAAAAGAAGTAATATCAGATGGGACGTTATCTCAATATGGCCTCGAACGTTGGAATTAAAAAAAATGAGGCCATTCGACGAGCTGGGATTATCGAGCAAAAGCTCTTATTCATCATAAAAAGGTGTGGGAACAAACTGAACCGAAAAAAAAAAAAATTGATACGTACCTCCTTAGGACCCCACTCGCCCTTTCGGACGTCATTGCCCTCCTTCAGGAACTCCAGCACCTTGGCGACGGTGGCCTCTTCCTCACGGAGCTTCTTCATCTCCAGAGTCTGACCACCACGTCGCGTCTGCTTGCCGAGGGCCTCCAGAGCCTTCTCGGTGAACTCGATATCCTTGATGCGCAGCTCCTCGTTGATGATGGTCAGATCCCGAATGGGGTCGACGTCACCCTCGACGTGAATGATCTCGGCGTCATCGAAGCATCGGACGACCTGGAAGATGGCGTCGACGGCACGGATGTGCGACAAGAAGGAGTTACCCAGACCGGCACCGGTGGAGGCGCCACGGGTCAGACCGGCGATATCGTAGACCGTCAAGTTGGCAGGGACCTGCGACTTGGGCTTGTAGTGCTCGCACAACCAATCGTATCGCTCGTCGGGGACGACAACGCGCGCCTCTTCGGGATCGATGGTGGCATAGGGGAAGTTGGCCGGGTTACCCAGCGACGACTTGGTGATGGCTTGGAACAGTGTCGATTTACCGACGTTGGCCAGACCAACCTAAGCAGGCAGGGCGGTTAACATGATGATCCAATGGCTTGAATCCGGTGACTTCGGACGATTACATGGTCACGATGGGATAGGGAAGAGGAAGAAGAAAGAAAAAAAAATTTTTCTTGTGTGGAAATAAATAGGGGAGAGAGGGCAATAGGAGAAAAAAAAAAAAAGGGAGCTAAGGGAAAAAAATCATGTGGCTGGGTAGGCCAAAGGTGCAAAAGGTGCAAAAAGGGAAAACGGAAAAAAGAAAAAAAAAAAAAAAAAAAAGGCGGTGGGGGGAGATAGCTCACATACGATACCACTCTTCAGATTGTTTCCTGGACGGCCCAGGAGCACCTTCTCTTGCACGACGGCCTTCTTGGGAGGCATTTTCTTGGACTTGGATTTCTTTTTGCTGGAGTAGTGACGGAGGGAGAGAGAGGGACGGGAGGAGAGCGAGGGAGAAGCGACGCGGGGCAGAGAATGGAAGCGCGCAGCCAAAGCAGGACCAGCTGCAGAGCGAACCGAGGGGGAGAAGAGGGGAAAAGAAAGGAAAAGAAAGACGGAGGGGCGGGAGGGAGGCAGAGTGGCGGTTGGGCCCAATGACGTGGGCGGGTTTACAGCAGAGACTTGGGAGTACAAGGGAGGTCAGGTGTAGAGGAAGTACCTCTCAGCAGCAGAATCAGACTGGACGATGCCTCGCTAATCGTCGGTCGGCTCACCGCCCACGTGATCTACAAGCCCTGGCATCACCTGATCCCATCTTGAAAGAGACTCCGTAAGCCAAGTAGACGCGGTAGACCGTAGACATATGGTACAGGCGCAAGAATCAAATCAGCCCAAATCAGAAAGCATTCAGTATCCCTCCCCGCCCCCGAAACTCCATAATACGCCCCGTCCCATAGTCCCCCCATCTTACGTCTCCATCGCTTCGCCCGCCTCCGACGCATGATCCACCACCCCCAGCAGCTTCGCATACGGCACCGTCACCCGTTGCAGGTCTCGGTGTTTACCTATCACAGTCAAGTTAGCCAAGCGTTCATCACTGCGCATGTAGACCAAAATCGCCACTTACCCAGGGCCAGGATCACCTCCTTCAGCAGTACCTCTCGTGGCCAGCCACAGAGGGTCTCCGAGCTCTCGCGCCAGTTGCGGTCCTCCTGCTCGTTCGCCTGGAGTCGTTCGCCACTTCCCGTCTCCTCTTCTTCAAACAGTCCTCCGATCAGTCCCTTGAGCAGCTCCTCCACCTTCATCTTCAGTCCCTCGGCCCCGATGCGCTTGGCGTACATCGACAGGTAGAGTCGGAACTCTTCCTTCGCGCCCAGAGACAGCGCGGCCGCCAGTCGGTTCTCCAAGTGCGCAATGGACACGCTGGATTCAAAGCTCTCGTAGCCCTCGCGCGAAAGCAGCACCTTGATCAGCCGCTGGAGGAAGTACGCTCGTCCGCGCAGCAGGGTCTCGTTGGTCGTGTTGCGCTCCAGGAACGGGATGATGCCCGCCGACACCGTCGCCTTCGCCTCCTTATCTTGCTGGGAATCGGTGGACTGCAGATTGCCGACCGGCGCGTCGGTCGTGTTCCAATACTGGCTGCCCACCGCCCACCACGCCTCGGACATGCGCTGCCAGGTGTACATGGCCGGCGAGTAGGCATACCCTTCCCCGTTGGACAGGGCCACCACCACGCGACCCTCCGAATTCACTCGCGCATTCGTGACCGCCGGAGCCGCCGACGGGTGCGCCCCCAAGGTGTGCACTGCCGCATCCAGCACCGGCTGCAGGGAGATGGGCGGGTGGGGCGAGGAGAGATGGTGCGCGTTCCAGACGTAGCACATTCCGACGGCCGAAATGGCGAGAATCCACGGCCCGTTGCACTCCAGGATCACCGGCTGTGCCTCCAGCACCAGAGCGCTGACGAGACGACGGCCAGCGGGGGTCCAGATGTATATCGACCCGTCCTCGCAGCCCGCAGCCCACATGTGCTGGTTGCCCGTTACGAGGAGAACGGCGCGCGGGAGGAAATCTTGCCAGACAGGCTGTTCTCCCCGCGACAGGGTCAGTCGGACCGGTTCTCGATCGACGGCGCGACCCGTCAGGCTGGCAGAAGACGGATTTCGCGCTTCGAACACCACGTCCACCCGGGACTTGCTGGATTCCGCCCCCGTGCCCGGTGGCTCGGTGGGTTTCCCGGTGAGGTCGATTGCGCGCAGGATCTGGGTACGGACCTTGGGGACCGCCATTCGAAGTTGGCTCATAGCCATGGACGGATTCACCACCGCAGGCCGGATAAAATCGGGTGTGGTTTGTTGTCCCACCGAGGCGGGCTGGGGTTGCGCAGGAAGGAGGCCGTCCGGCGTGTTGGCAAGAATCGGGGTTGCGCCGTTTGCGCTTGCCACAGCCACCCGCTTTTCCACATGGCCGTCGTCATCCCCCTCCAACTGCGCGAGTTTTCGTTTGTTACCAAAAAGCAGTGACGCCAAACCTCCCTTCGGTAGGCCGTCGAAGGGCTTGGAGAGGTCAACGATGGACTGGGGCGTGTCAGCCTTCACTTGGTTGCTGACCGACGCCATGAGCCGGGCTTGTGGCAGAGACGATTCGGCCGCCCCTGCACCGGACACCAGAAGGGGCGCAATGCGCTTCTTGCCATCCTTGGTGTACGTGGGACGTTGCTTCAACCGCTCCAACTTGGCCTGGTATGGGTCGGGCTTCGCGCCCTCGGGAGCAGCCGGTGTCGCCGAGGTGCCATTCGGTTGGCTTTTCTGGGTATCCGCAGTGGGCGACGGAGCTCGAGCTGGAGTGACTCCATTCGGTGGTAACGGAGTCGACTCCCCGTTGACGGTGTTTTCGGTGGCCGTGTGGTCGTCGCCCATCAAAGCACCCATTCGCCCTTCGACGCCCTTGATCTCACCAGCTTTGCTCTTTTCTTCCAGTAGCAATCCATCCGTAGTCTCCGCAATACCAGCGCCTCTCCGATTCGTACCGAATTTGGTGAGCGACTTCTCGTTTTCCTCCATTTCCATGGCAAATCCAAGATCCCCATCTTCAAACCGGACTGCTAGGATGGTTCCATCCAGAGCGGTGGCGTAGAGGCATCTCCCGTCCGGACTCCACGCCAGATCGGATAGGGATTTAGCCGCGAGCTCTTGAGCGACCACGATCGGTCGAGGGTTACTCGTGATCCAGATGCTCAGGGACTTATCTCCTCCCGCACAGGCAATGACCGTCACGGAAGGAGGCGCATGCCCGTCGGCAGTCTGCTTGTTGACCGGTTGGCTGGTATACAGTCGCGGCGAGAACGCACACACTTCCACCGGAGCTTCATGTCCGATGAGGTTGATATCACCGTCCCACGTCCCACGGTTGATGATGGCTACGGAGCTGACGGGTCCGTTCACGGCATTGGCGGCCGCAATGTGCATACCATCCGGGGACCAGGAACATCGACGGAAGTAAGCGGTGAGAGGAGAATTTGTAAAGGGTGCCATGATACTGTGTTCGAGGACAAAGTTGTTCATCTGGTCATGGGCCGTGGAATTCGGCGTCGGGGAGGTAAATCGGAAGATGCGAACGCTGCGGTCGTCGCTTGCAGTGGCGAAGTATTTATTCGCAGGGTCGAAGGTGATGCCCTTGACATGACTCTGGTGCACCGACAACGTCTTGAGCTTCTCGAAGGTATGTCCCGACCACACCACCACCTTCGAATCCAACCCGACAGACACCAGAATCGAAGAATCGTACGACCATCCCAAATCCTGAACGTCGTTGTCATGCCCTATCAATCTGCGGGTTGTGCGCCAATTCTCTACTGGCGGTGCCTCGTTCGAGCCTAAACAGATTTCCCAGTCCCCGTCAGCTCGCCGTCACATCTCGCCAAAAATCCCAACCCCTCTTCGGCACTTACCGAACGTCGAAGCGTGAGAAGGCGCATTGGCATCTAAAGCGTAGATACAAACAATCTTGTCATCCGCACCCGACGCCAAGTATTTCCCGTTTGGCGAAAATCGAACGGTGTGTATCGTCCCGGAGTGGTTGCTCATCGACGCCAGCTGTTTCGGCTTGTTCGCGACCTCGGGGTCGTCCGTGTTGCAGATAGCCTCCGTAGACCAAATTCGAACGTATCCATCTGTATTTCAACGAAGAGCGAATGCGCAAGTCAGCCTCCATCTTCGTTGTAGCCTTTCCCAGGTCCTCAGAGCTGCAGGGGGGTTCCGCAGAGCAAACGGAGAAAAACTCACCTCCAGCGGCCGTGACAAGTCGACTTCCATCGGGCGAAACATCGCAGCTGTATACTTCGAAATCCTTCCTCTCGCCTGTAGATCAAAAGAAAGTGTGTTAGCCACAGATTCCAAGCCTCGGGACTTCTCGCATATCTGCCTCATCCTCCTTCGCAAACCGGGGGGAAATGTCCAAAAAAAAATACCTCCATGCGTTAACCAAACCGGCTTGATGATATGCATCGCCGCAACCTCGTAACCCCCTCGCTAAATCTGGAGAATATTTCTTCTGCGTAACTGTAGTCCGTTTCAGGGTTCGATCACTGGTGAATTGACGTGGACGAAGGAGAGCTTCCTGGGGACATCGCAACGCAACCGCGTCGACAGCTCATCGAACCACAAGGCTGGTTTGCGGGTGCGGCAGAGATTCGAAATGGAAGAGGACCGGAGACGTGGTAAATGTGAGGTCGCAGAGAAGGCCAAGGGTTGAAGGGCAGCGGGGAAGGAGAAGACAAACGCGAAAGAGCAAGAAAGGGCCGACGGAGGGCGCGCCCGATTTCCATCAAGTCGCGATCTCCAGTGGCCCGAGCTTTCTGCCGTTCTCCGCCCGGAGATCGAATCCTCTATGGTCCTCAGGGTCGTACAGGTCCTACGTTCCTGAGTCTCTGGCGGTATCAATCTACAGGAGCTGGGCTGTTCCAATGCGCTGTCTTCCTCTGCTTGATCTACTATTGTACACCTGGTTCAGATACATGCCTAATAATGGAAACAGACCTCGCTCCAAATTACCTGTCCGCAACACGCTCCAGCAAGCCAATGACCATGTTTGGCCCCTTTTTTTTGCTCTTTTATTTTTCTAACTCCTGCAGTTTCATACTTTGACTCCGAATGTTGCACTAGGGGGGGGGGGGGGGGGGGGGGCTGACTGACAGTCAAAGGAGAAAGGTAATAATGACAGGGGTAGAATACACGAGGTGGGAAGGAGGAAGTTTTCAGGCTCGTCCATAAGCAATCGTAAGAGTAGGGAATTAGGAAAGGGTTCACAGGAGAGGAGGATCAGGTAGATATCAAATAGTAAAGGGAAAGCAATAGTTGCGGGTTGTCACTCAAGACTTCCGACTTCCGATTCACCTACTCTCGGTGGACTGGTCGAAACTCTGCAGCACATCCCCAACGACTCCCTCCTTCTTTTCCTGCTCAGGCTTGGTAGAAGGAGACTCCGTCGAAGCTGACTGTTGCACTCCCAGGGTCTTGGCCGCGATGGTCTTCGCCTGACTGCCACTGACGTTGCCGTAGACAGCCATGGCGTTCGCAATCATTCCACCCAGGTCACCAACATTGCCGGGGACAACCACCGAAGTACCTTCCTTGGCCAATTTCGAGAACGCGTCCACGTACTTCTCAGCCACGCTGAGGCTGACAGCACCGTGGGCGTTCTCCTTGCCGGCCTCGATGGCACGGGCGACGGCGTCGATGCCGCGGGAGGTAGCCTGCGCTCGCAGCAAGATGGCCTCGGCCTCACCATCGGCGCGATTGATCTGTTCAGCGCGCATGGCCTCCGAAGCCAGAATGACGGACTGCTTGCGACCCTCGGCGATGTTGATCGCACTCTGCCTCTGACCCTCGGATTCGAGAATCTCCGCTCGCTTGGACCGCTCGGCCGTCACTTGACGATGCATGGCAGCCACCACACCGTCGGGGGCATGGATGTCCCGGATCTCGTATCGCAGGCAGGTCACGCCCCACGCCTGAGCCGCCTCGTTGATGGCCTGGGTGATGTTGGTATTTAGTGTCGCACGCTCCTTGAGCACGTGGTCGAGTGTAAGCTGGCCGATTTCCGAGCGCATGGTAGTCTGCGCAAGCTGGGAGATGGCATACTCGGCATCCTCCACGCCGTAGCTAGAAAAGTACAAGAAATTCGGCATTCGTCAGCCCCAATCCCGAAGACTCCATAGTCTTGAACGAAGAAACGTCTCCAACGGAAACTCACCTTGCCTTGTAGGCATCGAAAACTCTCGTATACAGCACACCGTCAAGCTCCAAGGTCACATTGTCCGCCGTAATGGCATTCTGGCTGGGTATCTCGATGGCTGATTCCTTCAAGCTCTTCACGTAGGCAATACGGTCGAGGAACGGGATCAAAATCGCAAGACCGGGATCCAAGATCCGGTGGAACTTTCCCATGCGCTCTACAATCCACGCGGTCTGTTGAGGGACGAAGCGGATGACGGTGTTCATAGGAAGTGTCGAGTGGTTCGCAAAGTAGGCAGGCATGCCGCCGCTCGTCGAAGGTCCACCTCCGAAGTTCAGAAGGGACTGTTCGGGTGCCTGTCTTCGAGATGACGTGGAGACATTTCGTCGTCGAATGCGGTTCAGGGTGTTCGTGGTTGTGAGACTGGAGGCAGGAAGACGAGAGTTGTGGATTAACCGGTAAGAGCTGCTAGGGAGAGACCGGAGCAGCCTCGCTGTATGCCTGGAGGCCACTTCCATTGTGAAGAAGAAGAAGAAACTATCGACGAATCAATCGTGAAAGCGCGACGGAGGGGAACCGTTGAGTCAGACGAAGCTATCCAAAGACGTGAAGCTGGCGGCTTCGGCGTTCATCACCTGCCGAGGTTGGTGGCCTGAGGCAGCATGGTCGCTGAGTCATCTACTCCGATGGCTTCGCATGACCAATCATATCTCCTGCATTTCGGCCAGCATAAATTGGTCTCATCACGGAGTATACAGTTACATGGGCAGTCAACTACGAAGAACCTAACAGACGAATTGAAAAGGCTATGTTCGGATAGAACTCTTCAAGTCGGTAAACCAACTAACTACCCATAATATGCAAGGCAATAATATTCTCACCACAAGAAGACAAAAGTCCATAAAACCCATCTGATGCAAAACCCCAGCGCCGTCCCATGATCCCAGGCTGGTTGAGCAGATGCGCAACAGCAATGCCCTGGTAAAGTGAGCCCCCATAAAATCATTGGAATGAACAGGCATTCTCATAGAAAAACGATGCTAGCTTCAATTTTGTAGGTTTAAAATCTCATTTGCGCCCCGCTGTGGAAAGGTTTTTTTTTTCTCTTTTTAGTTCTGGTTCTGCCATTCGTACTAGAGAGCAAGAGAGCAAGAGTGGAAACATTATGACAATATTAGAAAAGAGAAAAGAGAAACGAAGAATCCGGGTAAACATTCTATGGTCGTGGGAATAACTTCAGCCCGGCCCACAGAAGCAAGCATCAAACACAGAAGATACTGCCCAGTAAAAAATGCCCGGACTCCAGAAATTTTTGAACCCTCCCATGACAAAAACAATAAGATAAAGGGGAAAGAAATGCACAAAACGAAAGCAAAAGAAGATGACAGATAGAGTCAACAAACACAAGCCGAGAGGACAAATGTGCATAGATGAATTTACCTCCATAAAAACTGGCCAACGGCAACTGAAAGAAGATAACATAAAAGCTGATAAGATAAGAATGCAAGTCATGATGGATGAAAGGCCACAAGAGAAAAAAGCAGAGAGAAAATAGGAGGAAAAAGAAGATAAAGTAAATGGTTGATCAAAGAAATGAGAAAAACAAAATCACTTTTTCAGCTCGGCTCAACCAGAAAACAGTCAAGCTTTTTTTTTTTGCGATTTCCGAAGTCAGGACCCTTCGCCAGTGTAGTCGAAACATTAGGCTTGTGATGTCTTATCGTCCAACTCGGCCAAGGTTGTTCGCAGCAAAACAGACGAGGTTTCGATCTGATCGAGAATGACTCCGGCGTTCAACAAAAAAAAAAAAAAACAAGAACCGTAAAGGCGATGCGGTAAAGCCGTTGGCTGACGTTTCGTGCAAGATCATCAAACGCTAGACTCTTAAATTCATTGTACATTTGTGCATTGAAATTTTTGGACCAAGAAGTGCGACCAGAATTGGTACAGAACATCCATATCACGGGTCACCGTCTCGGGTTGCCGTAAAAACTTTGTTCGTCAAGAACTCGTTTCGGAAAGCACTGCAAAGGTTCGTAAATAGAAACTGAAAAGACAAAAACCGTGTGAGGAGTAGCCTTCTTCGCGCAGGATGTCGGTATGTGGGCTCCGAGGGGTTGGTATATAAACCTCGGGGCCATCGACCTCAAATCCGACAAAGTTACGTCTCGACTGATGTCAAATTAGCGAATGGGGTAGAATAGAATGGATGCGGTGAGACATACCAAGAGACCAACATCCCGGAAGGAGAGGAGATGTGATATTCAGGAGAATTTAATCCGCCCGCTGTTTTCACGTCAGCCAGAGCTATTTCGATGGAAAACCACCCCGAACCACAGGTTGTTCAAAACTTACGACTTCGGCTTGAGCATCAACGGGTTTCGAAGGAGAGAACTCCGGGGCATCAGAAGACAACGAGGTCTTCGAGACGCCGTTAAACAGGGGCTGGTGAGCAGTGCCATTCACGGCGCCTTCGACGTGGTTCTGGGGGGCGGCGTTCTCGTCGGCCTTGCTGGGGTTCGCCGGAGCAGTGCCGCTCTTCTGCGCGGAAGGATCACGCTGGTCCAACGGCAGGACCCACTGCTCCCATTCCCTCGGTCGCAGGCGATCAACGCCATCCTCGCCGGTGATGTATTCCACGTTTCTCAGTGAGCGGGCCACATGACGGAGGAACTCGAAATCTTCGGTCAGAGTCTTGATTCGCTTGAAGCTGCCGATGAACGCCAGTTCCACGAAACCCTGCGAGTCCATGTGCTTGCGGAGGAAGAGATCCTTGCACAGGTTGTCCACAGAGAAGTAGTATTCAAGCTGCATGGAGACCATGCCCATCAGGGAGAAAGGCTCCATATATTGCTGGTAGGGGACCGCCGTCATGGGACCGGCGTGCATGGGCTGGTAGCCATACATCGTGTTGATATCCGCGGGGAACTGGTAGACACCGTACATGGCGCCAGAGTTGGGCAACGAGGGCGACCTCAAGGACATCCGGTGGCCTTGAGAGCCATTCGGGAGACCGTGCTGCGATCGCTGGCGGTCGTTGAAGCCGAAGGACTTCTGGTGCATGAACGAGTTGTGCGACATGTGGTTGTTGGCAAAGTGAGAATTCTGAGAGCCACCGAAACCGCCACGGCCCCGGGAGCCACGGCCTCGGTCAGCGCGCGATTCGCGAGAGAAGTCCTTGTCCTTGCGATCGCCATGGAATCCAGAGAAATCAGCCGATTTGGGACCGTTCTCGAACCGGCGGTCGTTGGAGCGGGGACCGTTCTGTGCATCCACGGAGAGGTTCGGGTTTCTGGCACCGTGGTCTCCGCCCTTGTTGGCCGCATCGTGGTTTCTGAAGGCCTTCGCATCGCGGTGGTGGCGGGGGAACGTCTCGCCTCCGTTGGCATGTCGCCCGGCAGAGGCGGCGTTGGCGTTCTCAGCACCCTTCGTTCCACGGCTTCGGTCCGTCGTCTGGGCCTTGCGCTGGTCGGCAGACCCGGCATCAGCACTGTTCGATCGCCTCGACGGCGCAGGGAGGGAGTTTGCACGAGCGGAGTTGGCCTCATTCCTTCCTCGGTCTGCGGGCGAGGCCTTGGCAGAGCCCTGGGCCGCCTGTCCAGAGGCAGCCTTATCGGCGGCGGCGGCATGAGCGCCGTTGCGACCACCCTCGCGTCCACCGCGAGCAGTGCGTCCACCTCGGCGGGCACCAGAAGGAAGAGGGGTGTTGAAAACGGCAGTAGGGACATAGGGCACGGGCATCCACTTCTCCTTGCCATGGGGTCGGATCACGGGGCTCTTCTCGGACTTTTCGGTCTTGTCGCCCTTCTCCTGGGCCTTGCGCTTCTCCTCGCCTTGGGCAACTTGCGGCGTGGGCCACAGGGCTGCGTCCTCGACAGGGGGCACAGATGCGTTCTCGTCGCGACCCGTTCTCTTGCGGTTGTTGCCCTCGGAGACGGCATCAGCTCCCTTCTTCTTAGGAGCAGCCTTGGGCTGCTCCTGCTGGTTATCACCCGATATCGAGGAGGTTGCAGAAGCAGTCTTCGCGTTGCCATTCTTGGCGGAGCTAGGCGCAGGCTTTTGCGACTGAACGACCTTGGCCTTGGCATCCTGTGCCTCTTTTCGCTTCTGCCACACGTTCACTGCGGGAAGGGGGGCAGCCTTCAGCTCCTTGGGGGGCTCTTCCTTCTCCTTGTCCTCGGCGGACTTTTCCTTGGGTTTTTCATCGCCACCCTGCGGCTTCTCTGACCCCGAGGCCTGTGATTGCTTATCCCAAGTAGATTCCGAGGTACCATTAGGTGTATTTGAGCCCTCGTCCTTCGCTTCCGTGGAAGTCGAGTTGCCGGCACTGGGGGACGTTGTGCCCGAAGCGTTCGTCTTGGATGCGGGAGCCGGAGTCTCCGATTCCTTGACCGAGTTGACGGGAGTCTTCTCAGCCTCCTGCGGTGCCTCTGTCTGCGAGGTCACATTGTTTTCGGCTTGCGAGCTCGAGTTCGAGTCCTGCTCATCTGGCTTGGAGACATCATTCGGCTCTGGGGTCGTCTTTGCGGATGGTACCGAGGGAGCGGCGCCCTTAGCGGCCTGAGCGTAGGAAAATGTGGCGGCCATTTTCGGTTTGTAAATAGAAAGAGAAGTCTAATATATCCGTTCTAGAAATGAGAAAGTTGTGAAAAAAGAAAGTTGTTCTGCCAGAGAACAGGTGCCTCCGATGGCAACTCCAATCAAAGCAACCTGCGTGCGCCAACTGTGGGCGAGACAGCTCCAACACTTGACGGCAAACAGGGGAACCAACTTCCGTCCTCTTGCGACCCCACCAAGCTGCAGATTCCCGTCACTAGACGTGGCTCCTACTTCGGGGCAGGTTGTGGAAGATGGCCGATCAAACGGACTGCAAGGTCACGAAAGCTTTATTCGCTGTCGAGAAAAACCGGTGTGGGATTCGAGGTACCGAATGCGGGTCTTTTCAACTGTAATTTTTCTACCACACGAATCGCGTGTAAATCGCTCGTTGATAGAAAGAGGTATGCTTCCCTGGAATGGGTCCGTTCCAAGGTCAAGTTGAAAGGCGTTGGAGACGGTGTGAGAGTCGACGTCGGTGACTTCGGCAGGAACGTAGTCAAACGAGGTTCTGATTTCACGACAAGACGGGATTAATACACGCGAGATCGAGACGACAACAGAGCTTTTCGAGATGATCCACTGAACGTTGCGTCAACCCAGCACAGAACTCACCCAATTTATGCCGTTCGAGATTCGGACCGTCGGAAGATTCGCGAGGGATTCCGATATGTCACTGAGGTAGTCGGAGGGTGAAACAGATCACGACCACGACGAATACACGCGAGAAACTTTTCGAGGGGACCCGGTTGGCGTAGCCCCTTGTGAAGCGTAGACGGAAAAGCGCGACTTGCACGTGGCGATGACCGCTAAGGTGGAAGATTGAATTTCCCAGCGAAGGGAAGAATTGAGGGGAAAGAAAAAAAAATTGGCAGGATTAAAGATCAGGCCGAGAGCGACAAGAAAAAAAAAAAAGTCGAAGCAGATCTCGTGCGGAGAAAAATCAAAAATCAAAAGGGATCAACCGATCAAGATGCCCTTGCCAGCAAAAAAAAAAAAAAAAAAAAATCCCGGGTAAAAAAAAATACAGGACGTGGGAAGGAGAAGATCGGAAGGCGGAAGATGTGCACTGAAGAATGAGCACAACCTCACTGCGGCAACACGGACGCCAGCAACGGAACGGGGGATGGCGAAGAGGCGACGAGGTGAGAGGAAAGGAAGAAAACTTCCAGGATGTTGAGGGGGGAGAGGGGGAGAAGGAGGGGGTAAGAATCCAGAGGCAGGAAAGGGCAGGAAGGGAAAGAGAGGGAAAAAGAGACGAGCGTAGCGCAGTGTGTGAGAAGAAGTCCGTCGACCAGAGGCACGCCGTAAAAAAAAAAAAAAAAAAAAAAAAAAAAATACAATCAAAAATCAAAAATCAAAAAGTAAGAAAGAGAAAATCCGAGGGAAGCAAATGAGAACAGAAACAGTAATAATAATTGTGGACTGCCAGAAGGGAAAAAAAAAAAAATTGGAAATTGAAATTGAAAATTAAAAAAATAAAATAAATAAAATAAAATCCAAAATCAAATAAAAATTGAAATGGAAATTCGAATTAAAATAAATCCAGTACAAAATGAATAAAAGAAATCCGATAATCACGGTGCTTTCCCGCCTGAAAACGCGGCGTTTCCCTCTTGCGCTGGTAAATCCCCTCGTCTCCCATGTTTCCTCCCATCCGCCGTGTCCAACGAGGGCGTCTTTCGTGCAATTCTTCCTGGTCGTCCCTCGCAGAACCAAAAAGACGCCTGGAAGTCCTGGGTTTTAGTGGATTTCAGGGCTTCTGTGGGTAATGAACCGCCCATTTTCCTTCCTGTCCGGGACTAATTCCGATCGCGGGTTTGGTTCGCCTCGCATTGCAGACGATTCTCAATTCCAATCCATGACTAGAGACGGATCTACGGAGGTTCTTGTCTATCCAGTTAGACCGGCCTCGTACCTGAGTCTGGGATACATACAATTCATACATACATACACGCGGGTATTCTATATATAACTCAATCCAGATTCCTCGCATTCCAGACCTGCCACAGAGACCGGGAGGAATGACTCTAACCAGGTTGGGGGCGGGTCCAATTGTCTTCCTGGGGAGCATTTGAGGATGATGGTGATAATCCGAGCACAGTATTCATTTGAACTGCCCATCGTCACCTGTGCCTTCCACCGATCCTTGTCCTCGGGTGTCCTCCCTCTACCGACGTTCCGCCGTCACCCATTCGCCAATCGACCTCGGACGACCCCTCCATGGACCTTCGGCCATTGTTCAACGATCCTTGCCATGGACCAGCAATTGGAGCACCGATGAAAATGCCGTCGACCCCGAATCACAGCCGAAGCCAAGTACACTCTCTTTGTCGTCCAGTTTAAGTGAAGTCGGACATACAGCGTCATGCTCTGACATACCTACTCCAGGTTCTACTAGGTTGGCAGTTCGATACATAATCGGTAACTTTCAATACTGCCGGTAACTCCAGTAACTCACCACCTCTATCTCTATCTCAGTTTCACTCGACTCCGGCCCTCGCAAGATCGGGACGGACATGCAGCTGGAGGGGCTTGGAGGGTTGGTGCCGTTGACTGACCCCTCCATGTAACCGTACAGATTTGGAATCCGCAGTCCGGTCGGAGGGCAGAAATATGGGATAATGGTTACAGATGATAATAACGGACCATCCCAGTCCCATGTGGTATTACAACCCCGGAATCCGAGCATCAGGGGTCTCGTAGGCAGTCTGCCCTGAGCCTTGGGCCTACGGAGGAGATGCCGTCTACAGGATATCTCCGGTCGATATCCATCCATCTAATTCGGCCTTATAAAGGAATAAAACACCAATCAAGCATCAACCTGTCGACGGAGGAGGTAAGTATGCGAGACATCAAAGATTCGAGGTGAAATTACCTCACTGGTGGGCCCACCTGTCAGATTACATCGCCGTACACTTCCATTGGATTTTCGAATCGAATATTAATTTCGAACGTTATACTAATACTATGTAGTATTAATCTGCCGTTCTCCGCAGGTGCTCCGAGACCCAAGACAGGCATCAGGGCACCTTTCCTCCGTGGGATTATTATGATTCACCATTCCTGTGTAGCCCCCGGGCAGCGGCAGCAGCAGCCCAAGTAAGGGAGCAAGGAATACGTACACCAAAGTACACGACTGGGGAGGTAAGAGGGCACTATTCTCCAGGGCTACGAGGAATGCCTTTCCGCATGATCCTACGACCTACCGTACCTACGCTGGACAGAGTAAGTGTCTACGGAGACATCGATGGTTTCTTTTCTTTTCCTTCCCCTGACTAGCAATGTATGTACGTGCTTGCTTCCATCTGACAGGTCTTAACCTGGAACGGTCGAGGACCAGTCCGGATGGAATGTAAAAAACCGTACGGTAAGTGACTTTCCGCCCGTCCAGTCCAGCTCGGCCGCCCTCACACTCGGACTCACGCTGAGACAGACTGGACTCCAGTGAAGCCCTTGGGCCAGGTAATAAATCATAAGACATGACTCGGGTATTTGCAATACGTCGCACTCTGTCCCAAACATGTTCCGTCTAAATTTCTTCCTTCATCGGACCTTCATCGGCCCTGACCTTTTTTTTTCTCCCGAACTCAATTCGCATTTTAATTTTTATGCCGAATTTAATTTCGATCTCAGCCCCGGAGTATGTCTGTGATTGATGATTCCATATTATGGTGATTTAAGATCATCGGTGCGGACTCCGTCTGTAATCTGAAAGTGAAAGCAGTAGCACAGGATGATCTATAATACACGTGATGTATAACATTAACATATAATGTGGTGCCAATTCTTCCCTTCCGGCGTGTGCCGTGCTTTTGGTCCTTATCCACTTCGGTACTCCGTAGGTATGGATGGAAGACTGGAAGACTGGAAGTACGTACATCCTCAGCCTCTGTAGTCTGAATACAAAGGTACTCCGCAGAAGCCAACCTAACCTCAATGATCTAGGTACATGAATAGTAGAACCAGGAGTGTAAATGCTCATGTCATAGTTGTTGATTCCAACCAATCAATAAACCACTCAATCCACCTCTCAACACGGACGGGGGACTGACTAGACACGTACGGGGCGCGGTCACGGGGTTTGAAAAAGCAAAATCTCAAAAAATACTAATAATAAATGGTAATGAATAATACTAATTATGAGATGCAATTCCAATGGAATGAACCATCGCTTAGCAACCCGCGTGAACGTTATTAGGGCTGAGGCTGCCTTTTTTTTTTTTTTTTTTTTCGTCTGGCGGAACTCGGGAGTCTTCGGAGGTTCCGTGCCGGATTGCATTATGGAAGTATCACGTGCTGGGTTGCCTTGTATAGCAGACGTCATTCATGAGGCTACTTTTCTTATATTCATACAAGCCCTTTTGAGTCTCTTGGTTTGCAGTCCAAATCATCTCTCAACCATCACCACTTACCAATGTCGCACACTAACCAAGACCTGTTCGGCCGGATCCAGCTCCAGAGAGGACTGCGAGCTGGTCACGGATCCCAACCGCGCCAGCACCTGCCAGACCAGTTTGCGCTTGAGGTTCTCCCGCACCGGGATTTTTTCGACGGCGTCGTATCCGTTAAAGTACTTGATGTAGGTGGGCCAGTACTCCTTCATCGAGTTCCGAAGCCCCGCGTATTCCAAGTCGCCCTCGCCGGCATCCCCGGGTCTGCCGGCACGACCGCGCAGGAAGAACCGTGGGCGGTCGGGGAACCGCGCCACGATCTCGTCAAGCCACCGCGACTCAAGCGGCGAGGCACGATGCGGGAATAGGATCAGGGAAGAGGTTTTGAGCGACGCATGTCTGTCCAGCACGGAGTGCGTCAGGCGCATCCCGCCCTCGAGATTGGACCGTCCCGGCATGGGCGTTTCTTCGCCGCTGCCTTGGCTTGCGAGGGACGAAGACGAAGAGGAGCTCGCATCGTCAAAGTCATCATCGCTGTCGTAAGACTCGCCGCGCTTTCCTGCGTCCGGCCCTCGCTTCCCCAGGTATCTATCGACTTCTTCGCGTCGCAGGGCCATCTCCACGGCCATTTTGATTTCCGGGTTGACTTTGACTCGGGAGAAAGATCGAAGCTGGGTCACCCACCCTCCACGCAACAGCCAGGCGAGGATGGCGAAATAGGTATCTTTGTGGTCTTTGCTGGGGATGAAGCTTCCGTAAGGTCGGGGGGTCCCGCTCAGAGCGGACAACATCTTTGGGAGGCTTGGAAGCGTGGGAAATGCCGTTTGATAGGCAGTCGTCGCCACCTCCAGTTTGCTCAGGTCGCAGTTCGGAGAGACGATGAAAGTATCTCGTTGATGAAGGGGCGGAATCGCACGTGCCCGTCTCCAGTACACAAGATGGCTTGCCAGAAGCTGGATGGTGGAGAGGGAGATTCCGGACGATGCAGATATCTGAGCAAAGGACTTGGTCGGTTTTGAACAGCGAATGTAGTGAGCGAGTGCGGGAGCCAACGCTCCCCCAGACGACTCAACATCCTTCAAGATACTGGTCTCGTTGTCCAGCAACAGTAGCGCAAAGTGTTTGGCCGGGACCTGGTGCGGTGCCGTATTCTCATCGGCTGTCGGATCATCCACCGGAGTGACGCTGTCTGCCGTCGTGAGCCAGAGACCAGGATATGCCTTGTCGGTTGGACCAGGCAGGTACGGTGTCGAGGTTAAAGGAGGAATCTGGAGGGAAATGGACACGTCCGGGCCCAGCCCAACGGACGCGATCTTCGACGCGGAGATACTAGAGTAGACGGTGTAGATGGCCCTAGCCAGGGACGATTGATTGATGAGCTCCGAGTAGAGAGTGTTGACAGACATTCCTGTAAGCCTCATTAGCACTGCATTCCCTTCATTTCCACCTCACAGCATTCGCATCCACATACTCTTCTCTTTCGCTTTCTCCTTGATGTGTGAGATATGCTGGGCCTCCCTCCAGACATAGTCCGTCCGCGCCTGTTCCCATTTCAAGGCCTTCGCAAACTTCTTGATGATATTGTCGTAGATCTCCCGAATGCGCAGCGAATACTCGAGCAAGGGCGGATCCAGCACGAAAACCACATTGAACATCGTCATGGAGTCCTTATCATCCGCGTCCAGCAACTCGCTCGCCGGCCCTCCTCCCCCGGTCTTACTACTGGTCATCGACGCCATCGAAGTCATCGACGCGCGCTGCGATTCCGCCGCCGCCCATCCGCTGGGATTCAGCGTCTCCGTCGACGCGGCCATCGTCGCCTCCGGCCCATCGTCCTGCACGTCCTCGACATTTTCATTGTGACCCAGCTCTCCGCCCTCCCAGTCGGCGCGCGGCTTCTTCTTCTTCCGCCGCTGCTTCCGCCAGGTCCCTTCCTCGCGCACAAACACCGGCCACCCGACGAACGCCAGGTCGTTGATCCCGACCTCGAACCGCCGTTTGTGCCACGACCGCGACGGGCTCAGCACCTTCTCCCAGACGTCCGCAGGCAGCCCGAGCATCGACTCCCACGGCGCGCGGAACGGGCCCCCGGCGCCCCCCGACCCATCCTCCTGCCGATCCGACGCCGTCCCCGGATCGTCTTCGACGTCGGAGGCGCCGCCACGTTTGCGCAGCAGCGTGCGACTCGAGCTGATGGACCCCGGCCGTTGAGAGTCGCCCCCAGGCGACACAGACATGGCCACATGATCGTCTAGACCGAAGTTACTCGAGCGCCGACCGGTGGTCGCCGACACCGCGCTGCCGGCGAGGTGCGTGGAACTGGGGTTCTGGCTGGGCGCATGGTGCTCCTCCTCGTCTTCGGAGGAGGTCGAGCCACTGTCCTCGCTGGAGCTCGAGTCATTGCCCCGCGCGCCCTGGCCGCTTTTGGTGCGTGACGCGCGCCGCGCTTTGCTGGTGGTGGCTGCGGGTCGCAGGCCGTTCTCGCTGAGCGGGTTGGGGGGATAGTGGAATACGAAGCGAGGGCCGGCTCGCGAGCGGACGATCAGGACGATTGCCACTAGGCAGGGGTCTGGGGGGCGTGCGATTGAGGACATTGGGGAAGGGCAGGTAGGGACATTTTTCTTGTAAGAAAGATGGAGTGGATGGAGTTGAGGGGATGCGGAAGGAGAGAGAGAGGCTGGGGGTTTTGGAGTTGGATTCCAGTCGGCGGGACTGCTTTCCCCGCATGGGCCTTCCTTCTCTTGTCTTGATCATCTTTTATGTCCTCTACAATTCCATCACGAGAATTCCTCTCCAATATACAAATGCATGTTCACTAGTATACACAGATAACAAAATCTAGAATCAACACAATCCCCTCAACGCCAGAAATGGAGAATTCAAAAAGCCCCGGTCCCCAACGACCAGGCCACAAATCTGCTAATCATCCAAGGTATCACATCGCCAATCATACAGCAATTCCACTCCCATCGATTCTCATGGTTTTGTCCCTTGCCCTTCACTCGAAGGCGCGGCGTTCGTCCCGCTCGCACCCTCCTGCTTCTCGAAGATCAGTCCGAGGTTCTTGAAATCATCCGGCGCCATCAGGTTTCTATCGGTGATTCAAATCCATTAGCCTTCTTTCTTTCTTTGATATATTGTTCCCTCAATGCAAAACGTCGACGAGTCGGCGCGATCGCATCACAGGACCGGAATAGCTTCCGGTTTAGCAGGCGAGAACGTACTTGTCCATGCGACAGCCCAGATATCCCTTGGCAAGTTTTCGACATTCCTCGTCATTGACGCCTCGGCTGCCTTTGAGGCATTTCAGGTAGCTGGAGATTAGGTGCTTGCATTCGCCTGTTCGGGGGTCCGGTTAATATCCGCGGATTGGAGATGATTCGGTATGAGGTGTTACCTTCGTGGTCAAGGGGGAAGCTGCCACGCTCCGGACTATAGTAACAGATGAGTTAGCTTCACATTCCCTTTTGCGGCTGCTTGTACATCGCAGAGTCTGGTGGAATGATATCGATATGGCATGACAAGCAGGAACGCAGCAACGTGCGGAAACTCACGGCGTAGGCTTGTAGTTCGTGGCGCCGCCACCAGGACTTCCGAATCCCATTGTGATGAGTGTTTTGTCTGCCAAGCAAAATAAAAAGAAAATAAAGGCAAGAGGGTAATTGCAATCAATCCAGAACGCGAGAAGACAGGCCACGGCGAGAGCGAATTGGATGCTCGAGGAAAAGAACGGATCGACTTCGGGCAGACAAACAGAGCAAACATGCCAAACATCCAGCAGAGTCATTCCTGGTCTTCATTATCTACACTGTTCTACGCCTATTGGTTCCCAGGATCGAGATATGTATGCAATGACGTAGAGTTGGCTAATTCCAGACATGGTTGCATGCAACCTGCTCACAATGCAGGTGCGGAGTCGAAGCAAAAGCCTCCAGCCCCTCTCGTACTTGTGGAACAACTGGATATATAACCGGGAGCCCGGAACTGATCTATGAATGACGTCGTTGGTCGAGAGTATCTTCTGGCAGTTTTCACACCATTTCTGTAACATATTGCGAACTGCCTGATTATATTGCTCTATTTTATCCACCAAAATGCCTATGTACGCTGTTCCAACCACATACTGAACCTAGACTCTAACCCCAGCATCGCCAGGACCCTCGAAGGCAGCTGCCAATGCGGCGCAGTCGAATTTACCCTCGACTCGAGCACCCCCGTTCCCTACCAGCTCTGCGCCTGCAGTATCTGTCGCAAAGTAGGCGGATACAATGGCAGCGTCAACCTGGGCGGGATCAACGAGAGCCTGAACATCAAGAAGGGCAAGGAAGCTCTCAAGTACGCAGCGCCCTTTCGCCGCTAGATCACACTGTTATATTGTAAAAAAGCAGAAAGGGCTAACAGACAAATGCAAAGGAAATATTCCGCCATCATGAACCGCGGTACTGCCGACCAGAAGGTCTGTTCGAGCGAGCGGAACTTTTGCTCCCATTGCGGCACGATGCTCTGGCTGTGGGATCGGCACTGGCCAGAGCTGATTCACCCCTTCGCCTCGGCCATCGACACGGAGTTGCCGGCGCCGGACGAGATGGTCTGTATCATGCAGGACTCCAAGCCGTCCTGGGTTCGGTGGCCCGAGGGCAAGAAACAGGTGTTTGAGGAATACCCGGAAGAGAGCCTGGAGGGATGGCACAAGAAGCACAAGCTGTTCATGGCTTAAGGGTTGAACTTGGACAGCATGGACTGTAATCTGTACATGGGTTGATGACGACGATGATTACGACGATTGGAGAAAGCTACAGTACGGTGTAGGAGTGATCAAAATTTGAATTGGAATTTGACATTATCATTATCTCTTCAAAGTAGCGTAGGTGCCCTGCAAGATTTGTTCGTTAGCCTCAGCAACAATACAAGTGTGCAAATATAAATGGTTGAAGCACAAAGATCAGTTCTCCAAGGTGAAATTTAGTTTTTTCTTCAATGTAGTTCAGTAAGAACACAGCGAATAAATTTGTTCATCAGGCAGTGGAAGGAACAAAGAAACAAAATGGCAACTCACACTTTGAGGGTAAAAATGGTCTACAAGAAGATATTCCTAATTCTTAGAAGTTGACGAGTCAGCACACATCTTGCAAAAAGCATGAGTGATCCAATATTGAATGATGTCAACTGAAGTCAGGCTTTGAGAACTGTTAGCATGTGTTGCCACCGTCTGGGGTCAAGGCTAGAGACTCACCTCATTAAATCAGATTTTTGTATGGTAATGTTCATCTCCACACGAGTACGCGGGATCAAACAGTGTGAATAAACTATTCATCATATGATGTTGACGAGATATGTGTTGGGATAGAAACTGGGAGGGCACAAGTATTACCTAGGCACAGCCAGTTAGCACCCAGTTGGTCAAGAGCATGACAACCATAAGATATTGAATTCAAGACTCAGGTGACGAGTTCTCAACAACCAATACACCGTCCTAACACCCGCAGAGTTTGTACGCTCTGCTTTTGATGGATGCAGGCAGATGCACACGTCTGTCCGCCCGTTCGTTCAAAATATCCTCATCGAGGGGGTGATAAGAGGCAATGAATAGTGGAAGATGGTGTTTACCTATTCAATTGCTCGTTAGCAGATGTCACAGCAAGACAAGTGAGTGAAGCAAATGAAAGGGTTTCAAAAGAGGTCAGACAAGGCTGAAACTTGAGTTAAAACACGAATTCCACATGGTGATTAAGTTTGAGGAATGCCTTAGCGTGTCATAGAGTCATCATTCAAGGGGAGTGAAGTGAAAGGAAACAATGAAAAATGAACCAAAGTCGCAGCATACCTTTTACAATTGATGAGGGAGTGGTCGGAAACAGCAGGGTCATCATAAGATCTGGTGTCCTAGAGGCATGGCGTTAGTGACATGCTTCAAGCAATACATCAAATGAGAAAGTACAAAGATCCATGCACTGATCAGAGTAATTCTAGAGACTTGTAACAGGTCCTTCATGTTTTTTCGGCCGTGGATACTCCTGTTAAGGAAATTCATCCCAAGGCAGGCAGACAGAAAGAGGGTGTTGTGTTGGAAGGATGCAGTGCAACTTACTCCTTAAAAAGTGAGTTTACTAACGGAGATTGAGGATACCCCCGTTAGTAAACTAGGCAAGTGTCGAAGGCCAAAAGCATTGCGATGGCTGTGCTCTGAGCTGTCCAAATGGAAGCTGCAGTTGCAAGCTGATGCAAGTTGAGAAAAAAAAGTTTGTGGGTTGCGGCAGAATTTTATACTACGAAGCTTAGGGCCACGGCGGGCGGAACGCACCAAAGCCGCTGTTTGTCTGCGAGACAAACACTTCCGGATGAGACGCGCTTTTTGCTTCAATTTGTCTGGATTGGGGATAAGGGGATTGGGGGAGAAAGCCAGAAGGTCCTAGATAATGATTCTGAATATCTACTCTAAACTCTACATGATTTTTTCTACTCCCTTGGACCCCCCTGGACAGTGACAATGGCATGATTGCCTTAAGGTAGCTGGGGGTGGACTTATGAGATCAGGCCAAACCCACCATCTACCACCACCAGCCATGGCTGGCTTGCTTGCAACGCAGTGGAGTCGATCCTCCCCACGTGGTGGCTCTTCGGTGACCAGACGAGAGCAAGTCAAACTGGTTGTCTGCAGCTCATCGCTGGATAGCTGAGACTCTGGTTCGCCCAGACGTCATACCCGTAGCCAGGAAAACGGCCAGACCTGAACGCGTCAAGTTGACGTCGATTCACCTGCACTGAGTAGATAGGATATAAATCAAGCTCCCACCCTGTGTAGCAGACTTTTACCAACCACTGAACAATTCAATTGAATTTTTGATAGCTTATTTGATCTAACACCAAGATGCCGACCAACTTTAAGCTCAACAACGGCGCTGAAATCCCTGCCGTCGGATTTGGCACCTGGCAGGACGCCGATGAGCAGGAGCAGGCTGTAATCGAAGCCATCAAGGCAGGATACCGCCACATTGACACGGCGCGTGTGTAAGTCCGATGGTCGCAACCTCTTGGTGCCGGGTAGTGCCCAAGTGCTGACAATATCCTCAACAATAGTTACGGCACTGAAAAGGCCGTCGGATCAGCAATTAAGAAGAGCGGAGTGCCCCGCGACCAGCTCTTCATCACGACCAAGCTCTGGAGCAACAAGCACCACCCGGACGACGTGCCTCAGGCCCTCCAGGACTCTCTCAATGATCTGCAGCTGGACTATGTCGACTTGTTCTTGATCCACTGGCCGGTGGCATTCAAGCGAGGCGACGAGTTGTTCCCCAAGGATGCGAATGGAAAGCCTGCTGTTGTGGATACCGACTATGTCGCTGTATGTCTTGATTCAGAATTCTTCACCCAGCTTAGGATAGTATGCTAACTGCCCTGTTCTCTTATGTAGACCTGGAAGGCTCTGGAGAAGCTGTTGCCTACCGGCAAGGCCAAGGCCATCGGTGTCTCGAACTTCTCCCAGGCCGAGATGGAACACTTGCTGAAGAACTCCTCGGTCGTGCCCGCGGCGCATCAGCTGGAAAGCCACCCGTGGCTGCAGCAGCGGGAGTTCGTCGACTGGCACAAATCCAAGGGCATTCATGTCACCCACTACTCGCCGTTTGGAAACCAGAACGAGCTCTACTCGAAGCATGGCACCATTGGCAAGCTGATCGAGGACCCGGTTCTGGTGGAGATTGGCAAGAAGTACAACAAGAGCGCGGCGCAGGTTGCTCTCGGTGCGTTTTTTTCTCCCTTCTGCATTATTTAAACAGTCTCAAAGAGCCAGAAAAGCTGACAGATGATATAGCATGGGGTATCACCCAGGGTCATTCCGTGCTTCCCAAGTCCAAGACCCCCTCGCGCATCAAGGCGAACCTTGAAGGCGACTTCAAGCTGAGCGACGAGGACATGAAGAAGATCGAAGGCATCAACAAAAAGCTTCGGTTCAACGACAGCAGCGAGGACTTTGGTCGGGACTTCTTCACCGATCTGGAGGGGAAGAACTAGGGATCTCCTCCCTTTGACGTCAGTTCCATGCCGCCATGTATTATGATGTAGTTAGTGTATCTGAGCTAGCTTAGACGAAGAAACGAATGTAACAGCACTTCCCATGCAGAGTTCAGGGTTACCCATTTAAACTTTCCCCTCGGGAGATCCCAAGACTTTTAGCTCGTGGCGCAGTCCAGCAGCTCTCGTCAGCGGTTGGGCCAAGATGCTCGGCGGTTTTCTGTGCACCGTCATGCTCCTTTGTCCCTCCGTCATGCCGGCCGTTCCGCCTTGTTGCTATCCCTTGCTTGCGACCGTCTCGTCGACGCAGCTCGGTTCGTGATTCTGGTCTAGTTTGGATATATTTGGATATATTAGAGGCCTGTATGGCTCATAGTGTCCAGCATGGGATCTCCGATGTTGGCAAATGCTCGCGTGGGCATTTCTAAGCGCCTCGTGCTGTCGTATATCATCGACTGGATTTTCATTATGTATGATGACCTGGTCCTTTGCCCTGCCCCTGATCGTTTGCTGGTTGAAGAAAGGCCTCGATATTAATATTCTTGCAGTGGTATCGCACTTATTGGATATGGGTTTTCTCGGGTCACTCCTAACCACCGCCCGTTCGCCTTGACGGATCAGAGCATCTCGTTCCCTTACACAGAGGATGAGACTGTTCGGACCAGCGTGCTGGTGGTCGTTTCGCTGATTGCGCCGGCTGTGATTATCTTCCTGGTCATCTTGCTCTTGGTGCCTGCGTCCGTCTCGCGCGAGTCAGGCTCCCGGCTACTGCTATTGAAGTCTAAGATATGGGAGTGGAATGCCGGATGGCTGGGACTGGGATTATCTGTCGCAGGAGTCTTCATGGCTACTCAGGGCCTGAAGGCTCTGTATGGCAGGCCACGTCCGGACATGCTTGCGCGCTGTGATCCGGACCTGTCTGACATTGCCTCGTATGCAGTCGGTGGTCTGGGCCAGAGGCTTACAGAGGCACCTACGTTGGTGAGTTGGGAGATATGTCGGAATAAGTCTGATGATTTGAAAGTGAATGGATTCTCTAGCTTTCCCAGTGGCCACTCCTCCAGTAAGTAAGCCTTGCGGTTGTGAAATTCCTCGCTTCAAAGCCAAATACTAATGGAAGTCCATGTATCCAGTCGCGTTCGCCGGATTGGCCTATTTCAGCCTTTGGCTATGTTCTAAATTCTCCATTGGTTTCCCCTATCTGGCTCATTCGCCGCTCAGCCAGGAGCTGCGGGTACAGAATCGGGAATCAATTCGCACCCAGGGAGCGGCCCCTCCGGTGTACACGGTCATCATCGCGTTTGTGCCTCTTGCGGTCGCTTTCTTCATAGCGGCATCGCGCTGGTTTGATTTCCGCCACCATGCATTCGACATTATAATCGGTTCTCTCATGGGACTCGTTTTCGCGTGGGTTGGGTTCCGACTGTACCACCTCCCCATCATGCGCGGCGCCGGCTGGTCATGGGGAGCGAGAAGCCCACGGCATGCATTCTTCAAAGGTGTCGGACTGTCTAGTCACGTTGGCGCTGATAATTGGTCGAACAAGGGAGAATCCCCGGTGGCAACAGGGGCTGAGAGACAGGAGGACACGGTTGACCTCGAAAGTGGACGACGTGATTTGGCGGAATGAGTGTGACGTCGAGAAAGGACGACAGCGCCGAGTGAAGGATGTCGCCGGCGTTGGATCTTTTCGAACGCGATATGTAATCTATGTAATCAGCCTTTTGAATATGATAGTTGCTTTTGGACTCAAGTCGGTGATTCTTTTTCGCAATTCGAAGGCGACGTAATCTTGCCACCATGTTCACCTCCATCCACCCACTCTGCCCTCATCCCATCTAGCTTTGGCTTCCCTTCTGGCGGCCAATTTGGCACTCTCAGCCCTCACTCGCCGGGTCCAATCAGCCACTTCTTTCTCGGTTGCCCGTCCATGATGCTCCTCTTCGAGAAAGCTCTCCTCCACCGCCTGGCACACAGCTTCCTGTTCGGCAATAGACGCCGCCAGTCGCTGATACAGTGCCTTTGGCGACCACGGAGCCAACGCGGTATCCATTTCCGATTGTTTCTTTCGCCAGGAAACCTCGAGGGATTGATGCGTCAAGAGGAGGGTTTCGGTCGAGCCGCGCAGCTCTGTCAGATGGGCTTGAAGCTCCAGGAGACGATTGGCTAGATCTTCATTGTATTTGAGTCGCGACTGGAGATTCTCCTGATGGGCGGAGTAGGAGGGGTGCTGGCTGGCGAGCGCGGAGAGAAGATTCGGGTCTTTAAGGATGGTCTGGAGGTCCACGGTCCTGTAGAGTATCCGGTTAGACTAAACCACTTCCATGTTGCGCTGACTACCTATGGGCCGAGGGTAAACGTCATACGATTTGTCCTTGACGGCGTCAGGCAGCCATCCCTCCTCGGCAGTCGGAGCTTGGGGAAGAGGATTGGCATGAGCCATGCCGGAGAGAGTGTGTTGATGGAATCCCTGCGACCCCATGCCGTTCAGTCCGTAACGAGGGTCCTGGTACTGGTGTGGTGTAGATGGGTTGATCTGCGGTGTCCCCCCTCGACTAGCCTCGTGGCTGCCTGGTTTGGGAGGCGGAGGCGGAGGCGTGTCGGGATGGAAGGCTGGATTCATAGCGGAAGGGAAGGCTGCAGGATGCATTGGCACCAATAATAGCAATCCAACGAGGTGATGAAGGGAGAGTCGTCTGGGGATGACGGCGGACGCGAGCCAATGGAGATGGAGATCCTTAGGCAGCGACCCGTGCGGGGAAGTCACGTGCTGCATAATACCGGCATTGACTGTGCATAATTTATAATAAAAATAATGAATATAGATACAAGGAGGTAGATAATGATAGCTCAGTAAAGGACATGCAAACGGGCACTTTTCTTGCAGACTTATATCATCAGACCCAATTTATCCATTACTCTTGATGCCTTCATTATGTCATGATCAACCGTGGGGATAACTATCTGCCTGTAGCCTTGTAAATACCCCAATCCCATGGCCCGGAGTCACCTGCACAAGGGTTTACAATCGAGGTGATCTCCCCTAGCTTTTCTCCGGGACCTGGTCTATATTCCAAGATCTATCCATCTCCCAGTATTCAGGACGTGGTCATCCTGCAATCAGCCCGGACATCTTCGGCCGGATCATAGCAAGGACCGCACTGCCGTAGGGACATGAGATGAGGCCTTTGAAACGCCCAATGTATAGGTTATATACTTGTACTTCCCAGTCTAAGACCCTCCCTCTAGTCCACCCGGCGCCGCACTTCCCGGTCCTGAGAATCGATATTCCCGCGCAGAGCATCCTGGACCAATTCGCGCAATTCATTCTGCGTCGCCTCGCTCTGGAAGTCCTCCCGCGACGCCAGCTCGTCAATTCGGCGCTTGAATTCCGGATCCACCTGGTCTGCGCCCGCGTTGACTTCCTGCTCCGACATCGTCCCCAGGTTCACCTGCAGGTTCGCCGGCAGAGGCGGAGCCGGGTTGAGGACATCCGCCGGGTTCTCGGCGGGCGTAGGGAGTCCCATCACCTGTCGCAGATATGCGGCGACTTCGGGGAAGGCGTCTTCGGTTTCAATGTTGTCCAGTGCCGTGAAGCCCTCGTCGTTCTTGCGGTTGTAGTCCACTTTGAGCTCTTCCACGAGACATTTGGCCATGTCGACGTTCTCCACCACGAACAGGCAGGTCTCGCCGTCCTCGTCGAGCAGGTTCACATCCACCTTGTATTCGTTCACCAGGGCCCGCAGCAGATCGAGGTGTCCGTATGAGGCTGCCGCGTGAAGGAGCGAGTAGCCGTGCTCGTCTTGACCGGCTGCGATGGAGGGGTTGGATTGTAGGAGAGCGAGAACCCCGGTGGGGTTGTCGGCGGCCATGATGTAAGGGTTGGGTTGAGTCATTGTGGCGGAGGGTGAGTCAATTATCTTTATCGTTATTTGTGTCAGGAAATAAAGGAATATGGATGGGTTGGGTAGGAAGGAAGAAAAGGCCGGTGGCGCAGCGGAACAAACGAAGGGAAAGAAAGAGAAAAGGAAATGACGAAGAGAAAAAGATCGCCGTGAATTTCTGCCCCGCAAAACCACCTTCTTCGATAAGCTTGACTCACACAAGGCTCCAGCCTTTGCAATCAAAAAGAAAAAAAGAACCTCTTGCCTGAATCTGGGACAGGAGTGGATGAACCGTTTCCCCTATTTATTTCACTGTCCACAATTCCACGTCTTTCATCATTTCGCGAACACTGCCTTCCTTCGTTCGGCTCTTTCACCCGCCGACGCTGGCGATCCCACTTCGAGCTTCAATAATTCCTGTCAATTCTACGCGCCCCAAAGGAATTATCGCAACGATACGAACCAGCTGCACAATGGTGAAGCAAGACGTTAGGGAGGTGGTCCGACTGGTCGACAGTCTGGAGACTGCGAGCCAGTGGAACAAGCGCGATGGAAAGAAGGCGTTCGTCTGCAAAAAAACAACCTTTCCGGTCGCCGGTTCCGATAACATCGCCGTAGACTCCTGGAGGTTTATGGACTGGGATTACAAACGAAGCGATCTTCCGACCTACGCCCGCGGGCTGTTTACCACCAAGAGGAAGGATGGCACCCCCGAAATCGCGGTTCGCGGCTACGACAAGTTCTTCAACATCGAGGAGGTGAACGCGACCAAGTGGAGGAACATTGAAAACAACACCCGGGGTCCCTATGAGCTTAGTGTGAAGGAAAATGGGTGTATCATCTTTATCGCGGGCTTGGAAGACGACTCGTTACTGGTTTGCAGCAAACATTCGACCGGAGGGCGACAGGATACGGAGGTGAGCCACGCGCAGGCTGGTGAGCGCTGGGTGGAGAAGCACGTCAGCTCAGTCGGAAAGTCCGTGAAAGAGCTGGCTCAAGAGCTGCGCCGGTTGAATGTGACCGCTGTCGGCGAGCTGTGTGACGACAGTTTCGAGGAGCATGTTCTGGCCTACGACCAGGTTGCGTCAGGCATCTACCTCCACGGCCTCAACTACAACGTCCCGCAGTTTGCGACGTGCTCGAGCACCGAAGTCCACGAATTTGCCGACAAATGGGGTTTCAAGAAGGCCAAGTTTTTGGTATATGAAGATATCGACACGGTAAAGAAGTTTCTGGACCAGTGCGCAGAGACGGGAACCTGGGATGACCGCGAGACCGAAGGGTTTGTGATCCGATGCCAGCGACAGGAGGCCAGCACGGCGCCTTTGGAGGACTGGTTCTTCAAGTACAAGTTCGAGGAGCCGTACCTGATGTACCGACAGTGGCGTGAATGCACCAAGGCGGTCATCTTAGGCAAAGTGCCCAACATCAAGAAGCACAAGAAGATCACCGAGGAGTACCTGCAATACGCCCGGCGGCAGTTCGTTAAGAACCCCAAGCTGCAGAGCTTGTACCAGCACAACCACGGCATCATCTCGCTGCGAGAAGGCTTCCTCCAAGAACGTGGCCTCAAGGGCTCGGAGATCATTGCCATGGAGAACGAGGGCCCCAGCGAGGTGACCAACAATGTCATCTTGGCCCCCATTGCTTCCCTCGGCTGTGGTAAGACGACCGTGGCCCTTGCCTTGGTTAAGCTGTTCAACTGGGGCCATGTGCAGAACGACAACATCCCCAAGCAGAAGAACAAGCCGAAGAAGTTCGCCCTCGACATCACCAACCTCCTAGCTGCACACCCCGTCGTCATCGCAGACCGCAACAACCACATGCGGCGCGAGCGACAGCAGCTCATGGACGATCTCCTCCCCGTGATCCCCGATGCCCGCTTCGTCGCCCTTCAGTATGTTCACGAGCCCAAGGGCCAGCTCCTCCCGGGCATTCGCGACGTGACGCGCCGGCGAGTGCTCGACCGCGGAGACAACCACCAGACCATCCGCGCCGGCAGCCAGAACCCCGAGGAGGTCATCGGCATCATGGAGGGATTCCTGAATCGCTTCGAGGCCATCGACACCGACCGCGTACCGGACAAGGGGTTCGATGAAACCATCGACCTCGACGTGGCAGCCTCGTCCCGTGAGAACCTGGAGAAGGTGGTCACCTCCTTGCATTCCTTCTACCCCCATCTCATCAAGCAGATGCCCACCCCTCAGGAACTGGACGCCGCCCTCCACAGCGCCATGGCCGACTACGAGGTGCAGCTCGACCTCAGCCATCAGTACGGCAACAAGGGCCCCAAGCAGAAGAACAACAACAAGACGCCCACCTCCAACTCCGCCGCCGCCGCTCCCTCTCCTCCCCTCAACCCGCAAACGCTGGCAAAGAACATCGAATACTTCGGCATCACGCTGCCCGCCGCCGACATCACGCACACCCTGCAATCCCTCTTCCCCCCGTCGACCACGTCCCCCGAAAAAGCCCGCATCTACAACCACCTCCTGCACTCCCGCCGCATCCAACCCGCCTTCCACGTCACCCTCATCCACCGCGCCTCGAAGAAAGACCGCTCCGACATCTGGGACTCCTACACGCGTCGCTACGTCGACAAGATGGCCTCCAAGCCAGAGTCCGACCCCACCATCACCCCGGTGCTCGCGCCCGCCCGCGTCCGCCTCGAGCGTCTCATCTGGGACGACCGCCTCATGGCCTTCGTGGCTCGCCTCTTGCCCCCCTCCGACGACGACCAGGACCCCGCCCTGTCCGAGTGGTCGTGCGCGAACCCCATCCCTCACGTCACGGTCGGCACCGTCTCGCCCGATGTCAAACCGAAGGAGAGCAACGATCTGCTTCAGCGCTGGCTGAAGGTCGGATCCGGCCCCGGCACCGGCATCTGGGAGGCTGAGATCCCCGGCGTGAAGGTTGTTTCGGGACAGGTCGGCGTGGTGATGAGTCGGAGGTGAGGTGCTTTTTTTTTCAGGTAGCTGGGTGGGTAGGATATTATTTTGCTTGTTGGTATTGGTACGTAACCTACATCGGTGGATGTATCATTATCATCGTCTACCCGGAACAGTCGGTATGGTATGACATGGCTTGGATGGTTTAGGGTGGGACCGGATGGGATAGGAAAAGACCAGGAATTGGATTTACGAAGCTTTATGATTAGGATTAGGTATTAGACTCAAACAAGAATAAAAAAAGAGATGTATTGAAGCATGGATATCGGTGGATGGTTTCATTCTCGGTAGCTCTACGTCTGTCCTAGGACTCTTACGGTATACTCGGCCTTACGGTATACTCGGCACTCACAAGCATGCGATGGATAGACAAGGACAGCTCCATTAAATTGTACATAGAAGGGAGGGAAAAGCTACGAGCATCTATCTACCAATGAAGGCCATCTAGGTAACGTAACATCGAATCCCAAGTCGTGACAGCAGAACACCACCTAGTTGGTTATCCAAGACGTAACGCGCTGGGCACCGAACCGGCCCATGAACTGCAAGCCGGTGCTTCCCATGGGAAAGTAGCTGACGAGATACCAGAGAAGGGCAGCCAGCTGGAAGATGGACGAGATGAGCGTGAGGAAGGTCGAATGGAGCTGGAAGCGGAAACAGTTAGCTTTCATTTTCCTAGTCATCCGGAGGTATATCTGCATGGGGGAGAATTAAACAAAGATTGCGGCTCCCTCGAGTCGCGGGAAATTTTCGTCTCCACCCGAAGGAGAAAAGGTCACGCCTGGCATGTGCAGGAAATGATGTCATAACCGACAAGAGAATCTCGTGCATATGCATCAGGTGGAGAGAGGAGGAATGCAAGATCTCGTTGCGATTTTCAACACGGCCGCACGGGGAGCCGGCGAGGCGGAAAGGCGGCAGAAGCGCAAATATCGAGAAGCGTCCAGAACAGGGGGGAGAGCAAGAGGGTGTTCGAATAGGCATCCATCCAAACCAAGGAAAAAAAGAAAAAAAAAAAAAAAAGGAACTAAACCTAAGCAGGCAGCGACTTACTCCGATGGCAAAGTATAGAGTCATGGCAATCGAACCAAAATAAGCGGCCGTAAAGGGCAGCCGTGATCCCGAGACCAGATGCTTAGCGTAGACCAGGGGTCCCATGAGGACTGCCCATGATAGCAGAAAGAGCAGAGAGCCGACCGACCATCTAGAAAACCGGTTAGCATCAGCGGTTTTGGCAGGCCAAAAAAGAAAGCAGGGTGAGCACGGATGTTGATGCGGGCAAGATCGACCGGGCGTGGTACAGCCACAGGCATGACAAGCCCTACACCGCCTCGTGCCAGGACACTCCTGAAGAATGCCGTGGGAGGGGGGGAAGGCCGGCGAAGGTATGGAATTCCCGACGAAGGCACTTACAGAATAGCAAACTTGCGGGGTTTGAGCGACAGCACCGGAAACAGGAAAAAGCAGATCAGAAAGCAGACCGCTGCTCCAAGGTTGCATGCCACAAAGACGAGCATGCGATCCCACCGACTCACTGGAGAACATCAGATGGTTAGCCAGGCATCATCCTATTTTTTTTTTCTTGTTTTCTCTTTCCTCGTCGTGCATTCTTCTTCCTTTCTGTTTTGGATTCTGGAGGGGGTGTGTGTGGTATAGACCGAAATCAAGGCACAGTCCCCGACTAGATACGCTCGTCCCCACGGCGTCCGTGAAACCCAGCCAGACGCAGGAACTGAACGGTTGTCACCTGGACTGGGCAGTGCAGCAAATCAGGGAATGGGCAACGGCTTGTCGGAGCCGTCGGTCATGAGCTCGGGGATCTTACAGGCAAAGAAAGTGTCCTCCTCTTCCCGTCGATTTGCAGCCGGGAGGGGAGCTCCCGGAGCTTCGTGAGTGGGCAGTTGCACGTAGCCCTCCCCTCCGAACGGGTTCCAGGACTGTAACCGTGATAGGAAAGGAGTCGACGCCGCCGAGTTATTGGTGCGCACCGGTAGATCCGGGTCGCGACGCGACCAGCCCAGCGAGTTGACCGAGTCGCGGAACGAATTAGAGGTCATGGCTGCGATCTGCCTCGTTTGCCCGCGGTAGGGTCTGATTTGCGTTCCGGATAACGAGGGTGGGTGGGGAAGGTGAAGGGGGTGGGTAAGGGAGAAAGAGAGGCTTTTCTGGCTGCGAAAAGCAGGACACCCCCGGCGTTAGTGTCAACGGCAGGCAGACCAGTGAGGACGCAACGCTAGAATGTCAAGCTGAGGAACCCTCTGCAGGGACTATGCACGGCGGAAACCAATATGTACGTGCAGATGATCTGCAGATATCAACCAAGCCGTGTGTGGGTGAGATGGTGTCGAGCGTAACCCACGATGATAGGACCGAGACGCGGCGGGCCAGATGACTGTTGCGCAAAGCGGACTAAAACACCCGAGGAGCTTGGGCACGGGGCAACTCTGGCACCCGCTAATGGAGTCGTGCTTTCTGAGACTCTCGTCCTCCCCGATAAGCTTGTGATCGATCGCCCTGTCGCGCGGCGCTCGTTATTGGGAGATCGTAACTTTCCCCCGGGGCCGGCTTGAATTTTGGTTTTCGGCGGGAGGGGTGGTGGCCGGGTTTGGTATAGCGGTTGAGTCAGTCGGCGGCAGGAATGACGAGCGACGTCTAATCCAGCCCAGGGAATGTGAACCAGACCAAGGTGGTGAGGGTGTCAAGACCGGATCGATAAGGGCTACTAGCACGACGGCCTGGTGGAGAAGGCTTGCGGAGAATAGGAAGGTGAGGAGGAGGAGGGGAGGGGGCGTTGCTGCAAGATGATGGCAGAGTCAAAATCGCCCGGCGTAACCTAACGGCTCTAGCACGAATCGCTTCTGGACAGGCGGCAGTATTAGCCATCGTCATCTGACTTTCGAAAGGGAGGAGAAGGCGTGAAGAAGGAGGGGGGCCAAAGGGAGGGAGGGGTGCGTGTGGGAGGGTTGAGCAGGTGGTTTGCGAAAATAAGAATAAGAATAATAATAATAATAAAATAACTCAGAAAATCAGATACGACACACCCGGGTTGGAACCGACCAGGGGGAAGGGAAAAAAGGTTACATACCACGAGTAAGTTGGAACGGGGTCTAGTCCTGACAGTCCAACCTGGTTTTGCGATCGATGATGCTATTCTTGTTCGCAGAGACCGGCGTTTGGAGAAGGGATTCGTCGACACGCTGGAGGAAGAGGAATGGAAGTCGAGCTCGGGTGGGTTGGCAGAGCCACCAATCAGCGCCCCGCGCAACGGTGACGGGGGCCTGGTGACGGCACTAAGCCTGAACCGCGCTGGTGACCCCCCGCTGGCTGCCACCCGCCAATCAGCCACTGAGGATGTACCGCAGGGGGCTCCGGCGATGCAATTGATTGGCCACCGGGCTTGGCCCATGCCCTCGCCGGTTGAGACCATTGGAGAGATTCCGCCACCGCCCATGGGGTTTAATCATTTAGCGCCGTTCCCGCTGACCACCGACATGCTTCCATTGTGGTTCTCCTCCGGCCAACTTGATTGCCTGGTACCGCTACTATGAGCCATGTACTAGCCCCCGAGGTCTTTGTCCATGCCTATGAGCAATCGAACCACACCTACATCACTCGCGTTAGCCTGGAACCCACGGTCGATCAATGGAGCCGTCCGAGCAGTATGAATCAACCAATGTGCCTGCCTAAAGAGGCCAGCCGCTTCTCCCTCGGACGACTGGTGCTCTCATCGAAGCCCGACACCGTCCAAGAGAGCCCGCTGCTTGGACCAGTGACGATCGCGAATCCGCCATCAATCCCCTGCTTGGTCTCCTTCCTAGTCCAGTCGATCGTTGCTAGAGCAGCCGTTGATTGCAGAAGTCTACTTGAACTTCATGTACGGGTACGCTGCGGTCTAATCGGAAAGTCTAACGAGCTCGGGGAGAAAGTCTGATCAGAGACATATTACGTAGAGGGGCGCTAGCCTTTTCATCGATCGGAGAGATCATCCGAAGGGGGGAGGGGGGGGGATCATTTACGGCGTAGTGTGAAGCGTTCGATGACATGACCAGTAACTAGTTGGAGGAGACCATCCTGAGCTCGCTGCAGTTGCATACAGCCGATACACCCTCGCTGACGTCGGTTTCTCTCGTGCCTGCGCTCAAATCGTCGGCGGGACAGATGGACGCGGTATCAGCTTGGTGATATCCGATTTAGATTACCTCCCCCGGCCGCAACAATACAATCCACGAACAACACGGCGTAAAAAGGAAACGGAAAGACGAGAAGCGGGTGATAACCCTATCTTATATCCGAGACTACTGGCAAGGGCTCCCATGTTATTTCACCTATCACAAGCGGATATAATCTCCTCCCTCTCCCATAGCCAGACGGGGCGTGCTGCCTACAGGGTGTCATATTAGCCTCGGGGCTGGCGAAGACTAACCGAAGGCAACCCAAGAATGAAAGGATTCGCATCCTGTACGGGGGTCGTTCCTGAAACGCCGAATCAGCATCTGCGAGGGCATCTGCGTAGCAGTAGGTAACAGGCAACCCGGGGTGCGTCTCCAACCGGGCGAAGGCTCCTTGCAGTCAACCGTGGATATCGCGGCCATGCACTCCGAACCTTGACGGGACGGGACGACCACGGGAGCCAAAACCGCCTCCCTCAAGTGAAGACCTCAATCGTCACTCCATTGCCAACCAAGCTGCAACTAGTTGACGGGTAGATGGGGTTTGTCGGTATATGCCGTGCTCTGGTCCCACCCCACACACCGCATCTTTCCTCCGCCATCATGCTTGAAACCCACGACGGAGGAAAGCATGGAAACCATGCCAGTAGGTACGGTACGGTACATCTCCATACAGTCCGGAGGGGAGATAACATCAGCCTGGCATACCGAGCCTTACCCCCGGTGTCGTTACTTGCGCCGCAGCAAGTTTTGGCCGGGCAAACGATGGCAGCAGATTGGAATGAGGGCGTTGATTGGGTTGGGGGTTTGACAGCATTCCATGTCCAAGGTAAAGTCTTCACGGAGCAGCTGAAGGCGAGCTAAAAGATGCCACCCACATTCCCAGATCCGCGGCATTCCAAATCATGGATAGCTGAGCGAGCTCGAGGAATGACCGATAACGAGAATCCCACTCGACGGCCGGATCAAGAAACTAATCAATTAATGCGATTGTTGGACCGGATTAGGCAGGCCGCTAGGGTGCGGCTAGCTCGTCACCCTCACTAGCGCATTGTTTCGCATTGGATTTTGGCCCTTGGAGTCATTTCCCTCGCCCTCTCTGCGCAAGGGAAAACGCCGCGAACCAAAGAGTTTACCCCTCCGGCCTATCACACCCCCCCGCAGACACGCTCGACGCACCTTCGCTCGGGAAGCGACAGGATCTCCAGTCTGCACCGTGACACGGACCGCTCTTGGGGTGTCAGCGTCGAGGGACGCTCGGACGGCCGTGGGGATCCGGGGGTTTGGATTCATCAGCAGCGTCGCCTTGTGGGAGAAGGCAGCGCTGATATCGCGACGGTGCGGCTCCTGCAGAAAATAATATTCGCGCATCCTACTACTCCATCATCATTTGTAGGTGCGTAGATAACTACCGTCATCCAACGCTGCGACTCAAGAATCCAACACTACGACGGAGTACCTTAGGGCCTCACTCCTACACCCTCTCTCGGCCTCTCTCTCTTTGGCGGGTTTAATCGGTTTCTTGGTCCGTCGATCCCCTTAGTGTCCTCCCCTCATCCGTGAATATTCATCCCTCGACCACCAGATATGAAGATCCGATGTTTTTTTGGCCAAACCTGCGCCCGCCGTGCAGGAAGGAGATCGTTTCCCCCATCCATCCCTTCCACATGGTGTCCCACGATCATCCATACATTCCAGCAGTACCCGCCATTAGAGTCGCATTGTCGGCGAGACATTACGAGAGGGTGAATTTCTGGGTGAATTTCTGAAGCTGCCTTTTTTTAATTCATTTTTTTTTTTAAAAAAAAAAATCGTTTTTTATTTTTCTATAATTAATTAATTAATTAATGTTTTCTTTTTTTTCATCGCGAGGGAGGGGGAGATTTCTTTTTTTAACCATCACCAGTAAATGAACTATGAACTTCCCACTGCAATGATGTCATCCCCCCCTCCCTGTTTCATTTCTTCTGAAATATTTCGTGCGTGCAGCTAAGTATTGCTAGTGTTAGTATTGTCATTTGTTATTCTTCTGACTATTTTTAATTGCGACGCTAATTTACCCTCACGCCTCGGGGTCATCATCCCCCTCTTGGTATGTTTGGGGTTTGCCCGAACGGGGCATCTGATACATTCTACTCAACGTCGGTTCTCAAGTCCGCCCGACTTCTGCCAACCAGAATCGCTGCTAATCTTCGTCAACTCCTGCACTAAATTAATCTCAGAGCGCGAAGGGCAAAAAAAAAAAAAAAAAAAAAAGGACCAGACCCCATCGGCCTAGCCTGACTGCGGTGAGTCATGACGGACGGCGAGGAACAGGTGACAAAGCTGGTAGTACCTGGCTGCTCATGGGATGACAGTGGATGCTTTATTTTCCTCCACCGGACTGTACGACCCTCCTTGTTGAACAAGAAGTTGGCGACCGCTATCTGACCTTCTCCCACACCATCTTGCTTTTGACCACACCCCTTTCTTCGACAAATCTGGGCGTTACCGGAGGTTGACACCCTCCATCTTCTACATAGCTTAGTTCGTCGGCTTTTAGTCTCATCGCCACCGGAGTCTTCTGGGGCCCCCTCACGCACTCCTCTCGCCCTTTCGCCAATCATGTTTTTTGGAAAAATGAAAAAAGAAAGAGAAAAAGTAAAATCGAAGTATATATTTTTTAATTTTTGTTTTTATTTTATTTATTTCCCATGGAATTAATTAAAATCAATTTCCAATTCCGATTTCCCTGTTGAAGAAGGAAGAGCGACGCACGTAATTCCCGTCGTGAGTTTATCAAGCCTCGTCGATTTGAGGATCGACATCCTGCATGACCATCGCTGTGATATATCAAATGAGAGCCGGCAAAGAACGCCTCGAGTGCCCTTTAAAGCCTCCATTCCCTCGCTCATTCGACCTGCCGACCTTTCTCTGGATTCCCATTTGATTCCATTTCTCTGTCTCTGTCGCTATCGGGATATCCTGTATTCCACTTGCTCTGACCATCCCAGCAACTTTTGGTTATTCCTTTTGCTCCTACTAGCTCATGGGCTGCCTCCAGGGAAGGTTACTTGAAACCAACTGATTGATTCGACGCTCTTCTCTTACCGCTTGAGCTCGAGCCTCCTCGTCGTCTTTGCGACGGTTCTGTATATCCAGCAGGGTGCATGTAAGTTCGCAACCGAACCACTTCCTTGCTTTTTTCCCTTCGTTTTTTGCTCCTTCCTTTTTCCCTCATCGGTTCCTCTCTCCCACCCTGGTTCCGACCTCTCCGTGGTACATGTTCATGGCCATCCATGGCCATTCCCACCGCGGCGCAACGAGGCTCCATAAGAACTGGTTGGTTGCGCTGGGCTTTGCTTATGCCGCTGTCTCTACCTCGTTGTGATTGGACTCGGCGATACGCATGCTATCCTCGCCACGTGTGAAGAGCATAGTAGTCTTTTTAGGCCCGCTTCCTTCCTTGAGGCTTTTTACCCGCTCTACTTTCCCCTATATATACCTCGGATCCCCACCGTCACAACCAAGAAGCTGATCTGATTGATTTGTTCTTTCCAGGAACATAGATCAACCATCTAACGAATCTGATCATTTATTTACCATCATATAGACAGGTTAGTGCGCATGTCTCCTTTCTGTTTTTTTTTTCTCTGCTTCCTTCCTTTGCCTTTTGTCTTGGGTTCGAGTGTTTGTGTTTTTTTCACCTACTTGCGCACCCGGGGGCCCTCACCGAGAGCTGTGAATCTCCCCCTCTTTTCCAACTCCGGCTTTCTCCTGGGTTCACCGAAAAGCAAATTGACTGCGGCACCCACCCCCGAACCCTGCATACTGCATGCTTTACTCAGCGGGGGGAAGGGAAGGCGACACGGATGGCGACTCCTTGAGGAACCCGTTGCGGGGCTGCTGATTCGACGGCCCAAACGCCCAGACATGCCAGAAAGGGCTGAGTCGCCGCGGGGCAACGATGTGGTTCGAAGACCGTCTCACAGACTCTCAGACCCCGAGGCGGGGAGAACTCAGTTCCTGGTTGGACCGAGGCGGAGCGCTGGAATCCGGCAGCGGCGAAAAAAGAAAAGAGCAGAACAGGGAGAGAGAGTGAGAGGCAACCGAAAAAGCAATCTTCGACACGACGTTGCACGTCCTGGAGGCATCCTGGAGGCATCCTGGAGCCATCCGGGATCCACGATCCAGCAGCGGTAGTGCCGCTGGCCACCGCCCAGACCGCAGCTCACCGCCCCTCATTTCTTTGACTCTCGCTCTCCCTCTCGCGTCGCGCTTCTTCTCTGCTTCGGCGCCAAACCCCACTGGCTCTGGTTGCTCCAGTAATCAATCAATCGCTCCATCCGTGATCGCTTTCTATTCTCCATCTCTCCACACCAGCTACGCTCTCCCCCTCCTCCTGGGCTCCCCCTACATATCTCTCCAGTCCGGGTGCCCGAGCTGGCTTCTTTTCCCGCCTGAGTTTTACTGTGCGAACCACTTCCGGGCAGAACTCCAGCTTCGGGAATTTGTCCGACTCAGCCGGTCCTCTCTCTCTCTCTTATCATCTCTGTCTTGTCTGGCGCATTGTTCCAGCCCGTCAGTCTCCGCGGACCCGTCGTGCCCACCTTTTGGCTCTTTCCTTTCTTCTGGACTGTCTCGCTCGCTTATGGCCGTGACTCCTTAATCTTTCTTGAACTTTGTTTTGTTTTTTTCCTTCTTTTTTTTCTCGGTTCTGATTGACTTTGCTATCCCGTCTTCTCGGTCGCTCACGGTAGAATTTTCCAGACTTGTCCCCTATTTCCATCTTTGTGCGATCGACGCCACCCGGCGCTGCCGCCTATTGGACTTAGAATTCCGCCCACGATACTGGCATTTGCCGACTTGTCCGCTTTCGACTCATACTTTTTTTTCTCCTTTCTAAACCATCCCCGTTCCCTTGTCTAGCCTTGCCATTCATATTTGGCATCAACCGCCCCTCGCATCCGCCTCGAGTCACCTCGCTCTTACAACCAATTGCATCTCATCATCTCCATCAAGGGGGTGTGTGTCTCTAACGCCCTGTTTCCCCATATTACTCCGTATCCTGGTGAGTGTCTCAGTCCGCCCCTCCTCACAGTGTCTGGCATCCTCGACCAGGACCCTGGGGGCATTCGCTCTAGTTGAACTCGAGAGACGAGGTATATTAACTCATCGCCTTTCTCAGGGTTTTAGACGCAACTTAGTTTTTCTCTTACTTTTGATGCCTTGACTCCGGTGACTAGTCTCACTCGCTAGATTTTGCCATCTTTACCCATCGAATCTTATCATCGTTGCCTCGACCCAAAGTGGTCGGAATACCCTTGCGACGCCAAGTGTCGCATTGAACTCTCGAGTTGGATCGGATTGTTACCGAACTTTTTTCTCTTTTCTTTCTCTCGTCTTGCCCGTGAGTTTGGATCTCGGACTGTAAGGGGTTCCCAGTGGAGACATCTTCTCGGCTTTCTGTCCGGGACTTGTACATGCTCGCTACACTATGACCGAAACGAGCATCTTCATAAAGAGTGACCCTGACGAGCACAACAGTGACCATTTCATGATGTCGCATTCCGGCTACATGTCCAATCAATTTGGCAACACCGACGGTGTTGACCCCTCGGAACTTACCATGCAGAACGGCGGATTTATGTCCTATCCTTTTGGTTCTCAACAGAATATGTCCTCGAGCTTCAATTTCGGGAACTCCGGGATTGACACCGATGAATTACTGGATCTGGAAATCAACGGCCACAACAACGGGATTCATCGCGCCGACAGTATGAACTTTCTCCAGGACCAGACCCACTCCAGTGCCGGGATTTCCATGAGCCACCCCGGCCAGATGTCGCAAATGTATTCCAACACCCCGGAGGGAGCTCCGATGCACAGCCCATTCATGCATAACAGTTTCAATTATGATCAATTCCGGGCGATGAACCAACAAGGGCAGCAGTCCGCCCCTCACATGCAAAGTGCCGGCTCCCATTTCGAACAAAGCTACCTCAATGGCAAGACACGACCCAGCCTCCAGGCAGTGGATCGCTCCGCGGATGGCCGCAGCCCCATGACTCCGAAGACTCCGGCCCTGGGCGCTCTGACTCTCGGCACGCCCGAATCAGGGAGCTTCCCCACTCAGCCCATCCGCACAGGACTCCAACACCGCCATCAGAAGACCCTCTCCAACCAGTGGGATGGGACGCCTGGAAGCGCCCACTCGTATGTGGAATCTCCTATCTCATCGCCCAGCCATCCTCACCACGCCGGGATATCCGAAATCCTCAAATCGGGCAAACACGCTTCCTTGCCGGCCAAGGTTGATGGCCACATGCCCGGTAGTGCGCAGGATCTGGAGTCGCAGGAAGCCAAGCGACGTCGCCGCAGGGCCTCTCACAATCTCGTCGAGCGCCGCCGGCGTGACAACATCAACGAGCGGATTCAGGATCTCTCGCATTTGGTCCCTCAGCACCGACTGGAGGATGACAAAGTCCGGAAGCAGCTGGTCAACAACACGACCATGTCCGCTGCGGGAGCCAACCCGAATGCCGCCACGTCCCTGCTGGCAGGCGGCAATGGCCGTCGCGCAACGGCGGGTAACATCACCATGGGTCTCCCCATCGAGGAGAAAGAGAAAGGTCCCAACAAAGGTGACATCCTGAACGGCGCTGTGGGGTGGATGAGAGACCTGATGTGGGCTCTGCACGTCAAGCACCAGCAGGAGGCCGAGCTGGCCGAGCTGATCAGCAGCCTCGGCGGAACCTGGCCCTTCGAGCAGACGGAAGAAGAGAAGCGGATGCGGACCGAGATTCTTGACGCGCTCGAGAAGAACGACCCCAGCTCGTTCAGCTACAGCAGAGCTCCCGGGACCGGTCTTCGGGTGCCGAAGCATACGAATATGGCCGGAGATGCTGTTTCGGGCAACGGCGCCTTGAGCCCTCAAAGCCTTAGCCCATCCTACAACAGCGGGGCCAGCACCAACAGCGGAGGTGCCGGCCAAGCACAATACTGGAGCACTTCGGGCCACGCCGGAATGAGCTTCAAGGAGGAGGATGAATACGCCATGGAGATGAACTAGCGACGAGGCGTGGTTTTCCTGCCTCTTCCTTCACCTCATCCTTTTCCCCTTGACAATACTATTCGATACATCCACGAACACATGTCATGACCTGTTTCACACCAAGGGCGTCCAACGGAGAAACAGGAGCAATTGAACCGGCGTACGCGGTAGTCTTGACATATTCACATCCGACTTCTAATGACTCTGCTCTTTCAGTTTGTTTCTGTTTCATGGGTGAGATTTAATTGCTTTGTTTTCCATGGATTATGGGTTGATCGATCTTGTCTTCTCTTGTTATTACTTGAAGCTTCTTTTTTATGGTTATTATTATCTTTTATTCCATGCCTTTCGACTCTGCTTTGAAGTTTATGCGTTTATTTGGGTCGGACTATGTTTATCCTGCTTTACTCTCCCCTTTGACCATTATTGCATCCATGTTGCTCTCATCTTTTGTCTTCGTTGCACTACAACGTACCCTGGGTGGCCTAGATTGAATCCAACATTAGTCGGGTCATTCCTCTCGCGGTACCCTGGCAGGGGCAGCGCCTCGCCCGGTTGAGCCGTCGTTTGCCCTTACTTTGTTATGCTTATGTTTCTTTTCTATTCTTTTCTTTCCTTTCCTTTTTCTCTTTTCCCATCGATACCCTTTTCATTTTGCTGCTTTAATATTCTATGCCTGCTTGTTCTGCTCCTATTTCGGTTTTCTACGGGTTTTGTATTTCCTGTTTGGTCCATATTACTTGATCATCGTCTTTGATCGTTGTCATCGGCTTTGCATTGATCATGATATTTTGTGCTTCTTTACGTGTAATGTCCGTGGATGCTCCTAGGAATTGATGATATAACGGTAACGCTGAATTCCAGAACAATTTTGATATTACCTTCTACCACCTAGTAGTCATGGCTCCTACTTGATTACTTAGTGATTGTCATCTATTGTCTGCACTACCGCTGCCCTACTGCCCTGTTACTCCAGAGTAGATAGTAGTCATATGCTAAATAGTCGGACCATTTGAGTAGTCCCGCATTCTATTCCTACGTATGTATCACTTACACTGCACGCATGTATATCATCTAAGCAGGAAAGATGGAAATCACCGATGGTGACAAAGGGGGTATTGGGTCTGACACGTACATCCAAGTTCATCATCGCCGAAGACACAATAAAAAACACGACAGACAGACAAACAGACAGATATGCAGATGTGTAGATAATAGTCACGAGACGAGCATCCTTTAATCGCACACTCTAACCAAAAGTCGATCTATTTGCAAAGGAAAGAAGAAAGAGAGGCAGAGCAAAAGAGAGAGAGAGAAAACCACCGAAGGTCTAGAATTTTATCAACGAAACAGGAACAGAATTTACTCGCCCCGCATTTGACGGAAGAAATCCATGACACCGGTGAACACCACCAGCAGGATACCACCGCCAGGACCGAGACGGAGCACCTTGGGGATGAATCCCTTGTACAGGGCGCCGAATCCCTCCTCCTTCATGACGGTGCTGACGGCGGGCCAGGCCCAGTTGTACTTGGGCGTTTGGCCGGGCACCTTGGGGCTGTTCTGGATGCGCGACTTGACGACATCCATGGGGGTGTTGAGGATGGTACCGGCGGTACCACCGATGGAACCGGCCAGGAGGTCGTTACGGGTCTGCTGGGCCTTGTTGCCCGGCTCGGCGGCGGGCAGCTGCGCGCGCACCTGGAAGATACAGCCGAAGTAACCGCTGTTCCAGAGGATGTGACGCCACAGGGTCGACTCCAGACCGTTGTACATGGCCATGGGGCCCTCGGTCTTGACGATCTTCTTCACCACGTCCAGCATGCCGTTGTACTTGCCGGCGGAGGCGCGGTCCTGCAGACGAATCTTGACCAGCTCGAAGGGCACCACGACGAAGGACTCGGTAGCACCGGCCGTGGCACCCGTGAGCACGGCCAGACTCTGGTTCTGCTTCTCCACGCCGAAGAGGCCCCGGTAGAACGATCCCCAGCTGTCGTTGGCGGCGAACTTGGTCGCACGCTTGGGCGCTTCCATCAGGATGGGGGCGCTAATACCACGGTATAGTCGGGAGAAGCTACACGGATAATCGAGGGCATCGCGTTAACGGTCGGGGTTGAGAGATGAGACTAGGCTTGTCGGTTGGATTGGGAACGAGACCGGACGGCTCGGGTTTTTTGGGGGGTTTTGGAGCGAGGACAAGACGTACCCTTCATTCTTGACGATCTTGCGCAGGCAGTCGAACATGCCATTGTATGCCTCATCACCGGTAGCGGTGGCCGTCTGCAGTTGGCTGTGGCGGCGATTGTTTGTCAGACACTTCCAGGTCCTTTGCGGGTCGGGTCGGGGACAATTCGGGCGGGTAAGTCCTTACACTCGGGTCTTGACCACATCCAATGGGTACCTGAAAGCGTTTCCACGGTTAGCAAGGACGTCGCGGAGGCTGAATTGAATTGGAGGGAATCGGCGTACATGACGAGAATCTGGATATCGGGTCAACGGTTAGTCATGGGGCTATTGGACTAGCCTGGTCGTAGGCTCCGGTGAGGAGAACGTACCTCCGACACACCAGCCACCGCGCCGGCGGCGAACTGGTAGATGAAGGGAAGGGGCTTCTGGTTTTCCGACATGATGGCGGAGGAAAAGAGGGTGGATGAAAGAAGAGGGAGGGAGAAGCGAAAGGGGGGAGGACAATTGGGGGAGGAGAGGAGAGGAAGAAAGGAAGGGGAGGAGCGAAGAGGAGAAGAAGTTGGACTCACCGGGGAATCTCCCGAAGGGGAAAACTCACGCCCGGCCCCACGTGCCCACGCGGGGAACCTTTTTCGTTCTGCCGCGGGTCTTTCTTTTCTTTGTCCTCGACTCTACTTTGTCTTCAAAGTCATCATCTATTATTCGTGGTCGCGTATCTCATCTATCTCGCACACAGTTTCATCCCATCGTCCAGAGCATGCCCATCATGCTGACTCCCACGATCCTCGTCCATTCGGACCAATTCCGACTCGCCGCATTGGTCGGCGCCTCCTTGGCCACGGTGCCTGTCGCCGTCGCTGTCGCTTGAGCGGTACAGCTCGAACCGCACGCATATCCCGTCGGACAACAGCCTCCACCCGCGGTGTCGGCGCAACTGAACCAGCCAGTTGCGCATCGTCCTCCGCCCGTCGTCGCGGCCCCCGTCGTCTCGACCGGAACCACGATCGTGCGGTCATTGGTCGTGATAGTCTTGGATCGCGTGGATGGACACGAGGTGGTGTCGCAGTCGCGACCGGTCTGACAGCATCCTCCGCGATACACGGCCGAACACGCGTAGAATCCAAGGGGACACACATCGCCCGTTTCCCTGGTGTCGGAAGTGGTGGCCGTCGAGAGACTCGTGGGCCGAGCAGGAGGGGAGAGATCCCCGGTTGACTTGGTTTCCTTGCTGCTAGTAGAAGCAGTGCTCTCGGCACTGCTGGTGGTGGTGGTATGCTCGACTGTGCTCGTCGCGGGAACAGTCTGGGTGGAAGTGGATATCATCACGGTCGAGGACAGCGTGATTGTGATTGTGTAGACTCTGGCACCTGGGGAGAATTTGTTAGAAGAGAGCCAAATGTAGAAAACGGTCACAAGCTTACAGCCACCAGTGACACATTCATATCCCGGAATACAGCACCCGCCGCCCTGCGACGCCGAACAACTCGAATACCCCTGCTTGCACTTCCCAATCGTGCCCGAGCAGTCCTGTCCGCTCGGACAGCAGCCCACATCGCCAGATCCGGTGTCCTTGACTAACTCGCAAGTCTCACCGGCATTGCAGCAACTGTCGGGGCGATCGATCGAGGCGCAGGAAAACGTGCCGGTCGGGCATTTAAAATCTCTGCGAAACAGCGGTGAGAGCTGCGCAGCCATCCAGCCATGACCGTCACTCGCAGGGTCCCGACGATCCAGCAAAATAGAAGGATGATGAGGGTACGATCGCGGGTGGACATCGAGTCGTTCTTCGGTCGTGAGATGTTCGTTGGCTGTGCCTTGTCGCTCTTGTCGATGCCTCGTCGTATTGATTCCATTGCTATCCAACGCATCTTCCTCGAAATACCAGTAATCCAGGAAGAATTTCTCGCCCTCGTCGTTGCTCATCTTCTTGACCCCGCGGACCGGTTTCTGGGCGAGATGGGCCTGAATGACGGCATTGCGCTGGAGAATGTCATCGGGGATCTGCGACAGATTGGCATGGGCATCGCTATGTGCCGCAGTAAACACTGCAAAGGCCGGTCCCAGCCCGACTAGGAGAGGAGTGAACAACATGAAGGCTCGTTGGACTGATTGACAATTGGCTAGAAAATAACAAGCCGATCTTGAACAGTCGAACCATGGAAACTGAAGGAGATTTGGAGTCTGAAATGGCCGATCAACTCGAAGAAATCCGATGGCTGGGCGTATTGACCGTATTGACCGTATTTACCGGGGGGTTTCCGCGGATGCTGAGTCATCTATGCTGACATAACTAGTCCACAGCCTGGCCAGAACTTATACTTCAATGCTGCTCAATCTAAACTTCCACCATGCCTTTCCGTGTATAAACGCAATTGATGGGTGACAGACCCTCGGTTTTGCAGGTGGATTTAGAGCAGAGGTGGCCCGCTCGCATGTGGTATACATTCCGCGGTTCTTCCATTGTTGTATCGATCCATTATAACGATCCCAGATTCAACTCCAGAGGTGAATCAAGACCACAGGGCATTCACTATCTCAACAGACGCGTGCTCGGACACGTCTCCTATTGGTAGTTCCTCCAAAGTGGATTTTCGCGATTCTTTCGACATCCAGGTTGAGGGCGGCGTGTGATTGGCTCAAGAGCTGTAGACTGCCAGTCGCTCGCAGATGGAACAGTTCTGGAACGAGATCTCGACCGTGGTTCTGCCTGGGATCGGCTGGTTTGCATTCACCGTTGCTGGGGTGAGTCACTCGATTCTAGGCTGCTCTATCTGGGGAATATGTAGAGAGCGCCAGGATGGCTCTCTATGATTCTCGATGGACAATTCCTTTTCATTGCCCTAACCGAAGCCAAGGGGATTCTAAAGGATGATAGACCGACAGGCAAGTGCGGGTGATAAGGGTTGAACTTCTGGATCGTTTGCTATTGCGACTGATAGTAGTCGATTATCCCGAGATCTACAGGATATCTCATCGCGCATTGGCAAGTTCAACTTGACATTTCATTTCTTTCTGTCTACAGAAAAGAAACCATCGTCGATCATTCATCCCATCCATCCCATCCTTCGGTAAACTCATAGAACGACACGCATCTAGTAGAGAGTAAACGCCACCACATGAAATAAAGAACAGCCACCAGGTCAAAGAACAGACCCTCTCAGACCAAACCTAGTCTCTTCCCATCATAGCCTTGACAGCAAACTGAACGAGCGAGTTCTTGACATGAAGCTCCCACAGCCAGAGGACCGTATCCCACCTCCCAAGGTCCAATCCGAACCGAGTCCCGAGTCCAGAACTAACACCAACACCCGAGACTCCGGGACTGGAATGTTCGAAAACACCGAGCTCGCCTATGCGTGCCCCTCGGCCTCGAACCGACGGGATGATGGTCTGGTCGCCTTCCGGGAGCAGGCGCACCTCCGTGAGCGTGAGGGCAATCCGAGCCGGGAAGTACAGCAGCAGGCGGCAGAGCGTGACGAGGATCAGGGACGCCAGTTTAGGCTGCCAGGGCTGAGCGTTGCGGAGCACGTGCTCGGGGACCAGGAAGAGGGACAGACGGAGGAACAGGCGAGGGAAGTTGTTCAAGAGGATCTGCACGGCGGTTAAGAAAAGGGACGGGAGGGCGAGAATGCGCCAGGTGGAGGGGGACGATTTCTCGAGTGAGGAGGAGGCCGGCGTGGACGACGAGGGGATGCAGATCATGGCCTGCGTCCATGCGAGGTGGAGGCTGCTGAGCAGGATGCTGGAGAGGAGGCGCGCGGCGTACGGCACGAAGGAGCGTGGACCGAAGAGCAGGCGTCCGATCTTGTCGAGGAAGAGAGTCAAGAGGAGGACGGAGACGTTGTAGACGATGGCGGCTTTGACGCCCTTGAAGAAGACGCGCAGGCCGACGGTGCACACCATGAAGATGATGGCGCTCAAGACGCTGCGCGAGACGGGGGCCGGGGCTGCGATGTTTAGGGGATCGGCGCTGGTGTGCATCAGAGCAGATGCGTGGGTATGCAGAGTCTGACTCTCCAGAATCATCACGACGGCCATGATGTGGCCAAGGAAGTAATGGGTCTTGCAAACGCAGACGCGATGATCAGACGAGGTTCAAGTGTCAGATGGGGGATATGGATGATGATGGCAATGGACTTACAGAGGATTTGATGATTTTGGCTAAACCACGCACGGCCATCAGAGAAATAACAGATGCATTGCGCCGGTTGCCTTCATGAAGCAGTCTTTCCGCCTCGACAAAGAAGTAGTTGTCACTGCTGGCGTAGAGCAGGACATTCAAATAACGCAGCAAAAAGCCGCAGAGAAGGTGAGGGATCTGATCGAGAAACATGATTGCTGCGAGCTTAGATGGAAGACGGACTGTACAGGGATAGGGCTTCACGTGGATTGGAAAGAGGACTTGTTTGATCCGAAGGAAATGGCCGAAGAGAAGAGAGAGAAGAAAACAAAGTGAAGCAAAGAAGAGCTGCCTACTAGGTACAGGAGTGTAACGTTACGCCGAGACTTTAGGTTACGATGGCCAGGATGAAGGCTGGAGATGAGCGTGAGGTGGTGGGTGTTAGGGCTCGCGACAGGGAAATGCTTGGGATGATCGTGCAAAGAGGCACAGGCAATCACGGTACATGATCATAGATTCACTCTGGAGTATCAAACTTAAAGGTCTGGAGGGTGTAGACTTATATCAAACCATTTCATTCGATACCAACTGTAAGAGATAGTAGAAGATAGGGCAACATGACTATAGAAAAGCACTATAAGAGGCCAACGGACAGTCAAAGACATGTACTCAGGGCAGACTTCAACACAAGATATAACCTCGATAACAGACTCATCGTGGAAGATCCAAATCAAGCTGCCGTCGGCAAGCATTGTGAATACCACTCATTGTACGAAGAGCAGGCTGCGCCGGTCGAGCACGCCGTCGGACCAGCCCATCCACTCCCACCGCACTGGCCGTAGTTGGACTGCACCGAAGTCACGGAGCCCCCGGCCGTTGTGGTCCTCGTGGCACTGGTCGTGGTAGTGGTGGTAGCTCGAGTGGTCGTACTCAGCGTAGTCGTCGTCGCACCCGCGGTGGTAGTAGTGACACCACCGCCAGAGCCGGTCACTGGAGTTCCCGATGCCGTGATCTTCGAGCTCGACTGCACAATTGATGCAGCGCCTGGGATAAGCGTCGGACCCGGAACCACATACGTGGACAGCGACTTGTAGATATCGACCAGAATGCCCGCGTCTGTGGGCTTATACAGACTGGTACCTCGAACGCCGGAGGGTTTGGCGGTGCCCGACCCCGTAATCTCCAGGTTGAAGCACTGCATATAATTCTGGGCGCCGTTCTCGCTGAAAGCACCGTGCAGGGCAATCAGCTCGTGTCGCAGCACATAGTGGCCCGGTGCAATGGATGACGGGATCTGAACCATCCAGCTGTTGTTGTTTGCGATGAGCTGGTCGTCGCCCCAAAACCCCGGGACGGTTGAGCCATCGACGAGCCCGACACCACTGATCTTGAAGAATTCCAGACTCGTCTTGTCGACGGTCTCGCAGCTGGAGCCGCAGGGCGCCAGGTAGTCGATGACGGGCCCGTGGTGACTCTCAGGCCACTCGGTCCATTGAATACTGAGTTTATCGCCGGCGGCGACGACAGCGTGACCGCGGGCATTTTTGGCGTCCAGATGGCAGATCACATCGGCGGTGCCAAAAGCGTCTGGAGAGATGAAGCCGTTGGCTGTGTTGGGGGTGCTCCAGGCGATCACCACCGGGGGATTGGAATTGTAAGGATCCGAGTTGATATCGAAGCCCCGGTAGGAGACGCCGTTGATGACCACATTGGTGACGTGCCCGTGCCCGGCGACGTGGGTGGCGAGGAGAGTGGTGAGGAAGAATGAGATGGTATGCATTTCGTGCTTATCCAAAGGACTGTAGTAGTAGATGAGGATGGTTGCGAGAGATGATCAACGAGGGAGCTTGAATCGAGGGTGTAAAGGCCGTTTATATATGCGAGTCCAGGTCATTTAGCCGGTCTATAGGTTCGCAATGGCATCTTCAGTGACTATTTCCATTGGATCGTACATGCGAATGTAGTAGTTGGTTCAGCAAGAATGAAAGATGGCAGATGCAACTCCCAACTCCATCATGAGAACAGGTATGACAAGCGCCACCAGCGCTAGAATGGCGGACGCAACGCCGAGAATACGACGTTTAATCTAAAATGCCGGACAACGCCGCGGGACAAAGCTACGGGCAATTGGTGCCCAGACGGAGAAGAAGAAAAGATATAGTGGCAGATGAGTTGCGATTAAAGTGTTCTGCAGGACTAGTCTTATTTCCCCACGGAGATGATCCTGGAGTGGCGTGCATGCATCTTCGTCAGTCTAGTCCGCTTTGAGAACGGAATAGAACCGGTGGCTTTGGATTAATGTCCTGTCTGTGGGGTATCCTAGAGGACATGGGAGAGATGGAGGGCCATGGGTCAGAGTGAACGTTCTGCAGGCAGCGAGGACGGCATGGGCGATATGCATCCCACATGGAGAAGAATACCGACATCATCGGCAAAATCCAACCTGAACGGTCTAGGTCATTCGTCTGGATAAATCCCGAAGTCAAGTGAATCTGTACTCCCGGAAATGCGGTCAGTTGTTCCGATGTAGAATATCATCTGAACACTTCCCTCGTAGCTATTAATACCGCTCGGATATGAGCCCATCCCACAAAGCCTAGAGAATCGCTCCCCTCGAGTAAAACCACGCCCGAACCTCGTCGATGCCCAAAACCGCACTCAAGAGCATCCGCCCGAACAGATCCACATCCGTAGGCCGCGCCCGCTGCAACACGTCCGTGAAGTTGGCGTCGTAGACCACAAAATGCTCCTTTTCCGTCCAGGCCACCGCAAAGTCGAACGCGCTCTGGGCGTGCCACAGGCCCGCCGAGAAGTACCAGGAATGCACGAGCCCCAGTCGACCATCACACTGCATGTTCGGGTCATCATGGAGGAGTCGATAGATCTGGGTGAAGTAGAAGGTGACTAGGACCGTGCGCCGTGCGGATTCCTGGAAGACCCATGAGGTCCAGAACTCCATGACGGGCTCGATGGATCCAGGGAAGATGGCTTCCGGCTCGAATGGGTCCGGGAAGTGGACGTATTGGAGGAGTGAGAGGGCTGATGATTCTAAAGTCGAGATGAGGGGTTCTGCAGATGCTCGGGCCTGGATGTCTCCGTCGAAGAGGCGCATTATCTGGTAGAGGATCAAGGCCTGAGTGTGGGCCAGGGCCTCCAAGGGGGTCGTGGGGGGACTGGAAGAGAGGAGATCCTGGATGCGCGTTTTGAAGGAAGCTAATATGATTGGAGCGTTTACCTCGTTCCTTGCCATGTACATGGCGCAGCAAGAGAAGGCATCTGAATACCCATATCTTAGGTTCACATCCATTTTACTTTAGCGTGTGCCGGGCTACTTACCCTGCATAGACCGAGGCATTCCGTCTTTATAGAGCTGACGATGACACCACGGGGTCTGGTTCTCCAGAACCATCATGCGCGGGGCATCTTTGAGCATGTCGATGGAAAATTGCAGTCGCTGGGCTATGACGCTCGAGATCGGAGTCGATGACCTTGTTCGCAGTATTACCGATTCGGTCCTCGGTGTTTGTACAATGGATTGGTGATATGTGTGATAAATGTCTGGCGAAGTAGGCAGAGAATAATCAATCACCGGATCCGGCATAGTGCATTGACGAAGTTCTAGATCCGACAACGCTGAGAGGTTGAATTCGGGGAGACATTGGGATCCCACGGAAGAAACTGGCGGTGGATCCTGCGACTGCTCTATCATCGCGAGGATATCCAGTACCGGCTCCTGGAATACCGCCGGCTGATTGCCGGGGTAAACGCAGGTCAAATTCCTTCGCGCACATCGAAAACAGGCCGGAAAGGCGAGATCGCAGCGTCGCTTGGCGTTTTTGCATGCTTCACAGGACTTCCGCCGCGGTGGGGGATTGGATCGCTCTGTGGACGAATTGGAAGGCTGCATCGTGGCAGCTGAATAGTGGCTCCTGACCCTGTCGTTTCAAGAACGGCTGGGAATGGAGAGTCGAAGTCGAAGAAAACAAGGGAGCGGCGACGGTGGAGCCTGGAAGGGCGGAGTTCCGCACGCTAATCGATCTAGAGTCCAGATGCACGTCCGGCACCAATCAGCATGAGACTCATGACGGTGTGAAGTGGAGTTCCGCAGGATTGCCGCAGACAGAGCCCATTGAAGTAGATCGTGGAATGTTGACCGAGGAGTCGAGCGACACCAGGGGTCTGTATATAAGGGCTCACACCGGCAATGTCTTTCTCTCTCGCCAAACCATCATTTCCATCTTTTCTAAGCAGACAAAGAAACAATCAAGCACCTCATACCTCAAAATGACCCCGAAGATTTTCGTCTGCGGAGCGACTGGCACGCAAGGCGGCGCCACCACCCACCACCTTCTCCAAAAAGGCGCCTCTGTGCACGCTCTCGTCCGCGATCCCAATTCTCACGGTGGACAGAAACTCCAAGAAGTCGGAGTCACCGTCACGCCGGGAAATTACGACGACGAAGACTCCCTCCGAAAGGGCCTGCAAGGCTGCGCCGGCCTGTTCCTGAACCTATCGCCGGACTTCCAGAACGAAAAGCACGAAGTCGAACAAGCTCGTCGAATCCTTTCCATCGCCAAAGCATCCGGTGTCAGTCGAATCGTTTATGCCAGCGCGTTCGCCGTCAACGATCCCGAGCGACTCACCGCATGGGACCCCAACGGTTTCTTGGGCAAGATAATCTTGTCGAAACAAGCCATCGAGAACGAAGTCCGCGCCGCTGGGTTCGATTCTTGGACCATCATTCGCCCAGCCAACTTCATGTCGAACTACCTCTCCCCCCTAGCGACGATGTTATACCCTGGTTTGGTCGAAACGGGTGTCTGGACCACGGCCCTGTTGAAGGAGACCCTCGTGCCCATGGTCGACCCTAACGACATTGGACGGTTTGCGGCCGAAGCTATCTTGGATCCGTCGCGGTTCCACACGAAGGAGATTGACTTGGCGTCGGAATTGTTGACCGCGGAGGACATCTTGAAGGAACTGGCCCAAGCGACAGGTCGGCAGTTCAAGGCGCACTTTCTGACGGAAGAGGAGATAAATGCGCAGGCGGCTGTGAATCCGATGATTAAGGGACAGCTGGGGATGCGCGATATGTATCGATTTGTGAACATCGAGGATGTGAAGGCGTGGGGATTTCCGTTGGGGACATTTGGAGGGTTTTTGGAGAGGAAGAAGGAAAGCGTCGGAAAGACTTACTCGGTTTGAGTCCTCAGGCAGCATGTTCCCTAGCACTTCATTTATCTACTAGCAACGACTTCAAAGCATATCATGTCTAGACCTACGGTGCATCCCAGACAGATAATGATGTAGACCTTACCCGTATACTCTAGGTCTCATCGACCTTCTCATGGATTCTTTGGTTAGGATTCTTGTATACTCCAGCTCACCCTGCCCAGACTACTAATCGATAAAGGAAATGTTCGATATAAAATGTTTGTAAAGTAGTAAATTCCGATCAGACCATGTATGCGCCACTTAAGATATGAGGGATAAAGGTAATCTATCAACAAGCACTGGTAATTTTTGGTTGGAAAACATTCAAATCCCATGACCGAAGCGTTCGTTAAGAAAATAAAAAGGAAAACTCAAGGAAAATCATTAGCCTCCATGCCTGCCGTCCAAATCGACATAAATCAACCAGCTCATCGTTCACATCATCATCTTCCGCCGGGACGCAATCGTCCGCAGATTGCCATACACCTTCCCGGGCGGCGAACCCAGCACCAAACTGACGACGGCCTCCCGGGCCATGCGAATATTCTGGAACCCGCCCAGAATGTGCACCTTCTGGCCGGCCAGGACGATGCGCGTCCGCGACGCATTCTCAATCGAGTAGCGCATCTTGCCGTCCTTTCCGGCAATACGACCGATCGCACGGGCCAGATGGTCTCCCTGCAAACTCATCTTGACGTCCTTGATCTCGAACGTCTCGATGAAGAGGTCGTCCAGCCGCAGCAGCGCGATGGCGTCCTCCACGTCGAACCCGTATGCCAGCGCCCGCACGAAATCCTCGCCCTTCTGCAGCGCCCCCGAGTCCGTCGTGAACTTCGAGCTGCGCATCTCCACCGACTTGTTCTTGATGTTCATCCGGACCTGCAGCTTCAGGTGGTCGCAGAGAGGAGGGTAGATCTTGGGCCACTCGGCCTTGATGGGCGTGAATCGGTGCGGCGGAATGGGCACCTTGCGGGTCTGGATGTGCACGAGATTTTGTGGTTGCGAGTCCGCGGTGAGGTGGATGGGGGCAGGAGGAGCGGAGTCCATGTCGACGAGGACTTCATCGTCGTCGTTGGCGGCTGAATTTCGGTTGGTTTATCGATTAGCGGGGAAGATATTTTTTTTTTAGGATCCAAGACTGGAGCAGGTCAGACTCACCAGGTGCGGCCTGGGGGACGCCGGTGTTGAAATCAATGACGGGTTCGTCTTCGGTGCGCCGCAGCGCCGTAGGAGCAGGCATTTTGGAATGGAATGTGAGATCGACCGAGAACGACTGGAGCGATGAAGTCTGGATTTCTTCTTTTCGAAAATCGAAGGTTTTCCATGTGGGGCGTCACGTGGGGTCATGTGATGGGCACCGCAGCCCTAAGTCGATCGCATATCGAAGACAACTCGCATCCTGTCGCTCGTCGCATTGGGTCCTCGAGCTGGATCTGATCGAAGACTTCCTGATGAATCCTTGTCGACACCTTCCAATTCAGTCTGATTCCAAGGTTGAGTTCGTGTCCGCTCGTCAATTCTCCGGTTGGGCTGAACTACCATCCAGAATAAAGTATCAACCAAACCGGTTTTCAACGACCTAAACTACTACTTTTTCATTCATTTTGAAGATTCTAAACCCAAGAATTTAATTCTTACAGCTTACATGCTGTATCTTTCTCTGCCGCCCATCTAATCAACGCATCCCCCCGTAACCGATCCATCGCCTCCGGTTCCAAATTCACCCGAACCTTCCATGGCGACTCTCCAGAAGTCCCTCCACATCGTGGATGAATCGAACAAAGCCCGTTAATTCTCGTCTCCAAATGATCGAAATTTACTATCTGACCCAGCACCGGGCCAAAATCCCACTGACGCAGGTCTAGCAATCGCAGATTTGTTACGAACGTATCTGGGAAATAGAACGATGCGTCTTGACAGTCCTGGCTTGCTTTGATATGCCTCACCACCTGACGAACATAATGACCGTCCACAACCTGTATGGTATGACGAACCTTGGATGCGAGATTGGCCAGTACCAATACTTCGTCTTTGTCGATGGAGGTGGCGGTGGTAGCCCTGGGGGCCTCCATTTCATGACGCACGTGGGTGTCGGATGCGACAACCATGGCGTTTCCAAGGTAGGTTAGGGGAATCGGAGGCTTCAGGATGTCACGGATGTCACGGATGCTGACTGCCACTCCGAGGCGAGTGGTTTCTGTAGCATAAGTATTTGACGGTGGCGATAGCAACTGGGCTCGGGACCGAGCGCGCGTCGTGCAAAGCCACAGCAGCGCGGAGAACACGTCGCTAGTTGAGAGCTCATTGACAGACTTTCTATCTCCATTGCCTGCATCCTTCTCCAGACACGACTGTTTGAGAGCGACATTGCAGAGTATCCCTAATTGACGAATCCTCTTGGCCGAGAACAGGAACTCGCAGCTTATGAGACGAGACTGCGACCAGTGATCGGGACCGTAGCTTTGCATGTCCATGAAGGATCCGTCGGTTGAAATATTCGATAACCTGGCTCGAACAGAGGCCTCGGTAAGAGGGGACACAGGGAGACGGGGCTTGCCAGGACTGGCACAGCATAAGCCTATCATCCTCACTATGTTCATCACTCCCAATCCATCCATGGCAGCGTGGTGAATTGATATACATAGGATCAGTCCATCAGTCATAACATTGATACAAAACCGAATGACAGGGCTGATCTCCTTGACGTTCAGTGACATAGGGATCGGGAGGAAGGTGTCGCTAGAGAGGCTATCGTTGAAGCCAAAATTAGGCTCGTGGATAATGGAAATGCTTTGTGGATGAGTCTCAATGCGGATTACCGGGTCCTCCTCTAGATATTTGTCACTAGGAGGCTCCACGGAGCCCCCGTTGCCCGGATGGAGAACAACATTGCCGGCTAGGAATGGAAGCTGTGCCACGAGACGGGAAATACCGTGCTCCAATGCTTCAACTCCTGCTGGAATACTGGGAGGAGTGAAGACGAAGACGAGAGGCACATGGATGGGTAGGTTGACCCAGTCAAGCGGTGTTAAAGTGTAGGGCTCGAAGGAGAGTGGATGTGTTTCCGCAGCAGCTTTCAAGGCCATGGTGTGAACTGCTGTATTTTCTTCGGTCGGACCCAGTATTCGAGGTCGGCAGCTTATATCTCATTTCTGTGCAAAGCCCGATGACTCTCAGTCATGTGTCAAGTCAGGGTATTCGACGCCATTACGCTGGAATCAAGGATCGGGTAGTATCAACCATGGTTCATAGCCAATGCGTAAGCTTATAACTAGTAGGCAAACCTGAATACGAGCCTGTCATGTCACCTGGGATTTTATATTGGCTTTACACATTCTTGAAGTATACGTAAGCTCACGATCCGGCATGGCTAACGGCCATCATTCTCCACCGTACTCGTCTCATACACCTGCAGGCTATAACTCGCAAACCGACTTCTCTTTCGCAACGAGACTCCATACCGACTGAGCAACACCGGCGCCACACAGAAAACCGTCGCGATAGCCGCCAATACCGACACCGCTACGTTCGTTCCCAGCGACTCGAACATCCTGGGCGTGAACAGGGGGAATAGAGCCCCCAACAACGACCGCAACATACTCAGTGCTGCCTGTGCGCTACCTGCATAGCTCAAATAGCTGTCTGCGATATAGCCCGCATAGACGGTGGCGAACTCGTTCAGTGCGAACCCGATGAAAAACAACGTCAGCACTGACACAATCCAGTGCACGTCCGGGACCATCGGCGGGATCGTCCATGCAAAGAGCCACAATGCGCCTGCGAGAACAGGGGCTCCGAGAAAGAGTCCGGTCAGTTTGGACTCTGGACCGATGGCGTGGCCCTCTTTTCGTAGTTTGGACCGTAGCCGTTGGTCGAGGAGCCGCGAAGGGATGTTGAGGAAGATGGCTAGGCTGAAAGCCACGAAGGGTAAGTTGGACTGTGCTTCCGTGAAACCGAGTAGAGGGTATATAATGGGGAGAGCCTCGGTGAAGAGATAGATGAGGGCCATGCAGGCGCCGTTCATCAGTGCCACGGTGAAGACGATGGGCTCAGTGAAGAAGAGTTGCAGTGGCCGGAAGAGTGAGAGACGCACAAACATCTTCATGTCGGTTACATGGTCTGGGTTAAATGCTTCTAGGGAATTGTTGCCTGTTATCTCGCGCACTTTCTTCACTTCGCGGGCTAGTAGTAGAGTTGGCCGTGACTCTTTAATGGTGAACATGAAGACAGCGAGAACTCCGGTCACTATAGCTGCAGTAAAAAATACCCATTGCCTGTCTCCATGGATTAGCCAATATTTCTGCCTATACGAAGCAGGGAAGTCGAACCACCCCAAGGTCGTCGTAATGTAGCCACTCATGATCGGTCCCCCCGCCAGCCCTATATTCGTGGAAATGGCATTCAGAAAGACAATCCAGATGCGAGTATCCGTATTAAAGAGATCCTCAATGCTCCCATTGACCACCGAGCTAGGCATAGCTGACAGAGAGCCAGAGATGAAGCGCCCGACAGCCACAGCAGCCGGCGAAGGGACAGCGGCGATGACGACGCAAAAGATGCAGTAGAAGACGGTGCTCCAGACATACATGTTCTTGCGACCAAAGGACTCGGAGCAGGGTGGAAACACGACGCATCCCATTGCTTGACCGAGCAGATACCTGTGTTTGATTAGTCTGGTGCTGGTATCAGGTCCAATGCATTGGACTGGGGCTTACATTGTGACGAAGCAAAGGACGGACGGGGTCACGTCGATGTTGAATTGACTGCGGGCATGGTTTGCAGCTGTAGCCTAGATCATAAGTTATAAAGTTTAGCCTGAGAAGATGAACATGAGAGAAAGAACATACGCCAGCTGTGCTCGCTGCGGTTCTGTAAAAAGAAATGTAAGCTCATTCAACCCCATCACTTAGGATTAGGAGACAGGAACAGCACCCACGTAAAAACTTCCAATGCAAAAATCAAACCAAAGTCATAAGCCTTTCGAAAAGGATGCCAATTCCTCGGATGTTTTTTATTTGATTTTGCCCAGCGCACATGGCGTCCGTCATCTGTCAAGGTCAAACCATGCTCAGACAAGACTTGCTGAAGATCGGGATCCAGCGCATGCGCTCCCATTGTAAAATCCAAAATCCTGCTTTTCTGTTTCCCTCTTTCCGAGTCTGGCTGCTCTTACGGAAATAAATAAGGAACAAGGCGGTACAATGCAAGGTATCGGAGCTCAGTTCATCCCTATCCCGTTCTACAAGTCACATCCAGTAGTATGAAATTTAGAACCCAGATATGATATCACTTCCGAGATCCTCACTGTCTCAGACATAGAAAGCGCATTGATAGACATCCCTGCGCCAGTAAATGTCTCCCTTGCAGCACACTGGGTACTATATATAATTAGCTCCGATAGTCTTGTTCGGCGACGAAGACCTGTAATTACGTATGGTGCATGCAAGGAGATTTGATGTTTCCTAGATCTGAGCGGTCCTTCAGGGTCGAGTCAATGGGCAAGTTGTTCAAGTCTGAAATAGGGCTCCACATTCTATAGAAGCCGAGTCAGTTCGGGATTTGAATTTATAAATGTACACCGTCAAAATGTCAGCGTCCATGCGCGTCGGAATATGAACCCGTTCTTTAAATACAGTGCATCAAGGAATAAAGAGGTACGTCAAGATTTAGACTAAAACCATTCCGTCTATTCTGTCACCATCTCGAAGGGAAGATCTATATCGACCAGGCTGGAATGGGATTAGCGTCGTTTTGTATCACGTGGCTCCCCGCCGTCCGTTTCCTTCTTTTGCTTTTGACTTCTATTCAACTTCATCTGGCAGCCTCCAACTATCAGTCAAGCCTTCATCCCTGCATCCAATGCGTTTCCGCTGTTTTCTTCATAAGAGATAGTCGAAACTAACAGCCAGCTCTCCAGACAGGCTGCTTCTGCAACACCATGATCTGCAACGACTCTGGGGAAAGAGCCAACCACGTCTTGCCATCGTGGCGTGTGATTAACAACAGACGGAGCGTATCCTTGTGATACACTTCGACAAGACTAGCCCCTCTATCAATTTGGTGCGGGCTCATTGTGTCCTAGCTCGAGCGGGGATAAATTACCACATGCTATACAGTCCATTCACACGCAGAAGCAAGCAATTGGATGCATGACCTTATGGCAGACATGTATCTACTGTCACTGTTTAAGACTTATGCCGAGGTCATTTAGGTCTCTCAGTGGATCATGGAGTCTGATCTAGTATCTTCTGTTCATCCAGTCAGAATCACTTGGTTCGCAGCCATCGGGCAGACTTCGGATGGCGTGCGACTCGCAGAGCGGGAGCAATCCAATTGAATAGCGGCCGAAATGGGATAGCACCGTATGAACGTGGCCAATGGAATAACTCATTTTTGCGCCAGTTAATGGATGTCCGCACATATTCTGGAAAGCCGATCCGCAAGTTGCCGAATGGGGCCATCTTCTCTGCGGGGAGGATCTCGCAATGGTCTAGATATGCATATCAATGGAGAGAATCAGCACGGACCTTAATATAGAATCGAGTGTTTCTCCGGGATGAGGAGTAACTGACAGGCTATGTTTATATGCGATACAAGCCACACAGATAGTCGGTGTGGATGACTGCTGCGAGGATCAGGAGAAACAGACATATATGGTCTTCACCCACCCTGACTCGCTGGGCCCCGGCTTCATCAAAAGAAAAGAAAGAAAAGAGAAAAAAAGTGAACTAACCACAACCATGGCACCCACCTCTTCTTCCCCTCCCAACCCCAAAAGATATGTTCAGCTGCGGCCCAAGGAAGGTCTGTCCACTTCGTTTATCACTCCATCGTCTTCCGTCTAAGGTTCTGCCTCGGATTCCCAACTGACGTCTCCCAGGCCGACTTCTAATCACGTTCCCTGATGGAACCTCTGGACCCGGAGATTTCCGACGCAAGAAACATGCCCAGTCTCAGAAGAACCAGCGAGACCGCCTGAAGGGGGCGTTTGAGCAAATGGCCCAGGTGCTACGGGATGGTGGCGTCGACCACGCCGGGAAAGGGGCGACCAAGGTTAGAGCGGGCGATGTGGCATTGGCACATCGAAAACACCATCTCTTCCTTTCACACCCACGGCCCTCCCAAGCCTTCTTGTGACCCAATCAGCTAAGCGTTACCTTTGCAACTGTTCAGGTCGAACTGCTCGAAGCTGCGGTGGAGTACATCCAGCAGCTGCAGCGAGGCATGCAACAGGCCCAGACCGAGCAATAGCGCGATCAAACGACCACATGGTGCGTCGGGAATACCAGCGCTGCGTCGGGGAATTTCCCTGATGCTCTCACTCTCGTATCGACGCCTCCTCCGACGCAGCACATGCCGACGAGCACGACGCAGACTGGTCCAACCGGCCCCGAGCACTAGCGGAATCCGGACATACCGCAAATGCCCAGAATGCCAAGGAGTCCCTCGGCGTCGCCAAATGAACCCCCGTAAGCTTGACTGCGGCCCACGTTCTTCACTTGCCGCCGGTGATTGGCCATTTTCGTCTGACCAGGGAGCGGAACGCTTGGCATCGACATCCCGGGCGCCAAGATCCCCGTGGATAGTGATTTTATATTACTTTTCTTGGGTTCTACCACTCTATACCACCCTTTGCCTTACTCTCCCACCGTGTTCCCGGTCTGTACCATGTCTCCCCATCGTACCGTACGGTTTCCCTGCGTCGACTGACTCGTCCTCGCGTGGTTTTGGCCTCCCCATGCCCATCCTTGCTACTTGGTGCCGTTGTATATAAACATCTGACAAACACCCCCCTCGTTCGTTTGAATCATTGCTCCCTCGAACAGTAATATCGGCTCTCTTAAGCCCGGTCAAAATGGCGTTGCACCAGTTTGACTACCTGTTTGCCATCGGCACCATCTTTGCCTTCCTTGATGCCTGGAACATTGGTGCCAACGATGTCGCCAATTCTTTTGCTACCTCCGTATCCTCGCGGTCCCTGACCTACTGGCAAGCCATGGTCATTGGTTCAGTTATGGAGTTCAGTGGAAGGTATGCTTGCACTTGTACACACTCTGCGCCCAAAAGTGCCCGCTAATCGCAGATGCATTCCTCTAGTATCGGTGTCGGAGCCCGTGTTGCTGATACCATTCGGACCAAGATCGTCGACGTTGACCTGTTTGAAGGCGAGCCCACCATGCTGATGCTGGGCATGGTGTGTGCTGTCTGCGCCTCTTCCATATACTTGACTGTCGCCACCAGATTTGGTATGCCGGTGTCCACCACGCATTCCATCTTGGGCGGCGTGCTCGGCATGGGCATTGCAGCCGTGGGTGCCGATGGTATCCAGTGGTGGGGAGGAGATATCAACTCCGGTGTCGTCCAGGTCTTTCTGGCCTGGATCATTGCTCCCGTTTGCTCTGGTGCTTTCGGTGCCATCATTTTCCTGTTCACCAAGTACGGGGTTATGTTGCATGAGAACGCCGTTGTTAGAGCCTTCTTCTCCATTCCCATTTACTTCGGCATTACTTCCGCTCTTTTGACCAGTCAGTCTCTCCCTAGTTTCTATCTGCTTCATTGGGATCTCGTCGGCTGATTGCTTTCCAAAATAGTGTTAATCGTGTGGAAGGGAGGCTCCAGCAGAATCGACCTCAACAACGCCGAGATCATCGGTGTCATCTTCGGTGTCGGCGGTGCCGTGGCGCTCATTGTCGCCGTCTTTTTCCTTCCCTGGCTCCACAGACGCCTCATCCAAGAGGACTGGCAGCTGCGGTGGTATCACGTCTTCCTGGGCCCTCTGGTGCTGCGTCGCGGTGAAGTGCCCCCTGCCCCCGAGGGCTATGCCATCGTGCAAAACTACTACCGCGGCCATAAGACCATGGAAGAACTGCAGGCTGAGCGGAACACACCGTCGGACCCCGAACATGCCGCCAAGCAAAGCACCGAGCAGACCACTGGGAACGGCACCGAAATTGCTAAGGAGGGCAATGCCACATCCACAGCCGCAGAAAAGTCGGAGCCGTCCAGTAGTGCGCCCCCATCAACCAACGAGGAGCCCGCGCCATTCAGCTTCATCGGCCCCCGTCCCGAGGGCAAGGGTGACTTCCACCCCGTCATGCTCTTTTGGCAGTTCCGTCGCTTCTTCTTCCGCGGTGTCGAGAAGGATGTTGTCAGTCTGCAGAAGAAACGTAACATCTTGACGGGAGACATCGAGATGACGCATGCCCATGCCAAACACTACGATAACAGGGCCGAGTACATGTACTCTTTCCTGCAGATTATGACTGCCGCAACTGCATCGTTCACCCACGGTGCCAACGACGTGTCCAAGTATGTCCCATAATCTAATCCCTCCATTGAGCCATCCGCTAATCGATGAACTCAAGTGCCATCGGTCCCTACGCTACTATCTACTTCATCTGGTCCACCAACGAACTGAAATCCAAGAGTCCCGTCCCCTACTGGATCCTGTAAGCACATTGGCACCCATCTCCTATCCCTTCCTCCCATTCCAAACTAACGACATAACAAACAGTGCCTTCGGTGGTGCCGCTATCTCCATCGGTCTCTGGACCTACGGCTACAACATCATGCGCAACCTCGGCAACCGAATCACGCTGCACTCTCCGTCCCGTGGATTCTCCATGGAGCTTGGATCTGCGGTGACCATCATCATGGCCACGCGATTGAGTATGTCCTTCTACACCACCCCTACCCTACCCGACCCCATCCAGAGAGAAACATGCCTAATCCCGAAAAAACAGAACTCCCCGTCTCCACGACGCAATGTATCTCTGGCGCCACCGTCGGCGTGGGTCTCTGCAACGGCACCTGGCGCACCATCAACTGGCGCATGATCGCGTGGATCTACTTCGGTTGGATCATCACCTTGCCCGTCACGGGTATCGTGGCCGGCTGTCTGATGGGCATTATCATTAATGCGCCGAGATGGGGGATGCCTCTTTGAGAGGTCTAGCTCCTTTCTTCTTTCGTACCCCCTTCTTTCTTTTCTTATGTTAGCTCTTTTCGAGTTGTTGATACTACATTTATATAATTGGCTACTGTTTGGGTGGTGGTAGTGGAGGAGGAGGGTTGGTTTGAGATGCATAGGGTGAGATATATGAGATGAGACGAGATGGATGAAAGATATGAAGAGATACCCACCGATGTGTATGTGTGTATGTGACCTGGGGGTGTCGGGATGGGGTTAACTTAATGGACGAGGGAATAAATGGCCGGGGAGGAAAAATACCTTAATTGTTTATGGTGATGGTGACTTATGTTTAGACTATCTATTCTCATTTCTGCAGTTCCGAGTTGATTGCTTAGGGCAGACTATATCCAGATACCAAAAGTTTTTCTTTATAAGTATTCTGTTTATTAGCTTGTTGGCTGTCTACTCCAAAGTGAGAAAACCTGTGTCTGCATTGATGATGGGTGGCCCGACTCCTAATGATAATAAAGAGAAGAATACACAAGTCCGAAAAGAACGACGATGAATCAAGGTAGCAGAGTCAAACATCAAAGATTTATATGCAATACGGCCAATTCATAGAGCATTAGTTTAATGCCACCATCACCGAGAACAACAAACAAAAAAGAAAGAATGTAGCTGGGGTCCTTTTACAAGCCCCCATCTGCCATAATGAGCTGCACTTTTTCAATCACCCAAGGCCGATTCCTGTTGAGAACCCATTGAATGGCTTTGAAGATGCGGTTGAGGGCCTCTTCCTTCTGTTTAGTATCATCGAGGTCCCAGGATTTCATGTCGCGAGAATGATACTCAAGGTGGCCCATCACGGGGTGGCGCATTAACCAGTGGCAGGTCAAGACCAGGGAGGATTTCAAGACGCTCACAGTCAGCACGCTGACCCGATTTTCCAGACCCAGCATCTCCCGTATCAGTCGTGACGGCTTGGTTGTTAGACTGAGCTCCGCCATGTTCCGCAGCATGATGGCGGCAGCATGCTGGTTCGTGCGCTTGATGTGCTCGTCATCATTCCCCTTCACTTGAACCGTGACACATGGCAGCATAAGATGGGGCTCCTCTTCGACAGGGGTAAAGAATGGAGAGACCAGCCGGGGTAAACGGCCGGGGATGAGGTCCATTCCTCGTCCGTGTCCGAACGTAAGATCCGGGCAAGGTGTCGGAAGATCAGACGCCCAGCTACCTCTCCAAGGTAAGGGGATCGTCCTCCACTTTTCTCGGAGACACACTTTCACGCTGCCATCTCTATCGTATAAGGCCCCGACACTGGAGAGAAGCGAAGCCAGTACCACGTCGAGATCCTTCACGTGCGCAAGGTTGAGCACTCTCCTGGCCCCTCGGATATAGAAGGCATCCACATCTTTTGGGTCCTCCTCAGCGTTGAGATGGGCTTGAAGCTTTTTCCAGTCGCCTGGTTGGGTTTCGTCATCCTTGTCATGTTCGATTATACCGCGTATGAGCAGCTCTCGGTGATAATCCACCGGGGTCGGCGTGTTTTTCGATGATAGAATGTTTATTAATTCAGGACTAGGACCATTGTAGATGTGATAGTGACAGATACCGGGCTCGCTGTTTTCAGCGACACTGGTCATCGAGGGATTGGAAGAACTCAGCACGTCCTTTGCCGAGGATGTCAACGATCGTACAGGGAGTATTTGAACCATAGCCAACAGTAGAAAATGACTGAAGTAACGAAATGATCAGATTGGGTAGTGAGAGGTGAAAGTAAGGTTGTACTCGTCCTCAAGCCGATTTGGTCGGGGTTGGTGGCAGCATGAAGTCGCGAGGAAGGGACGATAACACTTCCTTCTGCTGGTTCACGGCCATTCCTTCCGAACGAAGACGAAAGACTGACGACGGTTTGAACTCTATTGTCTGAAGTAAGCCCCCAGCCTGACGGAATGGAAATCCGCTTACCTGGCCCCGATTGATGGCATAGATCTACGGTCTACAGGTGCCTTCTTACAGGGCTAGATTGCCAGCACATGTACGTCGCAAACAGGGCAAGGGGTGTGATGGAATCACATCTCTGTTGAAGGAGCTCAGAAGAATATAGTATAGAAGAAAGAATAAAACAGGGAATACGCTTCGATATCCCCCAAGTATCGTCACAAGTGTCATAATAACAGGCCACAAATCGAGGCAGGGTATCGTCAGCAATGCATGGACAATGGTTACATTTCCAGAATAGACCAGGGACAATCCCATATCTTCAAGTACCAATAGAACCAGCATTTCGCACGGGTTGTGTGCAAGCAACCGAATAAACATTAACAAAGAAGACAATGGTAGAAAAGAAGGAAGAACATGGTGAGAAAGGTGAAGAAACAACAAAGGAAAACAGGCTCAAATGACCGGCAACAATTAGTCTAGACAATGCAATGCATGAAGAGGTAAAGACCCAAACAGAAAAGAAATAAAAGGAACGGAAATGGCAGAAAAGACAGACGGGGGGCGGTTGAAGAGAAGAAAGTTTCCAAGAGATATAAAACCCACCACCCTAGAAACAATCCGGTGGAGAGCCTCGAACGTGAGTTCTCGGCGCACCCCGCGAGCTATTTGGTCTCGGGGTCTATCGCGTCGTCCTTCTTGGAGGACTCAAGATCCTTGTCGGTCTCGTCTGTCGCCTCGTGCTTCTCAGACTTGCTGCTACCGTCATCCTTCTCGGTATCCGCCTCGGCGGCCTCATTCGCCGAGGGCTGTTGTTCATCCTCGGGTTTCAAAGGCTCCGGTCCGGCCGCGTTCGTCTCGCCATCATTGTCTGCGGTGTCATCGGCGGCAGACTGTTCCTCGGGCTGCGCAGCAGCAGCCTCGGCGGCTGCTGCTTTCTCGATTTCCGCGGCGCGCGCTTGCTGCCTCTCCCAGACCTCCTTGCGGATGCGGTCGTCCTTGGCTTTGCGGAGTCGCTCGGTCTCCTCAACACCACCACTCTTCTTCAATTTGCCCTCCTCGACAAATTTGCCCAGCTCTTTCTGGAACAGCCCGATCCGCCGGGTTTCCAGCTCTTTCTGACGTGCCTTCTCGGCCCTCTCGATGGCTTCGAGGCGAGATTCGTGATTCGGCTGCAAGGCTCGCACCTCCCCAAGGACGCCGTCCTTAGCTTTCATGGGGTCCACGGCCGGGTCGATCACCACGTTTCGCGAAGTGCTGCGCAAGGTGACACCGCCCGGAGCATTGTTCTGCATCGCTTGCTGCTTAGTAGCCTGCTCAACCAGACCAAAGGTTTGAGCAGCCTTCTCCAAATCATCCTGCAGATCAGCGGCAAGATCCTCCTGCATGGTGAGCTGATCACGCTCCTCACAAACCATCTGCAACTCCTTCTCCCAGATCTTGGTCCAGATAGGCTTCTCTCGCTTAAGGAAGTCCTGCATTTTCTTGATTTCTTTGGTGACGGCGCTGATATCTTTGCTGACTCCTTCCAGCTGGCGCGGCAGAGGTCGAACCCCGCGAGTGACCACGTCTTTCCGCAGATCTTCCACCAGATCCTGCAGATCATCAACGCGCACGACGAGGCGTTCCGACTCCTCGGCAAGCTCCTTCTTCCCAGAATTGACCCGCACACGACCCGCATCACCTTCGAAGGACGGCACGGAAGCGTCGGCAGCCACGGTTTTGACGCTGCTGGCTTTGGTGCGGATGGCGCTCATGGAGCTGGCGATATCCGAAGAAAAGTTCGAGTAGGTCTGGCGCAGCACGGCGAGATCGCGGCGGAGGCTCTGGAGCTCCGCAAGCTGACTGTCACTTCCCGTTATCGGGCCCTTGCGACTGGCCCCCTCGGCAGGAGCATTGGAGACCGGCGGCGCCGCAGCGAGGCGAGCCATCTCCTTTGCGGCATCGAGTTGGCGATCCGAAACTCGCTGCATCATGGTTTCCTGGCCGTCCAAAGCACCCTTCACACCTTCGATCAAGCGGCGGACGCCACCAAACTCGTCGTCAAAGTGCTTCTTCACCTCATCCAGGATATCGACATTCAGCACGAGGACAGAACGGTCCCTGACGTCACTGAGATCCTCCAGCTCGTGGCGAACACCCGAAACTGGATCCTGGATATAGATCTCCGGAAGGTCGACACCATTATTGTGCGTGTTCCAGGCAAATTTCTCGATAAAAGCCAGCTGCAGTCGTCCAATGGTCAAGCCGGTATAGCCCTCGGGCAGCACGTACTTCTTGATTTTGCTCTTGTACTGCAAGAACAATGTCAGCTCCTTGCCTGGAGACGGTTGATCGGTGGCCAATTGAGAGGACTGAGGAGGTGTAGAGGCGGCCGTTTCAGGCTGTCGATGTTCAGCCTTTGGTGTCGTGGGAGCAGCAACGGTCTCCGCAGTGCCTTTCTCCGGCTCAAATGCATCGTCGAGCAAAGGTTCCTCGGGTGGTTGAGGCAGCTCCGGCGGCGGCCCAGCCGGAGCAGCGCCCGGACCATCCTTGCTGATGCGAGGATGAGATCGATTCTCCGCAGTGTTCTGCCCGTCAGCCGACAGTTCCACGGGCGATGCACCCCTGGAGGGGGCGCGTTCTTCTTGGATTTTGGGAACGTTAGGAGCCGACGGGGGCTGTGCGCTTTTCGCACTGGCGGCATCGTTGACGCGGTTGGTCGAGCGTTGTCTGCCATGAGCATAAGACCCCCGCAGGCGCACCGCATTCAAGGATTCCCGAACGTCGCGGCCTCGGTTGGGGACGGGGGAATTCTGGGTGGGGAGCACAGGGACTCCGTTGGAAGAAGTACCGAGGTGTTTCTGTATCTGATAAGCGGAGAATCTTCGAGAGGCACGACGCTCAAGCTCGCCACTCCTTTGCAACGCGCCGATGGCATCGTCTTGTTTCGGAGGCGGAGGAGGCGGAGGAGTGGGAAAGCCGTTGACGGGATTCGATTCGGGGGCCTTGGCAGCGGTGGTCGCCTCGGAGGGAGAGGATTGAGACAAGATCGTCTGTGCCTCTCGTCGCGACGCTTCGCGTTCGGAGTAGCTGGTGCCGCCGGGGGCAGACGGGGTGGGAGAGGCCCGAGTCATCGATGGCGGCGGGTCTTCAATCGAGCCGTTGCTTCCATACCGACGACCCGGACGTTTCGGCGACGAGACCGTCGACGCCGTTTCCTCGTAAGCCTGATTCATCGCCGCTTGTCCACTCGAGATGCTCCCCGCACTCGCCTGGCGACCCGGCAGGGTTCGCGATTCTTCTCGCTGTTGCCGAGAGCGTAGGCGAGCCTGCTTCTTCTTGAGACCGTGCAAGAGATTGATGATGATGTCGCGAATCCGCGGGAGATAGCGATCGAGACTCTGTGGTGATGCATCCTGACTGAGGGTGTCTTCGAGAATGGTGCGGAGAAGGTCGGGGACAGGACCCAGGTCTGAGGTATCGACGCCGATTGCATTGAAGGCACGACAAGCAAGGTTGAATTCATAGCCCAGCCGCACATACACGTCGGAGACCTCGTTCTCGGAGGCTTGCGTGCGGGACCATTGCGTTAGCGTTTCCAACAGTTGTTTTGTGGCGACCAGGAGATGCGTGACACTCTTTTCGATTTGAGAGATCTGCTTATCGGGCTGTGTAGAAAGACGAGAAGTTAGACCCAAAACAAAGTTACCATTGACATCAGACGGGACACATCCTGCAGGCTGGCTCGCACGCGACCGAAAGCGGTCGGGGGTTGTGACATCGTGACATATCATGGACCAGCGACTCGGGCTGAAAGGAACTTACCACGGCACTTCTAGATTGCGACCTTCCGGAACTCGAGGAACTGCGAGGTGCAGACGACTGCGAAGTCATGGCGGAATCAATACTGCTTCCGGAGCCCGAAGGAAAATGCTGGGCTGAGGGACTTCGCTGGGAGGAGCGAGAAAGGCTCGAGCCGGACTGCATGTGGGCAGGGGATTTCGGGGGTTTTTCCCTCGCTTTAAAAAGGGTAGGAATGAGCGATGGCGGGGACAACCCGGGAGGGAAGAGAAATGGCTGAGACGCAGGGAGTAAGGAAGGACGGAGCCGGGCGAGAGTCAAGAAGTGTAAGGGGAGAGAGGGAGAGAGGGAGAGAGAGGAAGGAAGAAGATGGGAAGTAAGAAGGATGATCCCGACGAGAGAAGGTTAAGCCCAGCCTCTTTTCAGGCGCCGGCGATAAGTTCGCAGTTGTTCTCGAGGTACTCGGTAGGTACCTAATAATTACTTGGGTTGACGGGTACCCGCGTAACCGGCTTACAACTCGTTCTGACCTTCACGCCTGAGGCCGCCCCCGGTCACATGTTCCGCCCGAGTCAGTAGTCCGTCTCGACGTGTTCCGGAGGCTTTCTGATGATGAGTTGATGACCAGGACGCAATCGCTTGATCCACGGTGTTCACGACTCCCTTTCTCCCGTCCTGCGCATCCCTCTCGGTTTCTGGCAACGTGGACTGAACCCTCGTGTTGAGCCCTTGGCCTGTGGAATCTAAATATAGTCGTTTTAGCGTGCCCCCGGCCCTCGAATTATTATGGGCTCTTCTTCGTCACAACTCCCGATTGTCTACGGAGTACAACGGCGAGCCTCACAAAGATCATCCTTTGTGCTCGGGTTCTGCAGCCTCTCCACCCGAAGAAATTGATCCGCTCAGTGGATGGTGCAAGCTCATGGTACTACTACCCCGTCCCGAGGACTGAGTGCCATGGAAACCATATCCTCCGGAGTACGGAGTAGTAATCACGGTATCGACCTTTTTTTCGTCCTGACCTACTCCGTATGCGTACTGCGTAGTAGTAGTACTCTTCTGTAGGAGGATCCTGCCACCCGCCCGGGCTCCATTCGACGACGATCCGTTCGACCCTCCAGGCGGTACTAAACTCCTTAGGGACCGTTCTCACCTCGTCCAGTGGGGAGGCGAAGGAAATAGGAAGTGTTTCGACGTTTCAACATGGACCAGATGTGCTGGCACTTGGATGACCGACCCTTGCTCGGTACTGGTCAGGTAGGACTACTCCGTTGGTAGCATGGTTTCCCGCCGGGATGTCAATCCCCGAATGGACGACTTTTTTTTTCTTCCCTCCTTACGAAGTAGGTACTTTGGACCGAGTACTACTCCGTGCATGAAAAACAATCGGGTCGGGTGGATCCAGGGAGGATTGATTGATGAATTGAACTTTTTAGGCTCTGAACAAGATCAAGAACGGTACGCAGGAGTCCAATGCAGCAAGGGTCCATTGACCATTTAGCATTGGCGTGCGAGGGAAGTCTTCTGTGCCTCGCTAGCCTGGGTGCTAGCTGCTGCTAAGCCATGGCCAGCGACCCAGTGGCGGATGACAGGCATGCTCCGGCTCCTCGCGCTCTAACCAGATTGGCAAGCAGATGTGCGTCGGAGGTGGAGTGAGGCGATAGGGTGCGTCTCCGTAGCGAGTGGACCACGCACACAGCTGAGAGGAAGTGGTGTGCGCAGTAAGGGCTGGAAGTTGCAAGTGGGTTGGTTGGAAATGACGGTACGGAGTATGATTCCTGACCGGCCCTGCATGATGATCAGTACTCGTATAGATGCTCAGTAGTAGAGGGCTCAGGACTGACAGAGTCGATGGTGTAGGCTGTCGAGCATCGTCGAGCCTACCTAGAGTATAGAGCGGGTCTTCAGCGGGCAGCCGCCAATGGAACCATGGAAAGCCTCAGGCTCCCCTCCGTCCCGGGCGGCCATCATCCCTACGCAGATTCACCTTCACCCCAAACATCTTTCTCCCTCCCTTCTGGAGCTCCCCCCTCCTCCTCCTCTAACCCACCCCCGCCGAAATCATTTCTCTGGTCATTCTATTTGACTGTATTTTTGGACGGCTTCACATCCCCTATTCTTAATTCGATCCTCATTCGACCCCCGCCGCTGTGTCTGGATCCTCGTTCTCGGCCAGTCTGCTCGCCCTCCTTCCTTCCCCTCTTCCTGCGCTTCTCCCATTTCGAGGTCCCGTGACCGGTCCAGTGCGGCTTTCTGGTTTCGTGATTGCTGCTTTTCGCATCTTCCAATCTTCCTGTTGCTTTCCCTCCCGGGATCCCTCTTTTTTGATTGGATTCAAACCTTTTTTTCTCTTTTCTTTTCTTTTTCCTGTCGCGATCCCCCCCTTCCTCTCGTCACTTCCCCAGCCCTCCCCGCCCGTTTCTCCGTCCCCCTCTCCCTAGCTCATTATCGCCGCGTTCTTTGAGGACGCTGTCGGTGCGCCGTGGCTCTGTGCCTACTTTCGACTCTCATCATTCCATCTTGCCCTATCGCTTTGTGTCGTGTGTAATTCCACGACCGGAGTGAGTGTCCCCGTCGGACAATCCAAGCCAGATGGCTTCTACCGCCAACTCCATGTCAGCTGCCAACAGTGCGTCTGGCAATACCGGCAATGCATCCGTCCAGAATTCGAGCGCGAGACCCTCGCTGAGGCCCAGCGCCAGCACCAAGGCATCAGACGGCAGTCGACGACAGTCGGGCAGTCCTCTCGATGGAGGTCAGAGGTACGTTGTATTGTGAAGTTCATTCGTCGCCTTCCTTGACTGCCCTATTTATTTGCTCTTGCCTCTCAACTTTCACCGCCTCTTCCCTGGCAAGAGCGTCGCTGGGAAATCCCCTTACCTTTTTTTTTCTTTGCTGCTAGTGAGGCGTGATCGATCCTTCCAATTGGCTATGTGGTTCCCTTTTCTATGTGTGGTCTTTTTCTGCTACCTTTTTTTTTTCTCATGTGCCTGCCCTTGTTCCTTCAAACAATCCTCTGTGCGTCTCGGAGCTTCATGCTTCCGGCTTTACATTTTCACATGGGCCAATCGGATTGTCGTGCCATCTAAACCGCAGCACTGCATCATTGCCTTGAATGCACTAGAACTAACTCTCGCTTCTTTCCACGCAGGCGCAGTAACTCCCAGCGGGCGTGGACCCAGGGCACAAATCCGATTACCCAGAGATCCTCCTACGCGCAGCAAAACGGAAATATGTCTCAGAAACAATCGCCGTCCCCCAGACCGACTCCAAAGGAATCGAACACGCCCGACAACCATGCACATGACCGCCTCGTTTTCTTGGTTACCAGCTTCATTGTAAGCCTGGATTCTTCCCTCTTCTTTCTTGAAGCATATGTTGCTTGTCGGTAGAATGCTTATCGTTTGCTAGGGCCTGACCGCGACGATCACCACGAAGAACGGAGATAAATTCTCGGGAATCTTTTCATCCTCATCTCTTGAACCGACTGAATCTTCCTTTGCCCTCAAGATGGTGCAGCGGCAACAAAAGCAAGAGCAACAACGAGCAAACGGAGTGAGTGAAACGGCAAGCCCGTACATGGGAACAGCACCCGATCACACGGTGTCGTTTGACATTCGAGATGTGGTAGACATCTCGGTTGCCAATGTCTCCACCGCCGAAGTCATTGCGAAGCCCTCCAATGGTTAGTAGCTATTTATTCTTGTCCACTCTGAGCTACGTGTATATTAACCATATTGTTTAGGGGCCTCGAGCGGATTTCGAACCGATGCCGATATCTCCGGAAACCTTGCCATGCGCGAGCGGACTCTGAAACGATGGGAACCCGCCGCAGACACGGACGTCGACTTGTCGCTGGAAGGCACATCGGCGTCGGCGGGCTGGGATCAATTCGAAGCCAACGCCCGACTCTTTGGTGCCACCAGTAGTTACGATGAGAACATCTATACCACTCGGATTGATCGATCCGACCCGACCTATAGGCAGAAAGAGCAAGCTGCCGCTCGTATTGCTCGCGAGATTGAGGGCGCAGACACGGATAATGCTCACATGCGGGAGGAACGAGGGCTGACCACGGCCGAGGGCGGTGATGAGGAAGACAAGTATAGCGGCGTTCGTCGTGATGAAAAGAACTTCCCCCCTTTGGTGTCGGGACAGCCAAACAAGTATACTCCGCCTGCCCGCCGGCAAGCTGCGGCGCAATCTGCGGCCGCCAGCGGGCCCCCAGCCGCCGCGCCGCCCAAGGAACCTGCTAAACCGCAGGCGCAGCCCGCCGCCCCAGCTGCTCCAACGAGTGCTGCCACCGACGCAGAACAGAAACCGGCTCCCGGCAAGTCTTCGCCGGCTGCCAGCGCTGCTCCGAAGCGTGCCGCCGCTGAGAATGCTTCTGCGAACGTGGAAACGGAAGTGCTGGACCATTTCCGTCAGTTTGCCAACACGGAGAAAATGAAGATGCAGGAACGCCGCCGGAACCAAGCTTCGCATGACCGGAATATCAAACTGAACGAGTTGATGAAATTCTCGCAGAACTTCAAGCTTGGCACGCCGGTCCCCAAGGATTTGATCCCGATTCTTGCCAAGGACCCTCAGAAGCAGGAACAGATCGTCCAGCGGGCTCAGCAGCAGCATGTGAGCGATAAGCCCGCATCCAAATCCCCTCCCGCGACCGCCAGCACCGAGCAGAAGCCCGCCGGTCGTGGTTCAGGTCCCGCCCGCTACGACAGTGGAACGGCGCCCGCCGCGTCGAACGATCGACCGGCCTACCCTCGCGGCCGTCAGATGTATCCCCCGGCCGGTCCGCACGCCGGTCCCGGTGGACGCCTGCCACATCAAGCCATGCAACAGGGCCGCCAGGCGACTGGCATGCTGGGCCACCGCCTTGCCGACAACCTCCAGCAGCGAAAGGGGGCTGCCATGGGACCGGTGCCGGCGCCTCTGCCCATCAACGATGCCCGTTTACCCCCGACTGGGCCGGCCGCCGACCAACCCAGCGTCACCAGCCCGAACAAGACGCAGACCCCGACCTCCGCCGCGTCGACCAAGTTCAATGTCCGGGCCTTGGAGTTCAAGCCCAACCCCGCCGCCAGCACATTCACGCCCGGTGCCTCGTCGAACTCTTCGCCGTTTGTTCCCGGTCGTTCCATGTCCCGCGCCACCAGCCCGTCGGCCTTCTTTGGCGGGAAGAAGCTACGGCCTCTCGCTGAGCGTCCGTCTCTCAAGGACCATTTCAACCCCATCAAACGGATGAGGAAAGAAAGCACCGAGCAGGCGGACAAGGACTATGCCTTTAATGGTGGAATTCCCCCGGCCTACAAAACCCTCCCCACATGGGACGTCGCCCCCGGGAACGCAGAAAAGAAGCATGATCAGATGTTCAAAGCGCCCGTCGTCTCCCCGCAGAACCGCTCGGCATCGAACCCTCAGGTTCCTCAGCAGCCACAGATGCCGTTCCAATTCCCGCAGTCGACGCCGGGTATGCCCCCTACCTCGGGCCCACCTCACGGTCCTCATTTGCATCCGCAGCAGCATCACGGATCTGGCCCGCCTCATTTTGATGACCCTCACCGGATGCAGATGTCTGCGTCGACCTCGCAAATCTTCCCCTCCCCCCGCCTTCAGCCCGGCTATCCGTCTCCCATGGCGCCGCATGCCCAGCTTGCATTCGGTCAGCCAGTGCCGCAATTCTACCAAACTCCCCCGCAGCCGGCTCCCGTCAGACACTATCCCGGGACTCCTCAGTTTATGAACCCGCAAGCCGCTATGGGTGGTGCCCCTATGATGGTCCAGCAACCCTCCAGTGGACCCTACATGGGTGTCCCGCAAGGCATGGCGCCTTACACGCCCCAAATGCAAATGTATTCTCCTAACCCGAGCCACGCATACCCGCAACATGCCCCCCCTCAGCCGCACAGCGGCTATCCGAGCCCGAGTCGGGGCGCTCCTATGATGATGCATCAGAATTCGCAACCTGGCCAGCCTCCGCAGCCGGTCATGTTTATGTCTCCCGGTCAACATGGACAGCCGGTGTATCCCGGCCAGCAGCCCGGACACAGTATGTTGCAGTGATTTAACGAGAGCCATATTTTCCCCCACCGTTGCTAATAATCGCCAGTGCCGCCGGTTCGAGGAAATTATCCTCAACAGCAACAGCAACAGCCCCATTTCCAATCTAGCCCTCACCAAGCGCATCATTACCCGCCTCATCAGCATCGCACTCCCAGCAATGGCTATAATCAAATCCCTCAGATTCCACCTCAGGCTGCCTCCCAAGCCCCACCCTCCGTTGCCTCTGGTCCACCGGCTCCGGAGGCTGCCGATGAGGCGAAATGAAAACCACATCCCGGGCCTCCATAGTGCGCCAGACGCTCCCGTTCATCGGCCTCGACATCAAACGGGCCACGGCCATCGCAACCGAAATGAATTTTGTCTTGGAAGCACTGTGAAGCAATGGGCCCCCTATGCTCTGTTCCTCAGCGGCAGCAACTCCAGTCTCACTTTCGCTTCCCAATGCACGTATCTGTTTTTGGGAGGACTTTATGTATTGGATGTTTGCGACTACGCTGGTTTGTACAGTGAGGAACTTCCTGTTCTGCGAACTCCCTGTGCTGCTGCTGCTGATCCGGCATTTGATAATCCAACTGGTGAGTGATTTGTCGCCAATATCATCCCAGGGGGAGGATATGCAGACGGGGGTTAACCAGCTTTAGACTGCGTACTCTCCCATTTGCCCTATCGTTTTATCGAGTGTTCCCATCAGATTAGGAGTGTATGGGATCGGGGGTCAATTCCTCAACGTGTCACAAATCACTAGACTGGCCGTCCGAGCTGCGCTATCGATGTTTTTGCAGACCATATCCCGGTGATCTTATTGACCTTGACCTTGCTATATTATACACAAATCCAAGGGGTCTATGGGATGGCTCCCATGAAGGGACTCACCACCAAATTACAATAGCTCCGTCCACGTCTGTGAAATGGTATATGCCACCATGTTTGGGGAGATTCTTTGATACTTTTGCTTCATTTATGCTTTTTTCTTTCTCGTGTATTTCTTTTGACGTGCGATGGGTTTACTAGGGTAAAGAAGTTTTCCGGCAAAGGGCGCAGGGAGGTAGTGGCTGACTCGCTTGGAGCAACTGACCGTTTGATGTCAACGGAAGGCTAGTCGCAGCTCCTTTCGCCGAGGAATTCTCAGGGCCTCACGGGAGATGGTCTACGTCCCTCGAAAGAGATGGGCGTTATGCAGTTAGCAGAGATGATTAGTTGCTAGTGGATGGAGAGCAAAGGAATGCACTATCTCAAAATTCAGCATAGTCAAGTAATCTAGCAAAAGAGCGTCGTAAGTCGTGTAGCGAAACTACCAAGAATGCAGCGAGATGGACAACAATATCCCGATTGCTGGACAGGGGGCTGGAGTATCTGTTTCCGGGAATTGATTAGCAGCAAGAACTCGCTGTTCGGGGGTTCTTTGGGAAGAACCAGCATCTCCTCAGGTCTTTTCAGTTTTCATTTTGGTCGTCATCCAACCAAGACGCACGTCGCAGCCGCGGTACTATGCAGCACCCATCTCAAATGCCAGCCGTCGAGAAGCCCAGTCCAGAATGGCCGATTCCACAGGCGTCCTACCAAACGCAAGACGAAGCTCGACTCCCGACACCAACCTCCAATCCCCTCCGCACATCCATTCCATCCGCAGTGAAATCCAACTCCCACGGATGTTTGCCACAGCCATTAGTTTCTGAAATTCCTCATAGAGACAAAGCGGACCAGAAACCCCAAATTGTGGCGCGTGTGGACCGCATGGCCCTTGATATACACATGTCTTCCCAAGGTTTATCACGCCGAGAGTCTCGCGACGAAGAACCCTCGTGCCTTTTACTCAAGCCATGCGCCTGCCTAGGTTGGAGTGGAAAAGACGACGGAAATAACGGAGAATTTGAGACGGACTTCGCGAGCGAAGGCCACGACCCCGATCGACGGTATGGATGCGGGATTCAGACAATTCTGGACGGGGTGGTTCTCTTCGGTCTGGCTGGACAGGAAGTCCCTTCGGCTTTGGATGCGACGTGTCGTCTTGGATAGCGCGGTCTGACCTTTTACCAGATTCACATCATAGGAGACGCGTTTTGCGTTTGCGGTGTATTGGGGGTGGGAGTAGGTTTGGAGCAGGACGGAAGCCAGGACAGCTGTAGCTCACCTTTTGCGCATCGGAGCTGGAGAGGAACCCTCATTCAAACATTCAGAATGGAGGACGAGATTTGGTATGTTTGGAGGTGAGAAGGAGAGAGACAGAAAGACAGAGGAACAGAGAGAGAGAGAGAGAAGGTGAGGGCCGACGGCGCTAAGCCGCATTGGGGGCGGGGTACCACGGGCGGCGCCAGGAGACTCGAGAGCGCCATCCAGACAGACTCTCGCCGTGACATACTCCGATAGCCCATCCCGCGGCAAACTTGGGGGCGGACTGTTTCTCTCGGTCTTTTCGCTGTCTTACCAACTCGTGTCCCTTCACTCCTCTCCGGTGTTTTCTTTCCAAGCCGATTCCCGCCCGGAGCGCTGCTTAACTGTTCCCCGTCCCTCGATCACCCCCGTCTCCAGCGCCCATGGACTTCCTCAAATCCGCCGTCGCGTCCGCTATCGCCAAAGGCAGTTCGTTCCCATATTCGCTCGGCGACAGAGTCGACATCTCCGATTCGATATGGACCCTTCACAATGCCACGAAACGGGTACGCAGATCTCCCTTTCCAATTACAACCCCGGGATTGGCACATGAAACGAAGCTAATGCGATGATCGGGTCTTTGCGCCGTGCAGGAGGACGGTTCGTCGTGTAGCATTTTCACCTTCGACATCGCCGCCAACAAGTCGCGTCTGCCCCTGGCCAAGAATGCGGTGCGCAAATCGCGAACGCTGCGACACCCGGGCGTCATCAAAGTTCTGGACACGATTGAGGTACGGGATTGGCAGACGGTCTAGCTAGGCCCCGAACCCATGACTTACACGATCTAGACAGAGTCGAATATTTATATCGTGACCGAACGTGTCGTTCCGCTGTCCTGGCATGTCAAGCGGAGGAGCCTGAGCGAGGAAATCTCCAAATGGGGTTTACATACCGTGGCGGTACGTGGATGATCTCCTTCCCCCTGGTCTATGGACTTCGGTGGGAATTCGCCAGCTTATCAGTTTGGATTCGAAATAGTCTACCCTGAAGTTTATCAACGAGGACGCTGCGTCCGTCCACGGCGTCGTGAGAGCGTCGTCTGTGTATGCCAGCGAAAGTGGCGAGTGGAAGCTAGGCGGTTTCGATGTCTTGAGCTCCATGAATGATGAAGAGGCGGTCATATATGTGAGTCTACTGTCCAGGGGACCTCTCGTGGTGCGGCTTCGCTGATTCCTATCCAGACGTACGGAAGTCTCGTACCAGATGCCGCTCGTTATACGCCTCCGGAGGTCGTCAAAGGTGGATGGGATGTCATCAAACGTCACCCGTTAACAGCTATCGATGCCTATGGACTGGGCATTCTCGTATATGAGGTTTTCAATGGCAACTTCACCGGAGGGGACCAAGTAGGCAAAACGACTAATATCCCACCGACTATGCACCAAAGCTACAAGCGACTGTGCACGGCCAATCCAAAGCTACGACTCAGCCCAGCGCATTTTGTCGAACAAGGAAAGAAATCCGGCGGCTTCTTCCAAACCCCTTTGATCCGGTTGACCGATGATATTGAGAGTTTGGGACTAAAGACGGAAACGGAACGGGAGGAATTCATCAAGTATGGACTCGGTTTTTTTTTTCTCCCGCTGAAGCCGATGGCATGGATGCTGATTGAGATAGTGAACTCGATAATCTTTCTGATGATTTCCCCGAAGACTTCTTCATCAAGAAGGTGCTTCCAGAGCTGTTGAAGTCGGTCGAATTCGGCGGTGGCGGTCCCAAAGTCTTGAGTGCACTGCTGAAGATCGGAGCGAAGTTGTCTCAGGATGAGTACAACTCCAAACTGACGCCGGTCATTGTTCGGCTGTTTGGGAATCCCGATCGAGCACTGCGGGTGTGTCTACTGGACAACTTGCCATTGATGATTGACAACCTCCCCCAGAAGATCGTCAACGACAAGATCTTCCCGCAAATAGTGTGTTCTAGGTGAACTACTCCTTTTACAATCTATGCTAACGAGTTTCCAGACGTCTGGATTCACCGACATTGCTCCGGTAGTCCGAGAGCAGACGGTCAAAGCCGTGTTGGTGATTATTGTCAAGCTGAGTGACCGGACTATCAACGGCGAGCTGCTGAAATTCCTGGCTCGGACTGCCAATGACGAACAGCCCGGCATCCGTACGAATACCACCATCTGCCTTGGCAAAATCGCAAAGAACCTGGGTCAAGGCGTAAGTCAACGCTTTCAAAGACGGCAACGGTTGACGCGATGCTAACTGAATCTTCTAGTCGAGGAGCAAGGTCCTCATCGCCGCCTTCACAAGATCTCTTCGGGATCCCTTCCTCCATGCGCGCAATGCCGGCTTGCTCGCCTTGGGTGCAACGATTGAATTCTTCACCGACGAGGATTGTGCGGGCAAGGTTCTTCCTGCTTTGTGCCCCTCCCTTCTAGATAAAGAAAAGTAAGCTCCCTCCCTTCGTTTCCAATCAATTTCCACGTCCCGCTCTTCTCACACGATGGCTCGGTAGATTTGTTCGGGACCAGGCGAACAAGACATTCGATCTATACCTGCAGCGCATTCGGAAAGTCGGCAGCAACATGGCCGACACGGCGCTGCCGCCGTCATCGTCTAGCCCTGACACCACCAAAGATGCCGCTCGTATCGGAACGTCAAATGACAAATCCTGGGCTGGATGGGCGATTTCTTCCTTCACAAATAAGATCACGACGGCCAACGGCGAAATCCAACCCACGGCGAACGGGGCCAAACCGGTGGAGGCTGAACCCGCTCGGTCCGCATCTGTACCTCGTGTCACGAAGCCATCTCCCTTGGCGAAGGAGACCTTACGACCGGCGGCTCAGCCATTGAATCGGTCTCTGTCGGAGCAACCGGCCCCGATCGCTCAAGAGGAAGACGAACCGGATGACGTCTACGATGCTTGGGGTGCCATAGACGACGACGACGATGATCAGGGACAATCGAAAGACGACGATCCGTTCAGTCCTGCCACAACCACCGCCTCGTCCACCAGCTTCGCCCCGGCGGCGCCCAAATCAGCGCCCGTACCTTACGATGACGGAGGGGAGCCGGACTTTGCCGGCTGGCTTGCTGCACAGTCCAAGACCAAGAAACCACTGCCTAAGGGTTTGAACAAGCCAGCGTCGAACACGTCGGTTTCCCGAACGACCAGTCGGAGTAGCTCCAGTAAACCGAAGACGGTCACCGCAGCACCTGCAAAGAAGATTGATACCAAGCCGAAGGACGAGGATGTGGACGATGGATGGGGGGATGCGTGGGATTAACGGCTATAATTGTTTAATTTACATTCGCATTGCATTGTCAATGGTCAACCTTGCTGGAGCAGGGCAGGGAGTTGGGGGAGGAGTGGAAAGGGCGTACATAATAGCAATGATAGACAGAGACTTAATGAATACCTGGCCCGCAGTGACCACCGCCGCGGACGACGAGGTACCGCGCAAGTAGCGGTCCCGAAAATAGGGCTGAAAGAGGGCGCTGCGCCTTATGGAGGGCCGCAGCCAATCAGGGGCGGGCAGCCCCGTGATCACCGTCGAATCTCGTGCGGCGTCGACGTCCAACTTCGCTTCCTCTCCATCGCCGTCCTCTTCGACCCCCTTATCCCACCATCCCCCCTCGCTCAGCGTCGATGCCATCCGTGGTGTCGTTCGTGCATGTTTCTTGATCGACGTCAGGGTGGAGACCTCAGCAGCTATACTACCGCCACCCTTCGACATAATCTTGCTGCCTTCCTCCCGCGTCAGCCAACTGCGTTGGTGCGTCTTGCTCCGGACCGCCTGCATACGACCTAGTCATTTCATGCGCGATGGATGACCGTTGACAATCCCCTAAAGTCGCCCGTCACTCTTGTCGCCTCTGCCTGAAACATCTGTCATTCCCCACGCTGTGCTCGTCACCGACGGCTTCCCGCCATGGAGCCCGAGGACGAGGCTCCTCCTCCGCCGTACTCCGCCGTCGACCCGTTGGTCTCGTCGGCCAACAATAACAACTCCAACAACAACCCCAACATTCGGATTGCCGCCGCTCACTCGGAGGTGAATCGTGTCCGCCTTCGTCTTCGCGGGGGAGACGCTCCCCTCTCAGATACCGCATCAAGTGATGGCTCCAGTTCCGCACTGGCGCTTACAGCTCCCTCTCCGCTATTACCTGTGAATTTCACCTCCGCCGCCGCTTACTTCGTCGACCGGCCACCACCCGCCTCTGACGATGGAAGGCCTGTCCAAGAACATCAAATAACGATCTACCCTCGAAGTCAATCGAAAGATTTTCCCCGTCGCCCCCGATGTTGGGGAGCCCGACCGGAGGACATCACCCAGCAGGACTGGGACATGTTCCTCCGACACTTGTTCCCCCCGCACCTGGGACTGGCGTCTTCCTCCGGTCAGCTACCACGCCAAGTGAGGGCCGAAATTCAGCGAGACCGCAAGGACCGACCGCAAGAGACGGACGAACAGCGGCGGATGCGAATCGCGGCGGTGATCACAGAATGGAACCAATACTTTTTCGAACTCCGGGCCACCCGCATCGTATTTGCCTACGTGACAAACCCTCAAAATGCCCCTCCCTCGCCTCTGTGCCCTAGATGCTACCCCGCAGCCACAAGGGTTTCGCAGGAAAACCGGTTGATCCAAGGTCCCGAGGCCGGTCGCGGCCGTCTTGCCCGGCCCAGCTTGCCGCCGGCTGCTGCGCGGCAACAGGTTGTGTCGTCGCAGACTGGCCAGCACTACCCTCCGACACCCGTCTATAACTACCCGAATCCGCCCATGAGCCAGCCCCCGTATAGCCCGTACGGTGCACAGCCCTACTTTAACACTCCCGCTCCTCAACCGCCTCGTGCCTATCCCTACCCCCCGCCGCAGGCTCCATTGCCTTATCAGCAGCAATATCAGTGGGGGTATAATGGTCGACCTTATGCCCCAATGCCGCAAGATTCCGGCTCCAAAGGCGGGGCGTTTGGATGGTTTGCTTCCCTGGCGTCCCAGGCGCAAAAGTATGGCGAACGTATCACGGAACAGGCCCAGCAGTACGGGGATCAGATCAGTGCCCATGCCCAGCATTACGGCCGGCAGGTCGAGGAGCAAGCCATGGCTCATGGACGTTGGTTTGAAGAACAGGCGGGCTTGTCTGGTCAAAAGCCGGATGATCGGTACAATGGTAGCATGGTCCATCGGCCCCGTGGCGGTGCCGGCGAGTGGGCTGCCGCGGATCCCCGCACGCAGGCTGCGTATTATCCGAACACCGGCTATGTCTATCCCTACAGCACCGTGAGCAGTCCGGCCGAGCCGGTTGCCGCACCCGCACTTCCGCAACGTCCTCGGCGGGTATCGACTTGCTCTACCTCGTCGGACTCGTCCTTGACATCCATCGATTCCCTGTCGACCACGTCGGAACTGAGTTCGTCCGACCTTGCGACAGTCCGGGCACAGCTCCTTTCCCTCGATGACCACCACGATCGGGACCTACACGAAGCCGCTGTCGGCCTTCGCCGGCAGCTTGCCGTTCTCCAGGACTCTCGCCGCCAGACGCGCCAGTCTGGACGGGGCCATTGGCGCAATGGCTGGGGTCAGCAAGCGCAACAAGGCTACGGACGCGGCGGTTGGGGACGTTGGGAACCGCCGCAACAGCATCAGCGCAGCTGGGCGGAGAAACGCGCTCTGAAGGAGGAGACGAAGGCGACCCGAAAGGCGTTCCGGGATGTGCTGCGTCGTGCCAGGGACGAACACCGCGAGCAAAGACGTCTCAAGCGCAATCGAGTACGGCAGGAACAGCGAGTTCGACAGATCGAAGCCCCTCCGTCCGAGCCTCCCCTGGAGCAGCGTTTGCAGAACCTGGAACTGAACCACACCAACCGCGAGAGTCGCTCCACAGTTCAATCATTCTGTCCGTCGCCCACCCGGTCGCTCGTGTCGGAGGTCAGTGAGATCAGCTCTATTAGCACGCCGAGCTCAGTATCGTCCCGGCGCAGTAACAACCAGGCGCACTCTGGTAAACCAGAACCACCCGCCAGCAAATCAGATCCGAAAGGAACGGGCAAGAAACCGGACGAGGCGGAGAAACCGTCGGATACGAGCAAGCCTAGCTCATAACAATCCGAATCTGACATTGCAGTGCGTCCAAGATAAGTTGGAACCGATCGACCATAGATTTCAAGAATTCTTCTTATGGATATGATAATAACGACAAACATCAGCGGTGTTTTATTGATTGCGCGTGGAGATTTCGTGGGAAGCCACCTTACTTTCTTTGTATTATGTTTGGTTAATTGAGCCTACCATCTTGCCGGAGCTGGTTGGGTTGGGTCGAAAGATTTCAGGTTTTTTTTCTCTCTTTTTTCTTGTCATTGGGGTTTTAAAATCGCATTGAGGAAGGATACTGGCGATCAATGGGTTCATGAGGTTATGACTGTTAATTTTTGATTCTTTTTACTTCATATCTTGCACAAGTCCTGTCTAGAGACATTTATACAGAATCTATCCATTCCAGACCGTCTGTCTATAGAGGATTTGAAGTTTTTAAAGGTGTATATATATCTCATGATGTCGTAAAAAAAGAGACATAATAGAAGAGGGTAGGGAGAGTGAGAGTGAGAGTGAGAAAGAGGGTTAAGATTCCTTTTTTTACCCTTTAAGATCCCGCCGTCTGAGCCTGCGATTCGTTCTTCTCAACCAAATCACCGACGCCGAGGCCCCGACCGACCTTCACCTTAACCATCTTCTCCTTCTCCTTCTCAGACTCTTTCTTGCCCAGCTCGCCGACGTCGTCGCCCTCGTCCGCATCCTTCTCGTCGCTCTGATGGCGCAACCGATCCTGGCGCTCGACCTCCTTCCAGTCCATCCACATATTCGTCAGGTCCATGCGCATCGCGTAGGCGTCCTCCCCGTCGGCGTAGTACTTGCTCTCGACGTTCTCGACCTGGAATCCCAGCGTATCGCGGTACAAGCGGAGGGCGGCGTTGTTTGAAACACGGACGTGCAGGGAGACGTAGTGGGCGCGGTGCGACTCCGCCATGGCGCGTTCTAATACAATCAAATTAGCCATCCACACAGGATCAACCCGTCAAGTGACACAAAAACGAGAAAGGAGGGAAAAAGGGAAACAGATAAAACATACGGCTCATCCTCATCAGTCTCTCCGCAATGCCCAATCTCCGATGCGTCCTCATCACACTCAGACTGGTGATATGCCCATGCTGCATGCCGTCCGTCGGCTCCTCCTCCATCTTGGCCAGCACGTACCCCACCACCTTGGGGTATGCCTCTCCAGAGCCCGCGGCGCCGGCGCCGTGGCCGGCGCGCTTCGAGTAGCCGTTCTTGGGACGCACGACGGCCACGAAGCTCAGCTGGGGCCAGGTCAGGGCATGGTAGAGGTAGTATTTCAGGAAGTAGTTCTCGGGCAGGTTGGTGATGTTGCAGGTCTGGATGGAGGGGAGGAGGTCGATGTACGAGGGGTACGAGGATAGAGGAACGATGTCGACCATTTTGAAGGGTTTTTCTGGGCGGATGGTCCCCTGGAGGTTGCGTGGGATTTCTATCGAGAGGGGGATTGAATTGAGGTGGATAAGAGAGTGGGTGGACGAGAGAGAGAGAAGAGCGGAAGGTGGTGCAGTTCCGTCGACTCGCCGATCCCGTCAGGTGCGCGCGCTAACCCCGATCGGGATGTGCCCTATTCAGTTTCTCCGAGTATAGATTGCCTTGGAGGAGTAAGTATCTCGACTGCATTTCTTTCCAGTCCTCTATTTAGTGAATGTGTTTGAATTCTTGGCGAGAGATGCATTGATCGCAATGATTCATATGCACAATCCTCCAGAAGGCGAGTGCAGGGGCATTTCAGGATCTACTTGGTCAGGGTAGGGACAGCTACTGTAGCTAGTTTGATGTTATATTTCTAAGTACCTTCTTGCCTATAGAGTTGAATATAATAATCATATGGTCCTGGTTCTACCTATTGAGATACAGGGACAGATAATTGCCTTAGCTAGGGCTTTTGGTCTAGTCGTCTACATGCTTATACTACTGGTGGTACTGGATATGGCTATAGTAGTTGAATAGGAGAATCATCGAATTGCTAGAGTCTCTGTGTTCCTATAGAGGCTTACATGATCAATGATCGAGTACCCAGATTTGTCTCACTTCTGCTCATTCCTCGAGTCCATCAATTGTTCTCTGGCGGAAGGCTGCCACGTGATGCTGCTTGTTTTTGTCTTGGATGCAACGCCCCGGAATTCTCTACCCAACAACACATCTCCTGGACCATGTCATTCATCGTCAATATCCGTATCTGCCTCTTCTAACTGATTAATTTGGCAGAAGTTGCAGGCTACTGCCATGGACAATTCTGCAAGCTGAATTCAAGATGTCTACTGCCTTTGGGTGGAATCTGACTCTCATAGTGAGTCTTACCCAATCCACCTGCATTGGCTTTGCGACTAATCAAGAATCTAGGAATGAGAAGATTGCATGTGCTCTATCTAAGGAGCTCGTTTGTCCTGATCAAATGACCCAGAATCAAAGGATAAGAAAGCAGAAATTCCAGTCGAACCTTCTTCTGGTCTCTTCCAATAGGAGAGAGGGTGGATGGAAATACTCCCGCCCCCTTGTAAATCACAGAGTCAACAATAGGCCCGCGAGTCAGACTCACAGTCTACCGTCCATCTTGACATTCCTTCTAAGGGTCAAATGATACGGAAAGAAAGGTGTTCATCTCAGGGTGACCATATAGCTTCATTCCACAAGAAAGGTATGTGCGCATTGCAATGGCTACAGTTGTCTCGTATCATTCCACTCGGCAACGACAGAGGAAAGTAGCATCGGGGATTCCTTGCATGGTAAGCAGGATCTCTCTTTCCAAGGCTTCGCCGCGACCAGTCCATCATGATGACCGGTTCTTTTCCTGCAGCTCGTGGGAACAACCCTTCATTTCTTGTTGTCGAGGCCTGGATCAGATACCCCCTCGCTCCGTGTAGTCTAATCCAGCTTTGCCGAATGAATTATGAAAGGGAGAACATTTCCGTCTCGCTGGAATGCTGGATATCCCCAGTCCCTCCGAAGAGCTTCATCCACACCCACTTCCGAGTCTAGATTTCTGCACTCGACCGACGAGCCACGCCGATGAACCAAAGAAAGAGAAGGCGCAGCATTCTCATAGCCACAGCACACATTCTGTATAACTACAAAAACCGGTTTCCGGCGGACCGGGCCTTCATTCCTCTCATCGCCAGCCAATGAGACATACATTCTTGAACTTATTGAGATGTGTTGTTCATTATTGATTAAACCGGACGATCTTCATACCCAGAGAATGAGAGCCAGTGATCAGTATATAGAGTACCGGAAATACAGTCCGAGTCTGATTCCTCGAGCTCAGTTCTTTTCTCAGACTTTACTCTCGAGCGTTGACCTCCCGCTCCACTTTTTTCCCTATCTATATTTCGATAGTTAACTTAACGCCGGGCAACAACTAAACCCGACTATCAGATCCACCCTCCCAGTCTCACCATCATGCAATTGAAACTCCTCTCCCCCTTTCCCCTGACCGAGACGCTCCTCTCGCTCTCCTTAATCTCAGGCGCCCTGGCCTTCAGCGAGCCCTGCAGACAGGGCCTCTCCTATTGTGGATCAACCCTGCAGAATTACCACGGTACGTACGAGAGGATCTGCTAGTCTGGAGTGCTAGTTCTGTCATGTCTATCCAACCCCACTACTGCCCAAACACAGCCTCCTGATGGAGTAGTGTCTGAAATCCTACCCCCCCTTTGTCAAATGCCAATCCTTCGTACATCCCACCACATGAGCATACAAGTTAACGTGAACACAAAGATTACTCGCCCGATGATCTTCGCACGGCCATCTTCGCCGCCCCAAACACCCCCTATAAGTCCCTGGCGGCGCGACGTCCATCCGACGCCCTGTTCCGATGCGACGACGACCAGGGCGGAGTGGTGCTGAAGGAGTTTTGTTTCGCGGGATGCGAGCAGCCGCTGAATGGAGATAGTTGTGCTGCGGAGGGTTCTTCGACCGGTTAAGTTGGTGTTCAGTATAGCTCTAGTAGGTAGTTACTTGGTGCAAGGCAGTACGGAGGACCGGTGTTGGATGATTCATTCAACTCGAATCGAGAATATGTGGTCAGTTATTCATTGAAACCTCTGAACGATGCCATATAGTATAATCTACAGCGTCTTATATTTATAAAATTCGCACGGTCGTATCTCATAACTACAATGATAAATATCTATATATAAAAAAACCAACCCAAAAAGCAAGGCTATTAAAACATCGAAATCAAATACTGTACGCCCGCAATCAGTGCCACGGACATGGCCATGCCGTGCGGCGCGAAACTCGTGCCGGACGACGTCGTGCCGCAGCATTTGCCGTTGTAGGTGACATTGTTCATGTCGGCGGCGACTTGGAAGACCGACCCGTTCACGGGGCCGTAGTTGTAGTAGTCGACGAGAAGAAAGTTGGGAGGTCGGGCGTGGTCCCCTGTTGTACAGGTTAGTGTTCCGTTCTCGTTGAGTCTGAGGCACGACAGAAAGAAAATGAGTAAGTGGACTTACGGGTACAGTTGCTGGCCATCCAACCCAAACTGCCGAATCCCTCCGCCGCGTTGGTCTGATTCAGCTGCGCGGTGTTGGGGATCAGGAGGTTCAGGTTGGCAAAGTTGAGGTCCAGATTGAGGTTGTGGTTGGCCAGATACATGCGGTTGCGGATGTCGGGCGGATGCAGACCGGGCGGGCGCTGGACGGTGCAGGGGAAATTGCGATCCGTCGGCGAGAAGGGGGTCTCCCACATCTGGGTGAACTCGTCCATGAGCCACGGGTAGGCGGTCTGGTTGGCCATGTAGTCCATGAACAGGACGGCGCGCTTGCCGGACAGGATCATGGTCGACAGGGTGGGCCAGTCGTGCAGGGCCATGGGGATCTTGGGCGGCGTGTAGGCCAGGTCCAGCAGGCCGGATTTGCGGATGGGCTCGGTGAAGTTGCCGGGCTCGGCGTAGTCGTAGTTGCCGATGAGGATGGTGACCACGTCATACGGGTGGCTCTTCATCCAGCGCGCGACGGTGCTGAGGTAGGTCTCCAGCAGGCCCATGTCCAGCAGGTCGCAGCTGGTGTGGCAGAGCTTCACGGTGTTGTTGACGATGTGGGTTTGGAATTGCACTGTTTTGGGGTTAGTTTCGGCGATGTAAGACAGGAGGGGGTCACCAGGCAAGAAGAAGACATACACATGCGGATTCCATCGTTCAGCTGAGCCTCGACATCCAGCGCCTGGTTCGCCGCCACGTTGCCCGGCTTGACGAACGGACTGTTGTGGGCGGCCACCATGGTGATGTTGGAGTAGTTGCGCGCGCAGAACTCGGTGTAGCCATTGCAGGGCTGGGTGTTGACGACGGGGGAGGAGGACGAGGCCGGGGCCGTGTGGGTGGCATTGGAGGTGTTGTTGCCGATGAGATGGGTCATGGAGTCGGTCGGCGTGGTATGGGTGGTGGCATTGCCGGTGGTCGCGGTGGTGACGGCGGACTCGGAGCCGGAGAGGCCGGTTGAGCCTACCATGCCGCCATGGTTGGTGGGCAGGGTCTTGGTGGAGGTGTAGGAGAGGTAGTGACCGGTGCGCGTGGCGGCATCGCTGATGGGAGCGGTGATGGTGCCGTCCAAGGTGAGGATGTTCTTGGTGTTGGTGTTGGTGAGGGTGGTTTTGGAGTCGGACGAGGTATCGCTGTCACTTGCAGCCCAAACGGCTGCAGCCAGCAGCGGTAGTAGGGAAACCAACCGCATGGTGGGGATGGCACGCTCAGGAAGGACGATCTGGAGGGGAGGGGAGACAATATGATATATACAGCGTCGATGGAATCAACCATAATATGCACAGGAAGGGAGAAAAAGAGAAGAAGAAAGTCTCCGCCGCAAATGCCTTCAAGGGAATGCCGTATTTTTGGGTCTGGCCGTACCGTATGACGATACCCGTACACCTGAAGGGTGGCTGAGTCATCCGAGTCAGCCCCACCCAATCGGCATCCGCTGGGGAGCTGCGTCTGTGGCGGCGCCCCCTGGCCAATCAGCGGGTCGCCCATCCCAGGCAGCCGGCAAACCGCGCCCCACCCGCTGCCGGCATGACGTTGGGTCCAGTGAGTCGGGGCCAATCACAGGCCAGATCGCTGCCCATCCAGACCAACGCCGACCGCCCCTAATTTCGCGCGAAACTCAGTCAAGGCCGCTGCGAAACTGAGACACGGCGATGGTCGTCGTTTTCCTCCGATCTGTCAATCCGGTCGATGAATTGCTGCTCCAGGAATAGACGGCCCACACCCAACACGAAGGACGCCCGATGATCGCTGCCGGTTTCTGTTGGTTTCAGGGTTTTCGTCCTGGGAATTGGGCGACGCCCACCAGCCCTACTTTAAAAAGGTTAAAAGTCTAGCCGCCGATCGGCCAGACCCCCGAAGCAGATAATTCTGACTAGCCGGTTCTTAGCTGCGCCGGTGGCTTTTTTTTCTGTTGTATTGGTTTTATTGTCTCCCTGCCCCTGTCCCTGCACTTGCAGCTCTTTTTCCTGGTCGTGGTTCTCGGCTTCTGCTCCCACTTTCCCTCCATCGATCCCGTCTGTCTGTCAGAATCCCGTCTGGTTCGTGTGTGCTCGTCCATGGAGCCCCCGAACCACGTCATCTTGCCAACCTCCACCTAGATCCATCCCAGTCCATCTTATATCATATCATATCATACCTCATCACTCGCCTTCCTTTCGTTTCCTTCCCTTCTGCTCCCCCTCCCCCTCCCTTTCTTTTTTCTCCCTCCCTCTCTGCCCACATTCCAATCCCCCCACGTGTTGATTGTCTCGAACAATCGACAAGATAAAAAAAAGAAAATAAAAAAACCCAGTCCATGGCCAAATTGCCGTTATTCCGCAAAGCTCCTCCGCGGCCTCCCACCGCCGGACGGTCTCGCTCCACCGTGCTCTGGCATCGCCTGCTTCGCTCCTTTTTCTATCTCATCGCCTGGATCTTCCTCGTCCTGGTGGTCATCGGCAATGTCGCCAACAAGCCCGTCCTGCGCGACACCTACTTCCTCAAGATCGATCTCTCCAACATCGTCCCGCTCTCCATCCCCAATGCCGTCCTGATCAACAGTATCGCCCGGTCCATCGGTCTGCACGATTTCTACCAGGTCGGCCTGTGGAATTTCTGCGAGGGTTACAATGACAGCGGCATCACGCATTGCTCGAAGCCCGAGACGCTGTACTGGTTCGATCCGGTGACGATCCTGTTGAGTGAATTGCTGTCGGGCGCCACCAGTATGTTTCTTCCCAGCTGCCGTGCATATATCACAATCCCCTTGACCTGCATTCGCCTCCCCTGCACGATCACTAACCCCGTCAAGTCGCCCTCCCCGGCGACATCACCTCGGCGCTGCAGATCGCCCGCAAAGCCTCCTACTGGATGTTCGGGCTGTTCCTGACCGCCGCGGTGCTCACCTTCGTGATGATCTTCCTGTCGCCGCTGGCCACCTCGTCGCGCCCGCCGCAGTCGCTCTCGTCCGACGCCTCCGTCAACGCCGCCTCGCCGACGCACCGCCGCCGCACCTTCGTGCTCTTCCGCTCCCTGCCCTTCCTGCTGCTCACCTTCCTGACGGCCCTCTTCACCATCGTCCCCTCCGTCGTCGCCACCGTCATGTTCATCATCTTCAAAAACGTCTTCACCAACTCCGCCCAGGACCTGAATATCAACGCCGAGGTCGGTTCCCAGATGATGGCCTTCATGTGGGTTGCGTCTGCCTTTAACTTGCTGCCCTTCCTCTGGCAGCTGGGGTCCTCGTGTGCTGCCTGCTGCGGGGGGCGGAAGGCCCGGAAGGAGTTGAAGCGTGGAGGGAGTTCCGCCGGTCAGACGAATACTGACTCCAATGGCTCGGCGGAGTTGAATCGCGAGAAGGCCGCACCGCATAGTCCCGCTACGACGGAATAGATCCGGACTGGTCGGGTTTGTATATTTTTTTTGGATTTAAAGCTTACATCGGAGGGAGAAGGCTGAGTTGAGTATTTCTTCTTGTCCTCCCTCTTGCTCTTGCTCTCTTTTTTCTCATCTTTGGGATCACTGGCGTGGAATTTTGCTAGATTTTTCTATACATGTTGCTCTGTGGATTAGTTTCTTTGTGTTGTTATCTATGTGGTTATATAGCAGGCTTTGACTATACTGGGCTGGATTTCCTATATACATACATGCTGCTCTGGGGATTCGGCGGATGTGGATTTAGATGGACGGTATAGAAGGAAGAAAGGATGTGTTTGATAGGAACTGCCTGGTGATTCTCATCTTACGATCGTTACGACCAAATCTTGATTACCTACGATATCATCGCATTTGCCTCTGAATTTTGTAAGATTTGTTGATGTGTATATTGTATAGTGTAAATGTTCATAAAGTAACTCGTCCTTTTCGAGTCACGGCAAATGCCGGTTTCCCAGATCGCTATGCTAAATGTCTAAAAATACATAAAAAACGCCCCGAAATCAAGTGTTCCATGCAAGTATGTATGGTAGTATGGGTATCATCAATCTTCAGGCTTGTGCCAATTCCTCTTCCATTGCACGCGCCAGTTCGTCGTCCGTGTCACCGCTGTTTCCTTGTCCTGCTGCCTCGCCGTTCGGCTGATCGCGGTGGCTGATCGAGACGGGTGCCACCCCATCAGGACGTCGTGCGCCCGAGTACCCCGTCGATTCCGTCTCGTTGAGCCAGCCGTATTTCTTGTTGCGCAGTGATTGGAGCATCTCGATGCGCTGTCGTTTCTCTTCTGGCGACGGCTCCGGCGCCGGAGCGGGTGACTGCTCGGTCGTGTCCTCCGTGAGATCGATGGTGACCGGCTGGGGTCTAGACTCACGGTTTGCCGGGCGCGAAGCCAAGGTGGCCGTCGCACAAGGCTGTTGCGGTTGCTGCTGGTGCCCTCGGGCAGCGGAGGCGTCAGGCGCCGGTGCGCCATGGGGCACGAGACGTGGTCCAGATGCCGACGGTGTCACGGCTGCCGGCGGAGGGCCCCGAGCGGTCGGGGGCTTGTATCCGGCGGGAATCGGCGTCACGGCAGGCATCTGGCGCTGGACATGGATCTCGTACAAGAGATTGTTGTAGGTCATGCCCAATTCGCGCATCTTGTTCTTCCACTCGATAATCTCCTTCTTGTACTGCTCGGCGCGGTTCTGGTGTTGCGACGAGACGCGCTTGAGGGTCGCATTTTCCTCGCGGAGCATTTGCTCCTTCGTTTTTCCCGTCTTTTGGTCGAGCGTCGACCATTCGTGCCATGCATTCCGGTACTTGTTTCGCTCACACGTAAGGTGCTGGACTTTGTGCTTCAAACAGGAGACCCGATAGTTGGTCCGGTCATCCCCAACTTCTATGCAGCGGACGTGGACACTTGGCGCAGATGGGAAATACCCGAGTGGACCTCCATATGCGGGGTAGGGCGATGTGTACTCCGGCTCCTGGTAAATCCGTTGCAGAGCCTCCCGACTGGTGCTGGCAATGACGTCCTGAGAGTCAAGCGAGAACCGCTCTTTGGTAATATCGCTGAGGCACGGTTGAGCGGGTCCGGGTCCGGGTGCGACATCCATGTTCTCCGCAGGCTCTGGGACCTGTTCGCCGGTGTTGGGGCAGCTGACCGGGTTGGGGGCTAGTTGCTCCTGATCGGGCGGTTGATCGAAAAATGAGGTGGGCTCCATATCAAAAGGGAAGCTGTCAGGCGTCTCCAGCGGCATATCAAAGTCGGGATCCTCGAAAAGTGTATCCAGCGAATTGAACAATTGGTCGGGGGACTTTGCCGGATCTGTCCCTGCGGGAGTGTGGGGGAAACTATCTCCTTGTTCAAGCCGTGCGATCGAGTCTGCCGACGACAGGGAGGGGGTTTCATCTGGAGTGGTGCATAGCTCGTTCGTAGTCGGATCGACGGATCGCTTTTTCACCGGCTGTGTCCAAAAGTCAAATTCTCCTGGAAATGCGTCCTCACCAGACCGTTTCCGAGACGCGAAAACCGCGTCCAGTTCCCGAAAAACAGCTTCCGAATCAAATACTTGGTCGAAGAAGAATGCTTTGTTCGCGTCGATCGCGTTGTGGTCCGTCTCGGGAAGGATTTCTTGTTTCGAGGTCGTGCTTTCATCGGCTGTAGACATCGGCATGTCACTGGCGGTCGACTGCTTCTCAACATGTTGGTTTGCATGACCGGAACCTTCGGTTCCCCAAGAAGACAACGTATGCCCTTGCTTCTGACCAAGTCCATCGTGACCAATACCTGTCGACGGGTCTAAACCATCTTGCATTGCAAGCCCATCTGTTGTCCTCATCGGAGTTCCGTCAGACGATTCATGCTTCTCACCCTGGGGGAAGTTTCGAAGAACGTCGGTAGGTTGCTGCAGCGGGGACCCAGGGGGAGGTGTAAGCCCCAGATCATTTACATGCAGATGCGAAATGGATGGAGAATTCGGGAGATCTCCCAAGGCCATGAAAGCTTGGGTATCAGGAGGGCAGGTCTGAAGAGAGGTAGAAATACCTTCAACCACACTTCCGTCCATCGCGTATCAAAACCGTTCGGCGTAGTTGGTTCCAAGGAAAGGACTGCCGGCAGTGTTGGTCAAACGGTGGAATACGTCAACGAAGTCAACGTAGCAGGAGGGCCGAACAGGCCATATGGTGTGATGATAGGCTAGAAAAAAGCAGATGAGAACCAGGCCAAAGGGCTTTTCCTTGCCACAGCGCAATCGTACCTCTTAAGCCAGCGTAACACCTTCGATATAGGGTTTGTGAAAGTTTGGACCATCCAAGTTCCAGAGAGTCCAGACGAAGGCCCAATTTGATGAACAGATCCTTCCAGGAAACAGCCGGCTACCGATCGCCGGAGTCACCTTTGGATGCAAGAGTAGAACGAGTGAAGTGGAATGCAGAAAAAAAACAACCGCCGGATCACCTGCGCGATGACTCCGCCTTCCACACCGCCCGGATGACCGCTCACGTGCGGGGTGCGGCCGTGGAATCGGCGGGCCCAAAGACCGGCATTTAGTTGGCTCTGGTACTGGCTTCACCCGAGACACTTCGCAAAGAAAGTCAGCGCATCCTCCTTCTCTGCTGTCTTCAGCCACCGTGTGTGGTTTGTGCGTCCAAAATGAGCGTTATCCTCTGCACAGGTGAGTCTGCATACTGGGATACCCTGTGTCTTATAGTGAGATGTTATACACGACATGTGCTGAGATGGGAAAATCGCCTATAGCGGGCTATGACCATACCATTCGGTGAGTCCTGAGCAGGTTCCCCAACGGCATTGGTCTGCAAGGCTTACTCCTTTCGATAGTTTTTGGGAAGCGCTGTCGGGCATCTGTTCACGTACCATCCAGCACCCAGACTCGCAGGTAAACCGGCTCTGTATTACCCCCGACAAGCGCTATCTAGCGGCAGCGGGCCATAACAATGTCAAACTATATGACATCAAGTCCACCAATCCCAACCCAGTCATGACTTTTGACGGCCATACAAACAACATCACCGGGGTCGCATTCCACTGCGAAGGCAAGTGGATGGTCACCAGCTCGGAAGACGGCACGGTGAAAGTCTGGGACACCCGCACGGGCAGTTTGCAGCGCAATTATGCACACAAGGCCCCTGTGAACGATGTGGTAATTCATCCCAATCAGGGTGAGCTGATCAGTGGTGATCGCGCCGGTATTGTGCGGGTCTGGGATCTGGGCGAGAGTGTCTGCACCCACCAGTTGATTCCTGAAGACGACGTTGCCGTTCAGAGTGTTAGCGTCGCAAGTGACGGTTCTTTGCTCTGTGCCGGAAACAAGAAGGTGAGGATATCATCCAGGTTCCTGTCAACATAAATGCGCTCTATTTTCTTTTTCTACGCCTCGATCTAATGCTTTCCAGGGCAACGTTTACATCTGGCGCATGCTTCAGGATGCCGAAATCACTCGCATCGTACCCATCTGCACTTTCCAGGCCCACAAGGATTACCTCACCCGAATCCTCCTCTCTCCGGACGTCAAACACCTCGCAACCTGCTCTGCCGACCACACGGCCAAAGTCTGGAATCTGGACCAGGACTACCCCCCAGCGAAGATGGCCGCGGCCAAGGCCAAAGTGAAAGCTCTCAGCCCCGGCACCCCGGACGTCGCATCGCCGCAACCCACGCCAGACAGTCAGCTAGGCACGCCAGGCAGCGACAAGGTCAAGGCCGCCACCGATTTCAACCCCTTCAGTCTCATCGACGGGATCACGCCGCCTCCCAGCAACGAGCCGCAACAGACCTTCCCCGTCCAGCCCGACGGACCTCCCATCGACGCAACCACCGCGACTCTCTACCTGGAGACGACGCTGGCGAACCACCAACGCTGGGTCTGGGACTGCGCGTTCTCCGCCGACTCGGCTTACCTCGTGACCGTCTCCAGCGACCACTACGCCCGTCTATGGGAGCTGGCGTCCGGCCAAGTCATTCGCCAGTACAGCGGACACCACCGCGGCGCGGTCTGTGTCGCTCTCAACGATTACTCCGAGCCTCGTTGAGCAATCGATAGTTAGATGCGGTAGGACGAGACCAGGTACCACTGTACTACTTAATTAGGGCGTGTGAAGCAGGATACCCAGGATTTGGATTGGCACGATTAAGTCTATTTAATACGGGTAAGCATGGCGCCAGGGATCTGGGGACGTGAAGAAAGGTGTTTTGCCTTTTCTTTGTTCGTCTCTTGATTGGAGTTTCGGTTTCTTTTCTTTTCTTTTCTCTTAATCTTATGTCTGCTGTTTCTTCTCTTTCTGTTTGAGGTTCTTTGGATGGTTTACGAGCTCTGTTGCATATGGACTTTGCTTATCCGAGGATCGCTGCCGTCTGTCTGATACCACACCAACATATGCGTGACGTTCTAGAAGCTTTTGTCAATTGATCATCTGGTATATTTACGCCCTAGCAAAGTAGGTAGTTCAAGGCTTGAGGTTGTAATTGACAAACACCGACGTCTTATTCAAAACACGCTGCTCCAAAGACGGACAGGGAAAGAAGGATCCGCACGAAAAGAATATACCATCGAAACAAAAACGAAAGGGGTTCCCAGTATACATACATACAAGAGAGGCAATAAATAAAGATATAAATAAAAATAGACAGCCTAAACAGTCACGGCTAACAATAAAAGTATCTGCTTTTTTTTTTTTTTTCTTTTTTCACTTTGTTTTCTTCCCATTCTCACTCGAGCCTGCTCAGTTCACCGCAAACCACGTCACGCTGACCACCACGTCCAGGCCCCGCTCGTCCGCTCCGGGGTACTTGAACGTCCACATGCCGTCGCGGTTGACGTCCCAGTAGGCACCGGAGGCCGAGTGCATGCCGCGCTTGCCGACGTTGGTGGCGGCGCCGTCCGCGGCGGCCGACCTGTCGATCAGACCTTGTTGCACGATGGTGCTGTTGACGGTGAACCGGTAGGGGGGGCCCGACGAGGGTGTGGAGGGCGTGGTAGCGGCGATGAGGGCTTTGAGGATGGCGTTCTGGAAAGAAAGAGGTCAGACGTGATTCGATTGGTGATGCTGGCCCAGCAGGGAGAAATATTGCGGCGATGATTTGTCGGGGACGGGAGTTCTTACGATGATCTGAGAGTTCCAGTCGCCGACTTTCAGGTGGTCGTATCCCTCCACATCTTTCAGGGAGGTGTCGCAGGCCTAGTTGAGGGTTGTCAGTTCGGGGCGCAAAAGCCACGGTATGATAGCGGGGTTGAAGGCGGAGCTCCGTTCAGGAGTAAGACATACCTCCGTCGCGATCTTGGTGAGTTCCGCGGTGGGAACAGGCTGTGGGAGCAGAAAGAAAAACCGGTCAGCGGGTTGTATGGAGTAGAGACGACTTCGGGGGTGTGTATGGACAGTCGTGCGGAGAGCGTTGTTTCGGCCGGGAGTCTCAATTACTCACGGTGTTGGGAGGGTTCTCAACAGCCATTGCGAATGATCGATTCGGGGGAAGGATATCTCGGTGCGGGTTCTGGAAGTTCGTGGCTCTCAGTTAACATAGGCCGTGTGCGTTGGATGTAATCGCAGTCATAGAGGAGTTCCTGATCGGAAGACCGCACCAGGCCAGCGACGCGGGCGATGCGATTGTGGGGGCATTGTTCCCATTCTGCGGGGATGGAAGGACAGGTGGGGAAGAGCGTCGGTACTCACTCAAGGGACAACGTATGCAGGGGCCAGAATGGGCAGGAGAGTGGCAGCAGGACTCAATGCGGAGCGGAACAGGCGTGTTGTTTGGGTGTGGATGTTTAGGAGAGATCATGGATGTGGCTGAGCGGCGCATGGTTGGCCGTTGACCATGAGGCGCGCCATCCCCGACCGGGCCTAGCGCGGTGCTTGACGCCGCACCGCCACAGCGCGTACTTCTGGTCGACCTCAGGCAGCAAATCAGTCCGGCACGTGCGAGGTCTAGCGCGGTGAGTAGCGGCAGAACGACCGGGGAGCGCCACAGTCTAAGCCCAGAGCGGTAAGCACCTCCCGTCAATCGCCCTCGCGGCGGGGCGCAAAGACCCATTAAATACTCTCCCAGCTGCCCCGGCCTGCTCCCCGTCCTTGCTGGGCGTTGAATTCATTTCTGCAATCTTTGATCCTCGCACGAGCAGGAGTCGAGTACATTATCTTCACTATCACACGTTCGTCATCTCTTAACTCGTCCGTTCTTTGTCGCCGGAAACCCTGGCTCCACTCGTCTCAATCCGGCTCTGATATCATTAACGGCCGTCCGTCCCTGGGCCGATCCCTCTCTCTCCCTTCTTTGCTCTCTATCTCTTCCAAACCACCCACTCACACGACACAAAATGTCCAGCCAACCTCTCCTCCAAACAGCGCCAGGTCAGTAATCCACACACTTTCACAATGCGCCATTGCCTCAAACCCCTTCCACCTTCTCTCCCAAGTCCACCGCTCATCCATCCCATGTCGTCATAACCCATAATCTCATAATCCCATAAAAACTCCCTCCTAACCAATCCCAACGGGACCAAAACCCAACAGGCAAGCGCATCGCCCTTCCCACCCGCGTGGAACCCAAGGTGTTCTTCGCCAACGAGCGGACCTTCCTCTCGTGGCTCAACTTCACCGTCATTCTGGGCGGCTTGGCCGTCGGCCTGCTGAACTTCGGCGACCGCGTCGGCCGCATCTCCGCCGGCCTCTTCACCATCATCGCCATGGCGTCCATGATCTACGCCCTGGTCACCTTCCACTGGCGCGCCCAGAGCATTCGCAAACGAGGCTCCACCGGCATCGACGATCGGTTCGGGCCCTCCGTGCTGGCCCTGTCGCTGTTGGCGGCTGTTATTGTGAACTTTGTGCTGCGGATGAAGGAGTAAGGGGTCGCTATATGGTTCTTTGGAATGGGGTGGGGGGGTCGGGGGAAAGTAAAGAAAAAAGAACGAGGGGTGGGGATGTTGATTGATTGATGATTGAGTAACTGACTTATGGATGAATCTGTTGGATTCATGCTCGCGACGATCGTTTTTTGCAATATATGTATACGGATTCCCTGTCTATCATCATTATCGAGCTGCATGGGTTGATTTGGATGGGCGGCTTTTGGTCCTACTGTTTTCCTGTTCCCTGTACTCAGCTTTGGTGGCGTACCTATTTCTTTCTGGTTTTCAAGTCCCCATGTTTGTTTTACTACTCTTAGATCCAGCGGCTATGGTTCAATGAATTCAAAAGTTTCAAAAGGGTATTGGGTATCGATTGATCAAATGATTCTCGATGGTAGATCAAACTCTACCAACCAATGTATTTACAAGTTCCCTGACTATTGTTTACTCCCGAATTGTCCAACATAGCCATGGTCAATGAACGACTCAAAGCTCCAGTAATCCGCCTGCGTACCCTGTCCGGCGACCGTGGCGTTGCCCGAAAACTTGGCCGTCCAGTAGGTGCTGCCCTGCCCGTGTCTGCGCCAGGCAGCCACGCCGGCATTGAAGTTGCGTTCCCGCAGGGCAAAGCTGTTGTTGGAGCCGGTCTCGATGGACCACTCGCCCACGAAGACGGGGAACTTCCCGTCGCCGGATTTGGCGCGCGCGTCGGAGTTCAGGTGCATGGGGAGGTTCTGGGACGTGACGTTGGTGCGCTCGAAGTAGTAGGTGTGCACGTCGAAGATGAGGTTCGTGTCTGCGGAGAAGTTGCCCGACCAGTACTCCACGGGCTTGAAGCTGCCCTGGAACATGATCGGGATGCGAGGGTTGACCGCGGCCACGCGAGCGACGACCGCCTGCATGTATTTCAAGACCCAGGAGGCGCCGCGGTCCGAGAGGGCGGCGGGCGTCCCGAAGACCGACATGTCCTGGTTGCTGTCGGCGGGTTCGTTGATCGGCGAAATGCTGAAGGATTGCGGGTAGGAGGAGTTCTGTACGAAGTCGACCACGGCGTCCACGATCTGCAGGGAGTAGTCGAGTGCGGTCTCGTTGTGGAACCACCCCCAGTGGCCGGTGGCTTCGCCGATGGTGAGACCATTCACTCCGCCGGGGAGCGAGTGGACGTCGATCACAACGTGCATGCCATAGGTCTTGATGGCATAGTCGGAGATCTTTTTGATATACTCAAGCTGGTTTCCCGAGTACAGGTGGGAGCCAGGAAGCTTGATCCAAGCGGCGTAGGTGGTTGGAATGCGGATGAGCTCAACTCCCGCGCCAGCCAGCTTGTCGATGTCTGTCTCCGTGATATAGGTGGCGTATCGATGCTCTAGAACGGGGCCGCACTGGGGTCCCAGATGCTTGCAAAGTCCCCATTCATCACTTGCCCCGCCGGAGTATTTCCCCCAAAACTCGCTGTCAATGGTGGACTCCTGACAAAGCCATCCTCCTAGGTTGACACCTTCGGCTTTGAAGGTCCTCCAGTCAACGTAGCCGGAGGAGTTCCGGGCTTGGAGATGGGGAAGTGCGAGTGTGGATGGGAGACAAGATAGGGCACCGAGGAGTGCCAGAGAAAGATGCATGATTGCGGACGGGGGGAAAGAGAGAGGAACGGAAAGCAGACAGTTCTTTGGCAGGTATCTCGTCAGACCATGTCCGAGACAATGGATCTATCCGGCCTCATATAGGGACGGACGGTGGCAGCTTTCCGTCGGAGTAATGATCTCACACTCTAAGCCAAGTAGGAATTTCCGTACGATCATCATCATGTGGAGCGGAGACGGACGCTTTGAACTCTTGGTAGAGCATGTGCGCATGCTGAAGAAAGCCGGTAACCACAACCGAGTCCCAGTCGCATCCGACGTTTACCCATACCAGAGTCTCGCGCCCATTAGGCAGCAAAAGCCCATTTGACCTAGTGACGAGATTGAAGGTTCAAATCCCGCCTACAGTCGGCCATCCTCCATGTAGTGGGGTGCATAGTGAGGACCGGGTTTGCTGCCAAACCCCAACGGGGTTGCGGGGTGTGGGGAAAAGCGCCGTTCCTCATCAGCGCCGGACCCTCTCGGTGCAATCAGCGTCCAGTCCCTCGCAGAAAGCATCCCGCTTGCAATGGTGATCCTGCCGTGCCCAGCTTCTGGCGGAACCATCAATGCGGTGTTTTTCGGAATTCCCAGGGCTCGGGACAGCAGCCTCCGAGGTTGAGTTTGGTTCAGTCGGAAGTTCCGACTTCTGCAGAGGTCTTCTCAGACTTGGGACATATATTGCCGAGCTGCTTCTCGTTCCTGGGAGTTGGACTGCTCGATATTAGTCTGAGTTCTTTTTTTTTCTCCCACTTTTGCACGCCCCATGCGAGATATTCTTCATTCTGTCTCCGGTTGAGTCCTAGTGCTTTTACTTTGTTTCAATTTTTTTGTCTCTTGTCGCTCTTCCATATTTTTCTTCAGATTCAACGTCCTTCCAAATCTGTTTGTGGAGGAACCAGATGCCATGTGCATGGGTACAGGAGACGACTTACCATTATATGCCGTCCCGGAGGCAGTCTGCAGAAACTTGGTCTGCGAGTCTTTGTTCGGTTCTTCCAGGAACAACCGTTGATCGGAAACATAAAGCTCCGCGAGGATGCCTGGGTAGTTAAAGAATCCTATACTCCGGAGTCAGCTCAGGCATCTAATCCTGATCGGGGATAAGGGAGGTCTGCCGAATCTCCGGCAGTCGACTAGGCCAGAGGTGAGCAGCGATGGACCAATGGACGGGGAGGACACGAGAGATCCGTTCGGGGCGGATGCATGATGTCAACCAAGAAAGGCAAGACCGGATACAATGGCGCAGTGCCTAGGCAGTGGACTCAACCGGTGGGGAGTCAACCACGGGTCTGGAGAAGGCCGGGATATCAGGAACCCTGGACTGATAAGAAGGAATCGGATGGATGGGTTAAGATACCTACTGCTACTACGTACAGAACTACTAGGTACTAGGTACTGCTACTACTACTACTACTACTACTACTACTACTACTACTACTACTACTACTACGACTACTACTACGTAAGACTGAAAGGAATGCTGATACACGGACGGTATCAGGCCAACGGGGAGCATCCATGGACCCGGCCAGGCCCGGCATCACATCATGGCCCCGCCAATTTGACGTGTCCAATGAATGCGAAAAGTCCATCATCGCGCGGTCATCGACAAAAGTCCAGCCTGACTAACGTCCCCTCTTTTCCGTTCCCTTTCCTTTCCCTTTCCCTTCCCTACCAAGTTTCCCTCTTCCCAACCGGATTCTTCCCTCTTCGGTCGACTTCTCTTCCACCTCCCCCATTGATTCCTTGTCCCTGGACGGACAGGCTGTGTGATTGTGATTTTGTTTCGGATTTCCATATTTCTTTTTGGGATCTCCATTGTTGTGACCGTTGCTACTACTTACCTTACTTATCTTACTCTACACGTACTCTAACTTGTACCATATTACCGTCGTCATTAAACTTTAGCAAAGCTGCTGCCATCCGCGTCCTCCTTTCCTCCTTTCCTCCTTTCCTCCTTTCCTCCTTTCCTCCTTTCCTCGTTTTCTTTCTCTCTGCTGCCCAAGAAATCCCTTGACTCTGTCTGTCTGTCTGTCTGTCTGTCTACCTTCAGTCGTCGTCCTCTGCTGCCTGTTCCTGACGCTCGATTTGTCACCGGAGCGAACGTTGACCACCTTTTCCCTCCGGACTGTACCTTCTTATTAATAGATTACGCCACCCACTCCGGAGCCGGTGGATCGTGTTCCTCTCGCCTTCCCTTGCCTTCCCTTCTTGATTGATTAGCGGATTCTTTGCGATCGATCCGTACATACTTTGCCTCAATCCTGTCCATTCCCCGTCCGCTTTGTTTGTTATCTTCCATCCTTCCTTTTTCTTTCTGATTTATCATTTATCATCCTGTATTTTTTTTTCTGATTTCTTTTTTTTTTTATTATTTTTTTTCTAATCGCCTCCTCCTCGTTTTCCCCCATCCAATCGGAAGGGAACCTCATCCTCTTGAATCGCTTGGTTGCATCCTGGTTGCGCCCGGCGTCTCTTTCCCCCATCCCTTCCCCCCCCCCTTTACTCCCTTACTCCCTTCACTCTTACTTGCCCTTTTCTCCCTGCCGGTCGCAAACCGCTCCCTCCGCCGATCGGCCACGGCCACTCCTTTGCGGACTTTCTACGCCTCATTCCACTCCTCCAATCTTCCATTCCTGTGTCTCCCACCCGCATCTAGATCTCGTTCGCATGCGCCGTTGCAGATTTTAATCGCTCGACGTTGGGTTTTATTTGATTTTAATTTTTTTTTACCCCCGTTGTGACGTGTCGCATCGCCGCTGCGCCCCTCTTCTTGTCGCCGAGATCTATTTCCCTTCCCGCTGCCCTGTCTTTCGCATGGCATGTTTCGACTGCTTCCCTGGTCCTCTGCAATCGGGGGAAACAAGGTGATGGCCGAGGAGCTCACCATGCTCGCCACCTCGCCTCCCTGCGCCGCTCCAGGCGTCAATACTCTGGCCCTGCCCCAGTTGAAGCGCAAGCGTTCGCATTCCAGCGATCCGACCCCCGGTCAAGATGCTCCGGTCGCCACCAAGTTGCGCGCCGACGATGCGCCCGCTCATCCCGTCGCCCCGACGCAGAAGCTCGAGTCCGTGGACGACAGTCCCTGCGACCCCATCTCCACATCCACTGATGCGTCGCATCCGCCAAATTCAACTTCCGATGGCTCGACCCCTGCCGACGGCGATGTCGCCTCGCGCAAGGTGGACGTCGATCGCTTGCGCGAGACGATCGAGGCGCAGCTCAGTCTGGAGGTCTTGTTGAAGCACAACGAAATGCGCTTGATCGACCTGGAGATCGCCAAATGTCAAGTCGCGTTGGAACAGTTGCGGCGATGCGCCGAGATCCCGTATCCTGCCTCCCAACCCGCCGGACTATCGCCGTCCGTCAGCGCCGGGACGGGGATGGCGGTGCTTGCTCCTGGAAATGGGCCTGCACCGCGCTCTCCGGCTCCGTGGGGCGTCGCCGACGGCCCCTACACGCGACACTACGCGCGATGGTTGCTGCCCGACCCCCGCTTCGACGGCGGCGAAATCGAGCCCGGCACTCCCGCGGTCATCGGGGCCGTGGGGACACCCACGGTGGAAGGCCGCTCGACGCGTGGGAGTGCGGGCGACGCCGGTTTCGCGGCCGGCAAGTCTCGCTCTCAACGCGGATCCGCCGCCAGCGCGAGGCTACAATCTCTGCCCAATGGCTACCCGGCTCCGAAAGAAAAGGCCGGCCCCATGATCATCCGGCGAAAGTCGGATGGCGTCATGGTGAAGCTGATCTGCCTGGACTGTCGCCGCGACAACTTCTCCAGCACGCAGGGTTTCATCAACCACTGCCGCATTGCCCACAACCGAAATTTTGCCAGCCACGATGCCGCTGCCGTCGCCTCCGGGGAACCGGTGGAAGTCAACGAGGCGGGTGCGATCGTGGGAGGCACGAGTGAACCCCCCAGCACGGCCGCGGCTGGGTATGTTCATCCGTTGATACGGTCGGCCCACGTCATCGAGCCGTCGTCGAAGACGCCGTCATCCGGGTCAGCAACTTCCGGCGGCGACCAGGCGACGCCCCGGAAGCCGTCGACCTCCGGCCGGCAAGAATCGTCTGCGGTGGAAACACCTCGTGCATCTGTTCATCCGTTGCTCGGCAAGCAGACCACGCCTGCCACGGCGAACGTCTCGAACGTCTCCTTCATGGCCTCCCCGGACACCCCCCATCTCTCGTCGCTGATGCAGCTGCGGGGCGTTAGTCTGGACCTTGATCGATTAGTCGGGGAAGCGAAGACGACGATTGACCTCGGTGCCTATTCTTCGGACGAGGGCGAATCGGACGGGGAGCAGGAACAGCCGCCAGCCGGTGAGGCCCAGGACCAGCAAAACTCGCTGGGAGGTCGCGTCGGCCGGCAACCTATGCGGACGACCGCGTCGCAGGCGACGTCGCGACGACCCGGCAGTAGCAAGGGAGTGGACAAGACGAGTCACCGGCCATTCCCCATCGAAACGCTAACTCCGACGCGGCCCGCTCCCTACCAGTCACCATACGCTCCGACTACCTCGTCGCGGCCCACTCAACTCCTTGAACTTCGCGAAGTGGACGGCCTTGATCGTTCCTCGAACTTGAGCCCAAACACCATGGAGTCCAACCAAGCCCCGAGTTTGGTGAGCGACGATGAGGATGACTACGAGGAGGCGTCCGACTCGGAGAGTCTGGGTCCCAGTTCGTCCGAGGCCGGGGATCACGAGGAGGACTTCAGTCACATTGATGTCGCGGGCGACGAAGACGGCACGGCCTCTTCCGCGACCACCGATCCTAAAACCCACCCCAGGATATCCGGCGCGGCGGCTCATCCCTCCGCGTCTTTGCCGAAGCCTCTTCGACGTGGCAACGCCAGGAAGAAAGAGAGAGTGCTCTCCTCTTCCGTCGTGCCGCCCTTGAATCGGGACAGGGACGAGAGACGAGTGAGCTTTGCCAGTCCCGACCCGAGTCCTGACAAAGATCAGAAAGACCCCCAGCGCAAGCCTAGTGGGCAACCATAAAGGATAGATCTCTTATATCTTTTTTGTACGGGGGCTCCAAGTGAGACCCTTGGCTTGTTGTAATCTTGACATCTCTCTTCTCCTGTGTATGAGACTTCAACCCATTTTTTATTCTTATTTTTATTTTTCTTGTTTGGCGATGTTGCGGTCAAAAGGGGTGTGTGGGCTTTGCAATGTCGCCTTCATGTTTTCGGACCTAATCTTTATTTCCTCTCTGCTTTCTTTTCCCATGCCAATGGGCGCAAGGTTCATTTAACTCGATCTTGTGTGATGAGAAATGTTGTTGAGCGTTTCTGGCGATGTTTATTTTTTATGTGATGGGTTCAGCGCTGACAAGAAGTTTCACTGAATGTTTTTGCTCCTGTATCTGATGGTGATAATACAAATCTGACTAAAGACAAAGTTTTGATCTTTCCATTGCACCATGTCACTGCTAGAGATCCGTAGATCCAGAGATTAAGTGTCTTGGATCTGCCGGAACGACCCAACGTGCCCCGGATCACATGAACATGGGTCTTGGCGATCCATCATCTCCATTCCCAGCCCAGCTTCAACCATCCCAACTACAGCCATACCCAAAGACCCCGTCATCATGGGCGACGAGAAGACTCCGCAGGTCCCTCCTTCACAAGGAGGGCAATTCCCCAATTTCCATCCTGACCATATCACCCGTGACACCTTTGACCGTCTTCTCAACTGCTACCCTGTGACCGTGGAAGCCATTACGCGTCGTAAAGCTGCAGAACGTGCCGCTCGCTCCTCATCCGCCGCAGCGAAGAAGGCCAAGAAATCTAGATCCAGCTCCTCGGCTACCAGGGAGCAGCAACCTGACCACGACGCAACGCAGACGGAACAGGTGGACCGCGAAGTGCAGGACTTCTTACGGCTCGATGAGAGACGGTATCAAGGTCTTCCTGAGCTTGTGAAGAACAGGGCAGAGGGGAGTAATGGTGGAGGCGGGTTTCTTACGAAAGAGGAACTGGTCGAGGTGATGGAGTGGAAGTTGTGTGTTTTCTCCAGCCCCTCCTCCCCATCGCTCTTTTTTTGGTCTGAAACCCCTCTTCAGTGCTGATTCTTGGTTCAATCTAGAAAACACGGCGTCTCTCGCCCCATGCTTCTTGGTATGGTCAAGGGAAATCAGGAAAAGGTGGTTCAAAAAGCCACGTCGGATGCGTTTGCTGCTGTCCCTGGGCATGGGCTTGAGCTTAAGGACGAAGGCAATGATGATGCGGATGGTGAAGTGGATGAGTTCCCCAAATCTAGTCTTGACATGCTGACGGGCCCTCTTCGTGGCGTTGGGCCCGCCACGGCGTCTCTTTTGCTGTCGGTTGGGACGGGGGTTGGGGACCCGCCGCTGGAGGTCCCGTTTTACAGTGATGATACTTTCCTCTGGCTTTGTTTGGGGGAGGTTCCGTCTACGAATGACCCCAAGGATGATGCGCCGGGAGGGGAGGCGGGAGAGGAGCCAGCGAAGAAGAAACAACGTGCTAGTATTTTCAAACCCAGTGGGGAGATTAACGTGAAGTACAATGCTCAGGAATATCGACAGTTGTGGGACGCTGTAAGGGCGCTGCGGAAACGACTGAACAAGGCCGAGTCTTCGGCTGGGCATGTCTCCTGTGCGGATGTCGAAAAGGTGGCTCTGGTGCTGAGGCATCTCGATGCTTCGGGGTTCTTGGAGACCGAGACGAGGGAAAGTAGCAGCTCGGATAGGAAGAGGAAGAGAAATGGAAAGACTGGTTGAGCTCCTTGATACACTGTCCAATCACCCTGGTAGCTTTTTCGTTCTCTCTTTTATTGCTTTACTCTCGCTGTCTTTTCCATGAACCAGTCCTTACTGATCGGTGGTTACTAGGCTTTTTCTGATGCTTCGAACTTCCGGTGAAAGAGATACATTTAACATCTCTTGATAGCTGTGAACAATAATCCCGACAACTATCTAGTTATACACTTTCGCATGCAGACCAGGGATGATCTCGAGGTCCTTCTTGCCATAGCTGAACTTTCCCTCGTCAGAAACCTTGACCTCCGTGTTCCGCCGCTGTTGCTGCGTCTGTCGCTTCTGAACCCATTGCTCGGTGGTGAGATGCTGGCCAAGCTCTGTGAAAACATTGTGTGTCAGCCCGAGGCGCTGGAGCAGCGGGCTGTTTGTGAGAGGATCCAAAACAACATGGTTATTAGGCCTATTCCGAGATTAGTGATGCTTCAAACCAACCGACAGACAGCAACTTACCGGGCGAAATAAAGCACGCCCAACCGGTCAACGTGCGCCTGGTCTGGCGGTGGAGCATGGACCCTGTGAATGCTCGACTTGATCAACCCGCCTGTGAGGGCTGTCAAGGCGTCGCAAGTGTTGATCGTAATGGTCCCATTCTGAGGACGCACCCACTTCCACTGACCCTCGGAGTTGAGAATCTGCAGCGCTGCAACGGGTTGTCGGAAAAGCAAGGTCACCGTGCCCAGGTCGGTATGGCCAGGAATGTAGAGACCGCCGACCTTCTTGTTGTCCTCGGAGTTGCGAGCTTCATAATGCATGTAGCGCAAATGGTCCTCTCCCTTGACGTCGTATTGGTGGTCGCGAACCAGCTGGTCCTCGTCGGGCAGTTCGAGAAGAATTGCGAATAGACGGAGCAGCTTCTCAACCACCTCCGAGTGGCACTTCCGGCTGAAGGCCTCGATCTCGGCCAGGTTGTCGCCAAGCACCGGAGGATGCTGTCGCGGGTGGTGGCCGTCGAACTTGGGGATGTTGTACACCTGGGCGTTGTCCTTGAGGCCGTTCCCTAGGCTATTGGGTCGTCCGTCAGCTCGATTACGTCTGTCATCTAGGCTCAGACATCGAATCTTACTTGCGCTGACCCGCAGGCCTGTATCCGTTATACTCGCCCCTGTCGAGGTCCTGCTGATTGTGGAAACGGAGTTTCTCCTCATTTGGCAGCGCATAGAATTCGCGACCCAGGGCGAATTGACGGTCAATCTCTTCCTGGCTGATGTTGAAGTTCTTCACGTAGAAGAATCCTTCCAGGCTGTTAACATCATCCAAGATATACAGCCGTATACTGATAAAAAATGAAGGATACTTACCAACATAGCGCACGGCGTGTTCCAGCTGCTTGACAAGATCCTGCTTTCCGCCTGGTTGATCATACTGACTCAGATCGAGAGTGATAAGCTCCGCCCAGTCCACTGGCTACATTAGCAGGATTCTTTTTTAATATCGAGAGAGGCAATGCTCACAGTCCTCCTTGGTCTCAGGGACATGGTCGTAACGATCAATCAATTTGCCCGGCATGATGACGACGTGATTCTAGCTGGCTCTTGCAATCAACACCTTTTCAATCTACCATCCAGATAGCAGGAATCCGCTGGCAACTATAAGTAAGGCAAGCATTACAGCCACATCCAATCACCCCGCAATTCCCCTCATCTGAACACGCTGCGATTAGCAAGCAAAGCACGCAATCCCTTCGTGCCATGAGGCCTTCGGGAGATGCATGCGCTAATCAGCGCCGGTGTCTCTGCCGATATCAACCCTTGTTTTTCTCGGTCTACATCCGTCTTGTTTGAGCATCTAGCGTGGGATGTCATCCCGTCGGGTCGTCGTTGGTATACGCCGTAGGGTCGGCGCGATTCCGGATGCTGAGGCTTCAGCGCACGCCATCGTCCGACACCATGTCGCCGTCGGCGTAGCGGGTGCTGTCTTCGAATGAGCACTTGCATAGAGCCGTGGAGTGCTTATCTCCCCGCCTCGGCATGGCCTTGGGATCTGCAATGGCGAATGGATGTGGGGGAATTGCTCACTTGTCAGCGAGGTCTTGCAGGTTGACCGGATGCTTGAAGGAGACGGAAATGATCAAGCCATACATACATAATGGGGGCAGATTCGCGGAAATCGGCTCTGTGACATCTCCAGCGATAGAGCAGCAGCGATGTCGGCGTCGGACTCAAAGCCGGGAAGAGGCTCCCTTTTAGGGCTTTTCAAGGAGGTGTTCAATTGGTATCCGTCGGCTTATCCCTCGGAGGAGAGAAGGCTAGTATACTTCCAAATTCGTTTATATTTTTCGAGTCTATTAACCTACGCAGACTACTCTTCAAGCTGGATGTGTCGATTTTGGTCTTCGCCTGTCTTTGCTGTAAGGTCTCTCACTATACACTCGTGGGTGTAGCTAACGGATGCAGTCTTTGTCAAGTATCTAGGTATGAGCAGCTTCGTGTCCGCAATTTGAACAAGGGAACTCATAGTATAGACCAAACAAACATCAGCAATGCCTATGTCAGCGGCCTCAAAGAAGACTTCAATCTCAATGGGAACGAGCTCAACTATTTCAATGTCTGCTACTACACCGCATACGTGGTGTTCCAGGTCCCTGGTCTCCTTCTGATGTCGCGTCCAACACTGTAAGTTGGATTTGGCCCAGATTATTACCCCAAGATGGTGTCGAGAGTTCTGATGACATGGTAGGGCTCGCTGGCTGCTTCCCGGACTTGAGGTCCTATGGGGAATTTGTACATTCGCACAGAGCCGGGTGACCAACGTCGGTCAGCTTTATGCCCTTCGGTTCCTTGTGGGCATGCTAGAGGCACCAGTGTTTGCAGGAACCCATTTCATCCTGGGTAAGAGACCATACCATCTGCCAAGTTCAGAAGAGGTGATAATCTAAGAATGTATTAGGATCCTGGTACTCCGGCCCCGAACTCTTCAAGCGAGCCGGGACCTGGTTCGTTTGCAATCCACTCGGCACCATGGTCAGCGGGTACTTGCAGGCGGCCGCCTATACCAACCTGTCCGGAGTGGCGGGCATGCCTGGATGGCGTTGGCTGTTCATCATCGACGGCATCTTCACCATCCCCGTGGCCCTCCTCGGCTTCGTCATCTTCCCCGGCATCCCGGACTCGCCGAGACCATTCTATCTAACTGAAAGCGACGTCTCACTGGCCAAAGAACGAGCCCGACGGGCGAACATCCGTAGGCCTGGCAAGCTGGGACTTGACGTGTTCAAGCGGACGCTGAGTCGCTGGCATATCTGGGTGTTTATCTTTTGCTATGCGTGAGTTCATGCCTTTTTGTGGCCATTGCAGAGGATGCTCATAGTCTGTCTTATTCAGGTGCATGATCATCTCTTACTACCCCAGCAGCTACATGAACCTCTGGCTCAAGGCAGAGGGATACTCCGTTTCCCAGATCAACGAACTGCCCACCGTCGTGTATGCCATCAACATCGTCGCCTCCTGGCTCGGGTCGACCCTCGCCGCGATCTATCCCGCCTGGATCATCTACACCATCATCTCGATCTGCTCTCTGTTCTCGACCTTGTGCATGATCATCTGGAACATTCCCACGGGGCTGAAGTAAGTCCTCAGTCACGACTCTTATGGCAACATCTGACCTTTTAGATTCTTCGCATGGTATCTCTTCGGCGTGGCCGGATGCGCCAGTCCCATTCTCTACTCGACCGTCAACACCATCGTGAGCAATGACTCTGAAGAACGAGCTCTGATTTTGGTATTCCGTTCCCTTTCCACCTAACGGAACCAGCACTGACCAATCCAGGGCGCCATGATGACCTTCGGCTACTCGTTCAACATCTGGGTCCCTCTGCTCCTCTTCCCGACTGCCGGACCGTACGGAGCACCGCGCTGGCCCAAGGGATGGCCCGTCACGTTTGCGTTCTACTTTCTTCTCTGGGCGGGGTTTATTGCAGCGATTGTGATACACAGACGGTGAGTCTCTCTCGTTGTTGTCATTCTTTTTCTCCTGGTCACTCGGTTGATATCTATTATCTATGGTTGCTGATACGTATCGTGGGTAGTGAAACGAGGAAGAGATCAGCTTCGTCGTCCAGCGAGGGGAGTCAGGAGGACGCAGAGACCATCATCGTCGGTGGCGAGGGGGACGGTAAGAATGGGAGGGACATTTGAGCAGGTTGGGTTGTTGTACTTGTTGGTACTGGTCCTACTGGTTTTGCTAATCAGTCCTACCTGACCTCTCAGTCATGAAGTATACTATAGCTATACTCATCTATTGATTACACCTCTCATCCACATAAATCAAGACAGTCAGATTCAACAATAAATACATAACCTAATACAACATAACCTCAATCAATCCATCAGTCAGTCAACCCTAGTCAAGTCAAACTAAACCATCCCCAAAACCCCCACCACAAACGCCGCAACCGCACCACCGCCCATCCCCATGGCCACGGCGCCGGTCCCCGCCTCGGACGCACTACTCGTGGCGGACGCCTCGGCGGCACTGGCCTCGTCGCCCGTGGCCTTCGTCTTGGACGCGTCCTGCGTCGAGGTCGGCTTGGCCGTCGTCGAGGTCGACACGGTCATCGAGGCGGCTTTGGCGGCGCGGCAGTACGAATCGCGCTGTTGCTCTGTTGTGAGCCGGTCGGCGTGGCCGGTGCAGTTGTTGTAGCAGCTGTTTTGGATGTGGGGTTAGCATTTGTAGTATAGGGGAGCGTGGTGTCACGGTGGGTTGTTTGGGTTCATGGGGAGATATGCTGTAGGTGTGTGTATATATAGGGTTGGGTAGGGATCTGGGGTTGTATGTATATAGAAATAAGAGGGTGATGGTAGACCAGGTAGACAACCCAGCACCATAGACGTATAGATAGCATAGATGAAAGAGAAAGACATACGTCAAGACATTATTCGTCTGCTCACACAGACAGTCCCATCTGTTGGGGGTGCATTTCTTGAGCTGGGGCTCCATGCGCTCGAGACATGCTTGGAGAATCCTGTCGATCAATATGGCCTGGTTAGTCTCCTTCTTTTCCTCGTTGATCCAGCATCTAGGATAGGAGGGGAAACAGACTCCTTTGCACAGATGGCATTCGACGTGGCAGTGGCAGCGGACGTAGCAGAAGACGTCTCGGCCGCGGAGACGGCCAGAAGGCAGGATGCCAGCAGGGTAAGAAGGGTGAACTTCATCGTGTCTATCGGTTGTCTGGGTTGATCTGAACTGGTTGGCTTGGAGGTGGGGAGGTGGGAGGATATAGAAGATATATACTCGGAGATTGTATGGCACCTGGAAGAGAAACGAAAAAGAAGACCGGACGATACGACGAACAGGCAGCTTTTTATCTCTGTCCCACTCGCACTCCAAACCTCCGGATCAGGCGTGGGACAGCAGTCCGTGCAATATTGACTGGCGCATGCATGTCGCGGAGGAACTATTGGCAGTTCAGGTGAGACATCAGACGTGCCGCCAGGCCATTATTGAACCTACAGAAACGGACGTGCAGAAGAGATGCGTGTCTAAAATTAGACACCTCAGATCATTCGTCTTACTCGGTCAAACTGCTCTTGCGCTCGAACCCAAATCGCATGGTCAGGGTCCCTCGGGACAATAATACACAGTATATACAAAGTTCAACCATGAATCAAAAAAGGAACAGAAAAGGGAAGGGAAGACATGAAAGGAAGGGAGGTTGGGAAGGGAAAAAAAGAAAAAGAGAAAAGAAAGAGAAACCATCGAAAGGACCCGCGTATAACATGTATCTGCTCCAAGAACCGCCACATGCAACAATCATCAAACGAAGGGGGAATAAATCAACGAGAGTCGACGGCGTGGGCTGCAGCCTCACGCCTCACAAAACAATACGCTCTCCAATTCAAACTTCTTTCAACTCGTCGGTCTCCGTCGGCCGGTTCGGATTATTATAAAAAAAAAATAAGAGGCAAGCCAGGGAGGCTGATGGGGGGTGTAATGCAAGAGAATTTTCATTCCGTCTACTCCTGTCCGAATCCAAGCGTTTCCTCCACGGCGATGGACATCTTATGCTCCAAAGCGTCGTGGGTCTTGTACGGAGGAAGATCCAATCGGTTGAAACTACTCCGGGTTAGCAACGAGAGCACGGCCGACAACAACGAACAGAAAACATACCATGTGTGGGACTTGGGCAGCGCCGCCGGATCTCCCGATTTTTCGATCGTGAACCGTCTGGGGCCGTCCGACCCTTGGAGATCCTTGAATCCGTTGACCGGAATACGCGAGGTACCCGTGGTGAACTGCAGCAGTCGAGACTTCTGCTCGGCATCCCACGAGCGGACGATCTTCCAGAAGTTCTGGATCACCTCGTCCTGCTCCTGGTAGCCACGGTAGTCGGTGTGCTTCTTCCAGTCGTCCACATCGATGTCCGCAATACCTCCGATCAGCAACTCCAGCTCGCGCTCGTCAAACACATTCACCAGATCCGCCGGGATCAGCTCGTTGAACCCGGACATGAAGGCATTGAATTGCTCCTCAACGCGCTTCACGATCTTCCATTCCGTAACCAATCTGGAGCATCGATTAGTAAATGACTCGTGTGGAAACAAGATGACAAGAGTACTTACTCAACGTATTCGTGCTTGTTTTCGTTGGTCACCGGAATATCCCGACCTCCCGGCTTCAAGTCAATCGTGCGACGTTCGCCGAACTTCTCGTCGTCAACCGAGAAGGTCAGTTCTAGAATCCCATCGATATCGTTGTCTCTGTTCATCGGGTTAGCTCCACGCATTTCTTCTACTCAATAATTCAATCAAGAGTCACGTACATTGTCCACGCCAAATTGCGGTGCAAGTCTTCATCGACACCCTCCATGTCTTGCAACGAGACCTTCTTGCGGAGCATCATCTTGTAGAAGGCTCCGATGAAGAACGAGTCGAGGAAACGACGGTGGAAAATGGCCAATCCAACCACCCGTCCGATGAACTTGAAGTAGTTCAGATGTTCCGGGTTGACGCCTGAATGGGGATTAATTTGCAGGGTATAATTATCATGTGCGGAGTACTCGAATAGGCAATAGAACGGGTTAAACATTTCGTGCGAGAGGAGGAAGAAGAATTCACTATGCGCGGTTAGTGAAAGCGGCAAACGATCCTAGGCAGATCAAACTTACCGAGAAAGACCGCCGTAGTCCAGACCGTCTTCGCCGTCGAACTTGATCATCAACCGCTTCTTCAAGTCGGAAGCGCTCTGCCGCATGATCTCCGCGTAAGAGTCCTCGAAGATGTTGTTGCGGCGCACCTTGACGTGACATTGTCCGGTCATGATCCGCAGGGCGGGTTGCGACCGGAAGTAGATCAACTTGCGTCTAAAGTCACGCTTGTACTGCGGAACGCCCTGGTCCAGCGACGAGGGCAGACGAGGATCATCCCAGGTCGTGGTCTTGGTGTTGTGATCGACGAAGTAGACTCGGGCCGTATTCGTCAGACGCATCTCCCAGCCACTCGGTAACGGTCCCAGTTGCGACACGGGCTGCTGCTGGATGGTGGTGTTGTTGCCGTTGGCATTCTGTCCGTACATGCGAATGTACTGCTGTCGGCGGGGGTCCACCCAGGTCGTGGTGCGGGTGTTGTGGTCGACGAAGTATGGCCGTCCCTCGGGCGTGGTCCGCTGCTCCCAGCCAGGCGGAAGCTCACCAGTGCCTGCAGTGGTCGCTCCCGTGGCCATCATGGACACCGCGTTGGCGCTACCACCGGCCGGCGGGGTGGAAGCTTGCGGCGGCGGCGACGGCTGTTGCTGGTTCTCCTGCAAATTCGGCGAGCTGGCGCCCGTTCGGTCCTCCGGCAGCATACGGCTCTGGTGAGCGCGTCGCTCCAATTGCATGTTGGCTTCGCGCTGGGAGCGTTGTGTATGCTCGTTGTAGTTCGCCGAAGGTCGGGTCCAAGTGGTGGTCCGCGTGTTATGATCGACGTAATACGTTCTTCCCAGGTTGTCTTCGCGACGCTCCCAGCCAGCTGGCAGGCGCCCTTGGCTGTCTTCGAAGGAAGAGAGGTTGGTGCGAGAGCCTTGCTGGGCGTTCGGCGGGGCGGCCGCTCCGTTGGGAGGGATCACCGTACTAGAAGGTCGGGTTCCCGACGGCACGCGTTGGGGATTGAGGGACGGGTTCGACGCAGCAGCGGGAGAATCGACGGGACCCGGTGCAGGTGGGGGAGGATGCGAGGTCGATGCCGGGACCTGGGGCACGAGGCCACTGGATGTCGAAGACTGAAGGTGTGATCGGTTCATACTTCCGTTGGCTTGATTGGTGTTCGGGGTACTGAGGTTAGTAGACAAATTGATGATCAATTTCCCATGTACGACAAGATTGTCGTTGGACTTCTTCAGATCTCTGGTGAGCATTTCTAGACGCAAGGAAAGAGAACAAGGTCAGTACCGGTCTTTGTGGTCAAAAACGCATCTATCAAGGAAGGTCGAAGGCCCGCTTGATAGAACTCACCATCACCACCCATTTGTAAATCGATCACATCGCCGATGCGGACATTGATGACGCCAAGGAAACCTTGATCCTTCTTCTTGAACTTCTTCTGGTCGAAAATCTGGATCGCGAGGATGCTGTCTTCGTTGACTCGCCTATGGAAATCGCAAGGGACAGGATCAGTCCGGGAAGGTGCCCCCACATCGGGATCTCGAGGAGTGCTTACAGGTCGAACATCTCATTCCAATACGGGTTCAAGGTCTTTTTGATCACCGAGGTTGTGTGAGTCTGCTCACCACCCACGGTGGCCACAGCGAACGGATCAGGGAAACCTGTCGGGCGAAAAGAAAGAACATTAGTCACCCTCAATCAACCATCTGAGGAGGAGGGGGAGGAATCGACGCTGAACATACGGAAGACATCGCGCTTGTATAGCCCATCCGCCGCGATAACTGTAAGAAAAGAGAGAAAAAGAAATGGTCAGTCTTTAAATTCCGACCAGTTTCCGACACAATTTGTATTCTGATATTTTTTTTTTTTTTGTTTGTTTTTTTTCGGTAGGAAAAAATGGTGGGGGAATGGGATCTCACTGGTGACCCTGAGGTTCGCCTGGCTGCAATTCGATTATGAACGGGTTAGCACGACTCTTGAGGATGGAAATCACGGGATTCCTGGGGCAAAGCCGAAGGGACTGAATCGGAAGACCGACGGGGGAGCGGGGAGGGAAAGACTCACGCAGGTAGATTGGAGCCCATCGTCACGGGCAGGAGGAGCAGCTGGCGGGACAAAGACGCCGGGAATCAACGGGCGAACAGGTAAATTGCGGCGTGCGCATCCACCGCCGTCCACAGACACGGGACACCGAGAACAGTCCAGGACTCCCGGACAGGACGGGATGGAGGAACAAAATGGGGGCAGGATGGGAGAAGGAGAGCGAGAGAGGAAGAGTGAACGAGGGAGAGAAAGAGAGGGAGGGAGGGAGGCGGCGGAAGGAAAGATGGCGGAAAGGGAGCGACCGAGATGGATGGAGGAGGGAAACGCAGCGATGAGGTTGGCGATAACGGGGGACGGCGTTGACTAAGGCTGAGTCTTGTTAGTCCTCCTCGTCCTCCTAGTCCTCCCAGTCCTCCCAGCACTTCCTCCGTAGTAGAAAAGACTGGGGCTGAGCAGTCTTGACGTTGCCTCCCCGCCAGCCAATCACGTCGTCGCCGGCCCTGTCCGCCTTGTGGCGAAGGAGGGGTTTCGGCTGACTCAGCCCTCGCATGGCTTCAGATCGCGGTGCATCATACTGCGTATATTACGGAGTGTATCCTATATCCCGTATATATATATATATCCGCTGGATCCTCCGTCAGCATATGTGCTCCCGTGAGATCATCACCCCCAACCATCGCTTTCACCGTTCACCTCCTGACAAAATGCCCCTCGTATGGATTCCCTCCCCGTCCGAAAGTACCCCCTAAAGTCTTCCGGGCTAGTCAAGGCCCGTCCCCTCGTACGGTGGCCTCGAATCGATTCGCCAGAGTCGACGTCGTCCGCCGTTCATCGCGTGGGCGCTTAGAGCAAAGCACCGGCTTCCAGAAACCCCGCGCGTGCTGGCCGGCCTAGACGGGACTAGCTCCTGGGACAAGGCAGCAGAATTCAACGGTGAACCACATCGTCCTCCGTCTTCCAGGGCTGATCCAACCGTGCGGTACCTCCCTGGGCTGCCCCGGAATTCCTGGAATATAGTTATGACGGAAGGCTTGCGTACGTCCAATTCCGTCCCATTTCCCATCCCTTACCCGCTGCGTCCTACCAGAGAGCCCTTGCAAGTATGGCTCCTTCCCCAGCGGTGCGTGTAGCGAGTAGCTTTCTTGATTGTGGTCCGAAATCCGAATGAAAATAGCAGCCATCCAGAACCCTGGACCTTTCCTGGGAGGCGCTCCGGGAAGACTCCGGAACGGGTGAGCTCTGGCATCCAATACGTCATCTCACCTGACCTGCCGAGCCTCGCCCCGTTATATCCTTTTTCGGGACTTCACGAGGAATCGATTGGGGGAGAAAATGATCGGAGAATGGAAATGGAAATGGAAAAAAAAAAAATAAATAAAAGAAAAAAAACACCCGACTGGTGACCCAACGTAATAAGACACTGGATTTTTTTGGTTTTGTTTGTGTTTTTAAATGGTAGAATAAATACGACGACGATACGGTGATATCACAGAAAATAAGCAATTTCGGTTGTTTGCCCATCTTTGCCCAGTCCGAAGGTTGCCAGATGGTTATCATACAGTACACCCCAGTCCCCAACTCCAATGGTCTGTTTCATGAGCTCGGAGTGATGGCCTCTTGATCGTCGAGCGCTTCGTCCGTCGCGACCCGCTTGCGCTCCCTCTCGATCCTCTCGTGTCGTCCCCGCCGGCGTGCTTGGGCTTGTCTCAGGCGCCTCGCATGGTGTGCTCCTTAGTAGGGCGCGTAGCCCCGGCCCCGGCCACGGTAGCCGCCGCGGTAGCCTCCGCGAGGGGGGAAGCCTCCTCCGCCGCGGTGGAATCCACGTCCACCCCGGAAACCACCTCGTCCGCGTCCTCGACTCATTCCGGGGACGTTGGTCCGCTTGGGAACGACCTGCACAGCGTCCCGTTAGTGGATTTGACTTGGCGATCGGGATGAAGGATGTGCCAGGACGAACTCACCTTGAGATTCCGGCCGCGGAACACACTCTCGTTCAAAACAAGTGCCTGGGCCACCAGGCTGGGCTCTGCGAACTCTACGTAGGCGTACCTAAAGCCACCAGTCAGCTTCCGATATCAGAATCGAGGATCTAGGCACGTAAAGGTGACACCCACCCCTTGGGTTGACCCGTGAATTTATCCAACAGAATGGTGACACGGTTTATCGAACCGCAGCTCTGGAAGTGCGCTTGGATTTCCTCGGGCGAAGCTCCGTAGTCGACGTTGCCAACGAAAATACTCCGGGCATCGATCTCTTCTTTGTCCTCTCGTAGGTTCTCGGATTGTTGATCAAGGGTGGCCTGCATTTCCCGCAGTTTCGCAGCTTCGGATTCCATCTCGGCTACCCGCTTCTTCATCGCCGCAATTTCCTCCTGGACATCGGATAGGATACATTAGCAAAGAGCCATATATAGAGAGACGGTCGGGATTGAGAAGAGGAAGCGGAAAAAACATCGTGATGCAGCTTGCGGTGGAAGCTCGGCATGCTGGGATACCAAGTCCAGATTTGCATAGAAAAACTTACCTCGTCGTCACCTCCCTCTTCGTGAGTCTCGAGGCGCTCATCTTTGATTTCGTGTTCTTCCGTAGCCATTATGCTTGTATGATAGGGAACGACTGTCTATCGCAAGTTCGCCGAGGGGGAAAATCTCGAAGGGAAGTTTATGCACCCGATTGAGTAGGCGGGGAATAGGAGTTTGCAGGGAAAGATTTTTTCAGTTCGGTCCTGTCAAAGGGAAAGAAACAAAGAACAACCCAGGGCCAATGTAGACACCGGTGGTTGCAGAAAAAGAGAAGGGAGGAGGAATGCGACAAGGGATTGAGGAGAAAGAGCCCAGCAGGTCAATGAACCTGATACCCGCGCTGGATCGACGCCGAAGTCACTGCTGCTCTTTTGGGCCTAGCGACTTTTGTCATCATCCCCCGAGGCAAACGCTCCGCCGGCAACGAACCACCGCTTTCATTTCCTCTATCTTTCTCGCTCGCCGTCGCTTTCTTCAGCCGGTTTTATTTTTTTTCTTTCTTTTTGGACCTTGGGTCTTCTTTACATCATATCTTCACCGTATTTACTTCTCCACTGTACCGTAGAGAATTCAACCCCCGATACGTCCGACTCTTTACATGACATGCCTCCGGGGCACAGAACAGAGACTATATTTACTCTGCTCGTCGCAGCACGGAATGCGCCCAATCTTGAGGGGGTCCAGGTGGTCTGCAACCCCCCGAACATCCATCCTGGAGGGATAAAACGTCAATTTGAATTAGAGGGTCGTAATCGTGTCTGTTTCTATGGCGTATATACAAGCAAGGAAAGGGGGAAATAGATGAAGGTCAACTCATGAAGACGGGACATTGTTCTTGCGGAAGGAAACCTTCTCGACGGCGACGGTCTCAGCCCCGTTGGCGTCCGTCTTAAGCTGGTAGACGTAGAGCACCAGCACGTCTCCTTGGATCTAGGCGAGTGTCAGTATATCGACCAGATGCGGCAGGTGCCTTGTCAACGGGCGCACTCACGTCCATCAAGCAGAAGCTGGGCGTGGGGTCTTCTCCCTCAGGCCAATACCCTGTGCTCAAGGCACCCGTGGCACTGCCCGGGTTTACAAAGAACCGGCCCTCCATCTCAAACGCCTCGAATCGATGGGTGCCACCCCAGAGCAAGATATCCACATCCATCTGGCGCGCAGCAATCAGTAGGGCGTCGGCGTCGCCCGGCGGGATGATGGTGTGGCCATGGGTGAAGCCGATGCGGAGGCTGCCGTGGGTGACAACCTTGGAGAGCGGAAGGTTGGGGGAGTCGACGTCGAAGTCACCCTTCACCAATTGCAGGTCGGGGGCCACCTGGCGGAGAAACTCGAATGTATGGCGATCGGTCAGGTTGCCCAGGCACAGGATCTGGCCGATCTTGCCGGGCGTCAAGAGCTTCCGGAACTACGGCGGTCGGTCAATGGAGAGCGATTGGTTGGAAAGCAGCGGACGAGCGGGGTCAGAGAGGTAGAGGGGGACAAGGACGGTGCGTACCTTAGCTGGGAGATCCTAGCGATAACATGGAAGTCAGTAAGCGGAACGGCTGCATGCATCGGGGGCAAGCGCAAGTCAGTCACGTACCGGAGCGCGGTCGGGGATGAAGAGGTCACCAATGACCAAGACCAGACGCGAGGTCATTCTGAAGGAGCTGGAAAGGAGGAATGGGGAAGGAAAGGGAAATCAACGGGGGACAGCTGACGCAGGAGATCTCCAGGCGGCAGCAGGCAGTTTGCCCGGCGGCCTCACCGCCCAGCCCGCCGCCCAACCCTAAGCCCTACCCTGCTGGCAGAGTACAGGGTACAGAGTACTATACTCCGTGCTCTACAGTCTATACTGCCTATCCTTATATCTTATGGGGTGTTCTTTTGGCTTGTGTTCTTTTATTTACTACTGAATTGTGTCTGAGGTGGATGGATCCTCCGTTGGATTGACCCACTGGTTAACTATGACAAATAAGAGCACGTCACGGGCGATACGGAGATATATACTTCGGGAAGACAGCCGAGCTGAGGATGACATCCGGGGGGATTCATTGGAAGGAGACTCACATAGGAGTATGGGGCATATTGCCTAGTAAATAGCACCTACGTAGTAGAGGTATACTAAGGCCGGAGGCGGACGCAGAACGGAAGGCGCCGCCCGCTGAAGCAGCTCTCGATCTGGCAGGCGCGTTAATAATCGGGGAAAATCCAAACATCAACTGGCCGGACTTTTCATCGCCCCCTTTCTTCCCCCAGAGAACCAGCATCCGCCATTGCAATTGAGTCGCCAGTTCAATCGGTCGATTCGATCCCCGGGAGTATCTATCTCGACAGAGACGACATATCCTCTGCCAACCACCAATCGCAAAGCCAGCCGGCGCTCCCCGAACCTGGCGCCGACTTTCCACGTCTCGCGGGAAACTCAAAGCGCAAAGCTTCCTTTTCCTAACTTTTTTCCTTTACCCCGCGGGCTCTCGGGTCAAGAGCCGACGTGCTCGGAACGGTGGCCACCAAACAGACGTCGCAGCGCTTGAGTCTGATCTCCAGACACCTGGATCAACGCCTGCCGCTGCCGGAGCTGAACACCCCCTTCTCGACCGAGAGGAACTCGCTCGCTCCCGACGATATCGAATATAAGCCCCTCGATCGCTCTGCTCCCCCCTCCCCATCTCCCTCTTCTTCACCTCAACCCTCGTCTCCCCCCACCATGTCTTCCCAAGCTCCTCATCCCACTCTGTTGATCCCCGGGCCCATCGAATTCGATGATGCCGTCCTCCAATCCATGTCCCACTATGCGTGAGTCTCCTCCCCCACTATACCCCTCACATGCCGATATCGTCGTCGCCGTCATCGCCGTCACCGCCGTCACCCCCGGGGATGAGTCGTACTAATGCGGTATTCTAGCGAGAGCCACGTCGGACCTGGCTTCGTCAAAACCTTTGGCGAAACGCTGAGCTTGGTTCGGAAGCTTTTCCAGTCCACCAGCCCGGCCGCGCAGCCCTTCGTCATTTCCGGTAGCGGTACCCTTGGCTGGGATATCGTCGCCTCCAGCTTGATTGAGAAGGGCGAGAACGCCCTCGTCCTGCACACCGGCTACTTCGCCGACTCCTTCGCCTCGTGCCTGGAAACGTACGGCGCCAACGCAACCCAACTCAAGGCCCCCGTCGGAGACCGCCCGTCGTTCGAGCAGATCGAGCAGGCACTGCAGGAGAAGCCCTACAAGGTCATCACCATCACGCACGTCGACACCTCGACCGGCGTCCTGAGTGACATCAAGCGCGTGGCTGAGATCGTTCGTCGCGTCAGCCCCGAGACCCTGGTGGTGGTCGACGGCGTGTGCAGTGTCGGCTGCGAGGAGATTGCCTTCGACGCCTGGGACATCGACGTGGTGCTGACGGCCAGTCAGAAGGCCATTGGCTGCCCTCCCGGCCTCAGCATCCTGATGCTTTCCGGCCGAGCTCTGGACCGCTTCAAGACCCGCCAGACCCCGCCCTCGTCGTACTATGCCTCGCTGGGAAACTGGCTGCCCATTATGCAGAACTACGAGAACTTCAAGCCCTCCTACTTTGCCACCCCACCCACCCAGCTGGTCCACGCTCTGCACACCACGCTGTCTCAGATCACCGCCCGCCCCATGGCCGAACGGTTCGCCGTGCACGCGCAGGCCTCGGACCGCGTCAAGGCGGCCGTCGCCGAGCTCGGCCTGACGCAGCTGGCCGCGAATCCGGAGAACCAGGCCCACGCAATGACGGCCATCTGGCTGCCGGAGGGCCTGGCCCCGCCCGACGTCCTCCCCGGTCTGCTGAAGCGCGGCGTCATCTTCGCAGCGGGTCTGCACAAGGAGGTGGCCACCAAGTACATCCGATTCGGACACATGGGTGTCAGCGTCACCTCGGGACGCCAGGACGTTGACAATGCCATTGCGGCCCTGAAGGAGGCGCTCACGGAGGCCAAACAGGCCAAGGGACTGTAAATATAGATTCGAGTCTCTCTCCTTTCATGCGCCGACCTTTCTCTCCATCCACTTTCCTATTCTCAAGTAAATAGTCAATGGTCAAAAAGATGAATGTATGAACGAGGTCCTCTCAATCCGAAAGAAATAGACATCCAAAATATACGGAGTATAGACAGTCAAATATGATCGATCTGATCTACAGCTCGCAGTGAAAAACCACCAGATGCAGTAATGCTATCCCGAGCCGTTGGACTCCCCACATCGCTGCCCCATCTGCAACCCTCATACGGTTTTAGACCGACAAGGCAGTAAATCACTGGCCATGGGCATCGACACGTGAAGGCAGCCTACGTGGCCAGTCCGGTTCCCCCGATTACAAAAAACCGGAAATGTTGCAAGAGAATGAGAAATACCGAGGCAAATACCTGGAACATGTGACATCGAGCTGATATTCGTACACGAAACAACCAAAAATACCCGAATTATCAAATACATGTGGAAATGATACCTGCAAACAAACAATTAATACCTTAAGTAATCATCACGGCCATTGCGTCCACGGACAGAAGAGGAGATATCAGACAGAATAAAAATTACAAGAAGTAAATCGCGTCTTGGGGGAAAGAAAAGAAAAGAAAGGAAAAGAACAAACACCAGGCAACCAAGAAACAAGACGTCAAAATAAATGGGGGTATGAAGAGTGATGCTAGGCACTTCTCATGCTTTCAATCAGCTTTCTTTACAATAATGCGAGGGAAAAAGAAAAAAAAAAAAGAACAACTATGGATGATGCAATGAGACTTCCGTCAATATCAAACAAGCCTGTAAACCTTCTTTTTTGGTCTTTTGGTGTCCCTGTGCATGTCTCTCTCTCTCTCTTTTTTTTTTTTTTTTTGTTTTTGTTTTTCAAGGGTTGTCCTGGCCCGTCGTCATCATGATATACTCCTGTCCTAGGCTATGCTTCTGTCTCGCCCCTACGGAGTGCCAGGGGTGCCCGCACGTCGGTCACGTACTGCAAAGCTTCCAGCATAGGGATCAGATGGAGGAGGCCGTTGTCCGTAGGGTCATTGATCCAACCTTCGATGGGAATGGCGTTATCTAAAGAACCGAGCACGGCGTTAGATTGCAATGGTCACGCAAAGAATTAGAATTGCAAGAGATAGAGAAACGTACCTTCGTGAAATATGTAGCTCATGGGACTGTTATCCAAGATCATTACTTTGCTCAAATCAGGTTCCACCGAACTGAGATCCTTGATATAGGCACCGTTGCGCAACGTGCAGTGCTGGCGGTAATACCGAGCCTGGAAGAATTTCCGCTCTTGTTCCAGCCAGTCGATGACGGGATCGGCGTACTCTTGCACACTGGCGGTGAAGATGACCAGCTTGTACCATTTGCAGATCTTGCGGAGGAAGTCATCGCAGTGCGGCCGTTTGTGCACATAATAGAGGATGGGATGCTGCGGCCCCAGAGTCGTCGGCGGAGCTCCCGGCGTCAGAGCAGTGGTCATCGGCGTGGCCAGCTTGACCTCAACCATATGACCGCTGGACATGCGCCCTCCCTTGGCCAGCGAGTGGATCAGTGTTTCGTCCAAGTCGAGTACCAGGGTCTTTTGAGGGACCCGGGACCCGCGCGAAGCGGCAGTATACGACGGGATTCGTGGCGGGATGAGCGGTCGCGGAGGCACGGGGGAATGAGGGTACCTGGTCACCCTATGCACCGATGGGGACGTCGGGGACTTTAGATTGTCGAGGTTGAGGGCCCCTTGCGTTCCATTATGCGAAGCCAGCGATGACCCCAGATCGGCGCTCTGCGCTCGACGGTGCCGTTGACGTTGCAGGGCCTCTTCGTTGTGCAGTTTGATCCGGATCGAACGGCGAGGAGCGCTGTCATCCGACACCGGCTCCAAGCCCGTAGATTTCGCCTTCGAGGTCCGCTGATTACCACTCGTGAGACCCTTCACGGCCCGACGATCATTGTCCGACTCGGAGGTACTGGATGCGATTGAATCTCGGGACGCGTGGCTCTTGAGCTTTCGGGCAGAACTGCCTCGCCGTTTATTGTCTGCAGACCGGGTCCTTTTGGGCGAGCTGCCGGCCGCCTTGGACCCAAACACTGCCTGTCGCAGCTTCCTGACCGGCGCCATGGGAGAATAATGGCCGGTGTCGTCCCGAAAGCACTGAGCTGCGTATATTCCTGGAGCAGCCAAAGTAGACAGGATAAACTTGATAGTTTCGGTGATCGCATCAAAAAAGCGCTGAGCAACCAGGCCCAGGGAGCTTTTCGTCACGAGCGAGCCATCCCTCTGAATCCCGCGTATTAGCGACGTCTTCTCGTCCAGGGTATGCTCGAATGGGTCCCCGGTTTCCGTCGTCCTGGTCGCATCGTCACCGAGCTTCTCAGTGACATCTAGCGAATGGAAGTCGTTGCTACTGTACGACCTGAGCTTTGCGAGATCGCCCGGCGAGCTTGGGGGAGGAAGGTCTCCTTGCGAACGAGATCGTTGACGACTACGGTTGGAATTTGAAGATTGGCCAATGACTCGGGACGACAGGATATTCAACGAGTTCATCTTCCTACGCGGCCCACGGGTGTCCGGGCTGGCGCAGGTATCTACATCAGACGAAAGAGCGCAAGTCAGCCACCGTACAACACCAGACCACTAGACTGACCGAGGGGGGACCAGAATCCAGCCAGGATAGAGAGGAGAAATAGCTCAAGGCAGATGACAAGCAAAGATTCCGAGTAAAACTTACCTCAATGCGCCAGTCGACAGCCCGTGTTTCGGAAGCAACCGAACTCCAGTCCTGTTGAATGGGGGCGGTCGAGAAGAGAATAGCTGAGTAGGAACCAGGCGGGATAGATGACCGCGCAGACGGCAGCAGAGGAGAAAGAGAGAGGGAAGAGACGAGCGAGACGGAGGGCGAGGGCGAAGGCGAGGACCGGGAGAGAAAGAGAGAAGAAGGCGTTGGGGTCGAGGATGACGGCGAGGTGTGGGGAGAGGAACGGATGGACTGGAGACGGTTTGCTCTACTTTTTAGTCGTTCGTTGGGCCGAGCATTTCTGCGCCAATTTCTCCCTCGCCGGAACATCGCCCCTCCTCCCCTCTCTTTGTCCACCTCTCTCCTCCCCACGCCTCTGGCACTCTGTGTCTTTTATTTTTTGAACATCTGCTGGATTGGATTTGGAGTGCTCGGTTATCCTTGACCCTCTGAATTCGCAAATTGGCCCGCGTTCTGGTACGCCGTGCAAGTTCTTATCCGTGTGCGGCATGACTCAACCCTGCTAACTGCTGGCCCTAGAGAGCGGTCGACAACGTCGCGAACAATTGGAATCTGAACCTCTACTCTTGCGAAAGAACGCATCGGAATCTCAACCGCAATCATGCCGGCCACGCCTGCGGCGTTGACGCCCGGATTGGCGTCCTTCCTCAAGTCGCTGAAAACCAACCCGATCGACACATCCATTGACAATCTGATCTCGTGCGTTGCTCGCATCGTCTTCCCGTCTCGTCCCGGACTAACGCGCATCAAGGCTACTGAAACGAAGACAAATCCGCCACTCCCGATCATGCGCCACGGCGACCGCTTACCTGCTCCTCCGCGTCATTTCGGCCTGCAGAACGTCGGATGCGGCGAAACTGATCGAACGGGTCCAGAGCGTGGGAAGGCGACTGGTAGCCGCTCAGCCGCGAGAGATGGTGGTGGGGAATGTGGTGAGACGTGTGCTCGGTTTGATCCGTGACGAGGCCGAGGACGATAGAGAAGCCGACTTTACACTGAGCGAGACCGGCTCTGAAAGCCAGCCGCAGACCCCGCGTGCTATGGATGGTGAGTATCGCCCACCTTACATCCTTGTTCCGGTCGTCCCAGCCAATTAATCGATGGGCTATCTCTCAGACCCTTCGGAATCCATGTCGAGCCGCTTCGATGGCTCCGATCGATCGTCCTCCAGACCCACGGCGGCCTTGTCTGCGCCGATTTCCATGTTCAGTCTTCTTTCACACCCCGAGCCCGACCCGTCGCTGCCAGGTACGCCGGTGTCAGCCTCGCCATCCGGCAGATTCCTGGGTCACGCGCCCAACAAGGACGTTCGGGCGGAGGTTCTTGAGGGTATCAACGAGATCATCGATGAGCTGGGCCAGGTCGATGACCAGATCGCCGCCTACGCCCTCGACCACATTCACTCCAACGAGATTATTCTCACGCACACCTCGTCCACCACCGTCCAGAGGTTCCTGCTGAAGGCTGCAGCCAAGCGCAAGTTCACCGTCATCCATGCCGAATCCTACCCCAACAACCATGAGGCGACACACGCCACCGTCAGCGGCACTAGCCCCAACGACGACGAAATCCTGAGCACCGAGGCGTTCCAAAAACCCTTGATCGCTCTGGGCATCACGGTCATCTTGATTCCCGACTCCGCCGTCTTTGCGCTGATGTCGCGAGTGAACAAGGTCATTCTGGGCACCCACTCGGTTCTTGCCAACGGCGGTTTGATCGCGGCGGCAGGCACTCGGGTCATTGCTCGCGCAGCCAAGGTGCACCAGACTCCCGTCGTCGTGGTCAGCGGCGTGTACAAGCTCAGTCCGGTGTATCCGTTCGACTTCGACTCGTTGATTGAATACGGAGACTCTAGCAAGGTCATCGGCTATGAGGACGGCGACCTTGTAGACCAGATTGACGTCCAGAACCCGCTGTACGACTATGTCCCGGCGGAGCTGGTTGATCTTTATATCACCAACTTGTGGGTTTCCCCTGTCTTGCGTTATGTCCTTGTTTTCCTGCTCTTGATCAAACAGCTAATATAGAACCACAGGGGCGGCCACGCACCATCTTATCTGTACCGTATTGTGTCCGACCACTACCGCAAGGAGGATATCAACTTCTAAATGTGTGCTATCTTGATAACAAAAATGAAAGAATCACGAAGAAAAAAATGAACCAGAAAACAGAGGGAAATAAAAAGAGCAACGGAAAGCAAAATCGGAAGCAAGATGGCTATTTGATTCTGCGCGGACGAAGCAAGAAGTCAAAAACGGCGTCAGGATAAGGATGGTAATAGACAAAACTCGAGGCAACGAATACCCATGGAAACTGTGACGTATGAAGTTTAGAAGATCTGATGATAAGTCCATGTGACGCAAGTCCACAGTAGAAAGCATTGTAATCAAAAGGGCTACGATAAAGCCCCACGTTAAATCACGGGCTTACGGCAATAGTACGATCTACAAGGGTCAGGTTAATAGTTTTTTTTTGAAGATTTGATATTTTAGGGCCCGTCCCAAAGAAATCAATCATGGCGCCATCTTTTTTATGAGTATATCAATCGTAGTAGCTGCAATTGTTTGTATTTGCAGGGTCATCCGTCCTGAACCATAATTTCCAGACCATAGATATCTTCCCAATCTTCCATGGAATGGGCCCCATTTCTCCGCCATCATTTCCGTTGCATTTCGTTCGTGCAATTTCTCTAAGAGCGAGGCTTCTCCTTCTTCTCCTTCCACAGGGCGAGCAGACCGACACCCGAGACCTTGACGACCTTGAAACGGACACCGGGAATATCACCCTTGGCCTTACCCTTACGACCGAAACCGGCGAGGAGAACCTCGTCGTTCTCGTCGATGTAGTTCAGACAACCGTCGTTGGGGACTGTAGAAGATTGACCGGTCAGCATGGGTTGTTTCACAGACACAAAAGATCAGGCCATCCGATCGGATCCACTCCATTCCGCCACCCGTTGGATATTCATCCGACTCCCGCACAATCATCGCATCCACCACCAAAAAAATCATTCATTTTCGTCACATTTTCATCCGGGATCCGATCGAATTTGTTGACCTTCGCAAGGAGCAAACAGAATAGAAAAAAAAAAGGGTTACCCACCGAAAGCGGCGACCTTCTTGCCGTTCTTGATCAACTGAACCTTGACACACTTTCGGATGGCAGAGTTGGGCTGCTTGGCCTCAACACCGACCTTCTCGAGGACGATACCCTTGGCGTGGGAAGCACCACCGAAGGGAGAGGACTTGTAGGCGGTACCGAGAAGGCGCTTCTTGTAGTGCAGATCGGCCCAGCGGTTGTCACGACGGGTGGTCGCGAGCTTGCGCGCGGCGTTGAGTCCACGGGGCTTTCCCTTACCCATCTTGGCGTATTATGTTCGGAGGACGGTTCAACTGTAGGATTGCAAAGAGAGTGCGTTAGATCTTGTTGCTAGTCCGTTGCCCTGATTTCTCGTGTTGATCCGACGAACTAGGAGGGGACCGCGGAGGGGGGAACAAAGTCGACGGTGCAGAATTTCGGGGGATGGACGAAAAAGATCCCAGATTCGACGGGGGCGCCTTTCAACGTGGCCGGGGGGGTTGTACGTACCGACTGATATAGATTCGCCAAAAGGCCTGATGGGGATGGTTGTCGAAAGTCGAAGGTCGAAAGGTTCCTTCACGGCCGGCGACTCGCTAAAGTCGGGGCGAAAATGGTTCAGCTGTGCGCCCCGTGCCCCTAAGCGAGCATCGGAGGAACGTCGGTCCGCCGCCGATAAGATAAGCCGTTATCGCCGGTGCTGCCTGACAGACCAGGCACCAATGAACTACTGACTTACTCCGGACTCCGGACGCCGTCACTCCTCGCCGCCCCGTTCAACTCCCTCGCCAGTTCAACCTCCCTCGCCATGGACGCCGCTCCGCGCATGGAGCACGTCCGGCGCGTTAGCACCCAGCGTCTCCCCCCCCCCGCTCTCTTTCAAGGCCCGCCCTCTCACAATGCGTCCAATCTGTCTCTCGCCCCCCCGGTGCCGGCCGTGTCTTCTCCAGGAACCAGCCAGCCGCCGCCCCTACAGCGCAATCGCTCATCGCGGCAGCCCGGCGCCCTCGAACCGCCCGGCTCGCTGTCCCCATTCGTCTCACGTAGACCGTCCAAAGGCGAGGCGGATCGCTCCGATGCCATCTGGCAGGAGATGCAGAATGCCCTGTCGGAAGTCGAGCTGAGCGCCGTCACCAGCGAATACGTCTTCGGGGAGAAACACTCCGAAGCCCTGGAAGATCTGCGGACCAAGCAGCTGAAGCTTGCGCAGGCCTGGGCTCGCAGCGAGGCGGATGACGAAGGGGCCGAGAACAAGGGGAAACCCCCGTCCGGACCGAAGGGTTCGCGCAATCCCGCGACGACGGGTGAGCCGGTCGTGCCCGATGATGCGTCCCATCGGAACCTGGACGAAGAAACCGAAAAGGACCTCATTCTTGCGCGCGAGAGACGGGAGGCGAATGATCGGTATTTTGATCGCGTGAATAGCGGAGTGTTGGACGTGGTGGCCAAGCTAGAAGAAGTTGCGCAGGCCATGCGTGTGGTGGAGAGAGAAAGCAGAGACATCTGGAGTGACAACGAAACGGACAGTGTAACGATGTCGACGCAGTCAACTCACTCTGGCTGAGGGGCCGGTATACATGTTCAAGACGGGTATTTGAACCCACACCCAGACCTACAATAAATCGTCGTCCGGACCCGAGCGGATCGCAGCGCAATTTGGACTGCCAATTGGCCGACGATATTGCTCAAGACTCACTGGTATAATCTGTGGACAAGAACATGCCGCTTACGCTCTCGCAGCGCAAGATTGTCCACACCGCGATTTTTCCAGCACGCCGAAATCTTGACAAAACCACGCGAGTTCGCAATGACGAAGAACAACCGTTGCTAGCGCTCGAGCATACTTATGAATGCCCTACACAAGGGTAACTATATTCAGTACAGCCCGGTGAAACGGCTATGCGTAATGGACAGACTAGGAGGGCAAAGACAGACTGAAGGACCAACTTGTAGTAATAGCATCCAGCATCAATTAGGAGAATGCAAGGGTATCAAAATTCCAGCTGTGCGCCATAATCACACAACACCACATGAGTATATACGTAAACAGATCAAAGAACGACACAAAAACAGAGCATCCCCATCTCACTCTCTCTTTACAAGTCGCACCACGCTTTTCCATCCTTCCACAGCGGTGGCCCGCGCGTCTTCCCACCGGCTCTGATGCGCCTTCTGGGCCAACGTCTGGACCTCCTTGTTCCACCGATGCTTTAAGAGATCTTTCAACTCCGGTTTTGACGACTCCGGGCTCGTCTCCTTGTCGGGCTTGGGAAGAGTCTTCGGGGCCAGGCGCCGGTCATATGCACCTATCGGGGAGGCTAGCTGGTTCAGGATCTGGACCTGCTCGCGGATGACATCGCGCTGGTCCAGCCGATTTGACCGATGGACTTGGATCGAGAGGTATAGAGCGGTGGTGGTCAACGCGAAGCCGCTGAACTATTTTCCGCGTTAGAATGCATCGAACCAAGGCGTACCGTACAACACGGGATGGGGTAGAGGGAGTCAGAACTTACGAATCCCGCGAAGAAACCCATTCTGATCGCAGCAAAGTAGAGTTGACAGGGATCAACGAATGGTACCTTGCGCCTGCGGCCAGACAGGTGGGGGGAGAACGATCTCGCCCTTCCGCGGATGGGAAGGATTCCAGGGGAGGGACAAGCAGAGCGAGGATTTCAAGAGACCGAGAGGCTAAAGCACACCGGAATGAAGAATTGGACTTTTCATCAAGGCAAGAAGAAGCGCAAAGGAGAGAGAACGCAGAGCGCAGAAAGCAGGAAGAAGTTCGACTGCTCGGGACTGCCGCTTCCAGCACTCCGATTGGCTGCGGGCGGAAACGTCGAATCTTCAATTTCCACTCCGTCAACTTCTCGTACTTCACTTATCATCGCCGAAATCAACGTCTGCCCTCCGCCCTCCCTCCGGTCTTCTCTCAACTTGCTGTCCGGATCTTCACCCACGGGACTCGATCAGCTTCACTGATTGGCGGCATTGGCATCCCTGTCCCCCGGACTGGACCCCTCGCAACACACCCAAAAAACTACTTCCGATTCCCGAGTTAAAAGAACCATCGAATCACCCTCGCCATGGCCGGAGGTGGAGGCAATTTCCGTCATCTTGGCCGCAAGTCGTCACATCGACAGGCCCTGCTCCGCAACCTCGTCACGTCCCTGATCGAACATGAGTCCATCACCACGACATGGCCCAAGGCCAAAGAGGCCCAGCGACTGGCCGAGAAACTGATCACTCTGGGCAAGAAGAACACCGAGTCCAGCCGGAGACGCGCCCTGTCTATTTTCTATGTACGTGTGAACACCAGGTTCAATCGTTCGGGGGCGTGGTTTTCGTCTTTCGATCTTTCTCAATCTCTCCCCCATCTGGCGGTTGGGGAAAATTATCCCATATATACATACAAACAAACACAACTCCCCTATGTCCACTCAGTCTACATATAACTAACGCTCGAAACTCCCAAACCAGAACCCCCACCAGATGCTCCCCAAACTCTTCGGCTCGCTGCGCGAACGCTACGCCGAACGCCCCGGCGGCTACACCCGGGTATTGCGCGTCGAGCCCAAGAAGGACGACCAGGCGCCCAGCGCCATCCTGGAACTGGTCGACGGACCCAAGGACATGCGCTTCGCTATGACAGCCCGTACGATCGCCCGACAACGGTCGCAGGGTCTCGAGACCCTCAACGAGTTGACCGCCATGAACGTGCGCAAGGTGACGCGGTACCGAAAGGAGGGCGTCGAGGACCTGGAACGGGAGATTGGTCAGTTAGGGCTCGATGAGAAGAAGGGGCCCAAGCCTGGTAAGAGTGCTGGGGAGAAGCAATAAAAAGCAAAAACAAGAGAAGGAATGCTCGTGTGTGTGTGATTAAAGGTGGCATGCACGTCTAACGGGCTTCTCCTGGGGTGGAATCTTAGGATTGCTTCTCTGCCGATGGGCGCGGCGGAGGCGAGAGAGTTATCATGGCCAGTCCAGGGTTTCCGTCTCGGGTCTCTTTTGCCGGGCGTCCTTGTATCTATTTATCCCTTTGTCTTTTCTGTCCGGTTCTCTGCTTAGTTTACTGCCTGTTCGACTGTCATGATCCGTGTAATTCTAGCTGTCTTGGTGGGCAGATTGCCAGCCTTTTTGCCCTGCGAATTGGGGTCGGGGGTTCTCTTCTTATTCATACTGTCACTACTTTCATATCTCAGATCTCGCTAGAGGAAATCGACGCTCTAATTCGAAACACTAAAGAGGCTCTTGATTTTGAGATTCCTTGAAGTCTTGTGTATCTTAGCAACCAGTATCTGCAATCCTAACGTCCGGCAAAATCTAAGCAAACATGATAATATCAGGTGGAAAAACCACACCAGCCCGTCTCCAGCAAACGACGTCCGTAGCAAAGCTGGAGCAAACCTGCATTCCACTGGTCGTCACGTTCATCGTGTCAATCGGTGGTTCAACCGGCTTGACATCTCACCATTTGCAGTTCTACCTACCGGGAATAGAAATGCCAGATCGAATAAGATCCTTGTAATGATCAAACATGTAATACAGTCCGACTCTCTCTCCCCCTCACTCGCTCTTCTTCTGTTTTTTTTTTTTTTTTTAAAAAAAATTTTTTTTGTCTTTTGCTCTTTTTTTCTTTCTTCTCTAACCCTAGAGAAGATACGAAACGACGAGGCGTTAGTTAGCTCGCGGGAGAGCTGTGCCTCCGGAAACGACAAGTGGGCCATTATTCGGATTCGGGATATTGTTGTTGGGGTACGAATGAGTTGTGCCACCTCCTGCCCGATGCTTCAGGTCAAAGTCAGATGGAACTTCGGATGGTGGCGGCTTAGGGGGAAGATGAGACGGTGTTCCCCATTTTGCGATCGAATCCCGACCCCCCAAGACTGCTGCTGCTTGGGGAGAGACACCAGCCTGCATGGTAGCATACGAGTTGATGCCATTCTGGTTACCCTTGCTCGGATGGCGAGCCAAGGGGGCCCCGCCCGGAACAAAGGAGCGTGTCTGGGGGTTGAAAGACGGGCGTGTGAAACTGCCGGGCAAAGGATGCGCCCCCGAAGGATTCTGTACTCCCGGGTTCATCGGCTGCCCCGGGTACTGTGTGTAGGGGTAGGAGGTCGGGTTGATGGGCTGCGACGAGTAGTTTTGCCAGGGAACAGGCGGGTGATTCCGATGTGCTGATTGTTGGTACCCTCCGTGGTAAGGCGAAGAAGACCAGGCCGATGGAGTCTGCTGGAACTGTGGGGCACCTGCCATGGGATAGTTGTTCATGGCTGAGGACGGCTTGGCCGCCGCCATCGCCGGTGATTGATTGATGGCGGCATATCCAGAGTAGGGGGATTGCTGAGGCACGGCTCCGTTTTGCCACGGACCACTGGCAGCCATTTGTGGAGACGTGGGCATTGGGTATTGAGGCATGGGGTTCATAGGAGCAGAAAACATGCTACCGTTCTGACCACTGTGCACATATCCCATCCCCGGCGGAGACACGCCGGGGCCTACCATGCAGGGCTGGTTGGGAAACGACGGATCATTCATAGCCACGTTGTACGGGAGCGCTCCTTGAGCATAGTGCATCCCGGGGTAGTAGGCGTTGAACTGGGAACGGACCTCGAAGCTGTCATCGTGGGGGGTCTTCTGTCTCTGCGTCTTCTTGCGTCCACTCGTTGAACTCGATCGCGACATGTTGGTGCCTTGGTCACCACCCGCGTTGTCGGAGGATTTCGAGTCCGGGAAATCGCGGAAGATTCTCTCCCTGACTTCATGATATTTAGCCTCTCGTTCCTCCCGGGTCAAAATCATGCGGTCCTTGGCCGGTGTTGCTCCGGCCGAAGAGCTGCCACGCTCTCCGTCGTTTCCACTGTCCCCAGCCTCCGATCCATTTTTGGAAAGGAAGCCCGAGCTCGCCGCCGTACTCCCTTCCGCCGAAGGCCGTTCACTATCGGTGCGGCGCATGATCTTCATGGCAGGCATGGCCGGAGGTGGTGTGCTGTTAGTAGCAGCGTGCAAAGCAGAGAGGGGAGTAGGCCTATGGAAGGTTAGTCTTTGGGTACGACAGGATGTGGTTATGAGAGATCCACTCACAGTCGACAGAAAGGGGTTCTATGCAGTCGGACGGACGTCACGTTGTTATCCACAAAGTGAGTCAGGTGGTAATAATCCCCTAGCTTATGCGCGAGAAGTCGGCCAAAGGCATTAGAAGGCGGTAATTCCAAAGATTGATCCCTTCAACAATAGAACGTTAGATGGTTTTGTGAAACGCATGTACTGGTCAGCAGGCGTGGACTCACGTGGACTTCTCAATGAAACTTCGCACTTTATCTTCCAGTTGCAAGATCAAAAGACGGTCCTTCGGAGACTTCATTGCCTCCAGCAGCTTCTCGTCCGGATCTAGAGGGAATGGATGCATGGGGATAGGTTGACCTCCCGAGAAAGCATCGGGGTTGGACACAACATAATTGTTAGACACGGAGTCGGGCATGACAGCACCGTTGGTTCGCTGACCACCATCGTAGCCAGGGCCCATGTTTTGCAGCGTTGCCCGGGCTCTCTGTAAGTCCCTAAATCCCCGAGCACCGGCTTCGGACCCGGTCAGCGAGTTGGGTGCACCCGAGGCGACCCCCGAGAGGCTTTCCTCCTCATCAACAGCCTGAACGCTGGCACTATCGTCAGGTCGCAAGGAGTCTTTCTCATCCATGGCAAAGGTGGTGACCGATGCCATGCTCTTGGAATCAAAACTGGTCTGTTTCGTTGAGGAATTCGATAGGTGTGTACGATCGTCTTCGAAAGAAGCTTCCCGTTTCAGAGTCCCGGGGTCTCGGCCTTCAGAAAAGTCGAGGCTCTCTTGCCCTTTCTTCCCCATAATGTGCACCTCGTGCATTGCCCGTGATAGACTTTCGACGTTTCGATCGACAGGATTGGTCTCCCCTGGGACCGGGTTCGAGCTCTCCTGGCTCGGAAGGGCATCTTTCGGGCCCTGTGATTCGGAACATGCCGGTTCCTCGGCTGACTGTATACCATTCTTTTCATCAGATGCGAGGTAATCTTCCGGATGTGATGGTGGGAGCATAGCAGCGATCTTATGCGCAAGTCAGAAGGATGGAACCATCATCTACGTTGCGATAGGCGATCCGTGCAAGCAAACATACCTTGGCAAAAGAAAGGCGGTTGTCGCCGCTTGAAGGCCCTTGTGATGACATGGCTGGGTCGAAACTTTCCCCCCTCTCTTCACGAATGATCAGGATGCACCTATTGGCTCTTCTTCTGTTGATGTGAGGACTGGATAGGTAAGGATGGATTCCAAGAATGGGCAGAAATCCGACGAGAGATGTTGCACGGTTGAAATTGGCCGAATGCGAGTTTTCACAAGAACAAAACCGAGATTCGAAGCGATAAAATGCCACTCAATAATCCCACTTCACACAAGCCCAAAAAGAGAGACGACATATCTTTGAAAAACGTAATTCGCCATAGGGAAAGTCGCTCGGAGTCAGGACCAGTGGGGACACGATGAGCCGCGCGCTGGAGGCAATCGGATAGAAATAAACCCCAGTAGATGGCGGACAGAGGTTCCAAAAGATCAGAGGGCACAAGTGACTGGTCTAAGACGATGGTCAGACACGACGGATCATTGGGGGGGTTCTCATCGTTCGACTTGGGGTGGATTTGCTCACGGAGGGAAGATCGGGATTCCCCTCCTACTCGGAAAACCAAAGGAGGCCGTCCCCGCCGGACTGAAAGCAATCAAAGGGACCAGGCAGCTCAGCGTTCACCAAAGCCGCGATGTGGTTGGCGGTCGAGAGGATCGATGGAGGTGGTTATCTTTTTTTTTTCTCCGGTGGTTCAGATCGTTTGGGCTGTGAAGGAAGGAATGTCTGGTCGTGGGCGGTGAGCCGCGCGCTTAAGCCAGTCGACCCGACCCACTCGTCTGGCCTGGACAGCCGCGATCCATGCGAATCGTTGCGACGAGGATTGCTTCGAGTTGGTTCCAGAGTCGGATTCATCGAACTGTTCAGCGACCGCCTCCGTAAGACAGCGTATATACCTCCGTCCTGATCCGTGGCACATGAATCGGTATCGCAACGCCCCGGGCGCCCGAGGCCCGTCCAAGGCAACCCCCAGCACGCTGTGTCAAAAATGCTTAAAACGAGATATGTTCTTTGCCCTCTGGTCGTCCGTCTGCTCTGAAGCTGACCTCCTCAGTACGGCACTATAGCTATGAATGCTCGGTGACGGCGCAGGACCGACCCTATACCTCCCGTCCGTCGCGTACGCAGCAACTATTGAACCCCAAGCTCAGGCCGCAACTGTCCACAGAAGTTCCCAACGATCTTTTGCGCACGTAAGTCACGGCGTCTGGTCTCGCTCAAACTGGCCCAAAATGTCTGACCGATCTATAGGAAAGGCGTCGCCGATGATATCTTGGCCAAACGCGAAGAAGATCGTGGCCGAAAGAGAGACCTGGATGAATTTGATCCCCTTGATGCCCCGGGACAGAGCTCGAAAAGAGCTCGATCGGTATCATCGCATTCCACAAACTCCGTGTCGACGATATCTACCAGTCGCTCGCGCTCGGAGTCTCCCCCTCGTCGCTCCGGCTACACTGCACGGAGTGGCCGCGATCGGACGAGATCGGTGTCCTCACACTCTAGGCCAAGAAAGAGGAGATACAGCGACTCGTCAGGATACACGGGCTCTTCGCCCTCGCGGGAAGGGGCACGTTCTCGGTCGCGCGACTGGCCTGATGATAGGAACACTCGGCGGAGACATCGCGAGTCTAGCCCTGTCCACCGTGGTCGAGCAGTGAACGTCTCGCGCGATGGCGAACGCAGAGAAAGAAGTCGCAGTCGCAGTGTGGACCAAAGTCGGATCGCCCGAAGCCGACGGTCCATCACCCCGGCAGAATTAGACAACGACCATAGGACGTCCAAAGGATATCCACGAGATCACCAAGATCGGCGCGAGGGCACCCGGGGTCGCTTCAGCCAGGCGCATGACAAACGAAGTGGGCGCGACCAAGGTCAAGCCCCAAGAGAGCGGAGTCTCAGTCCTTACAGCAAGCGTCTGGCTCTGACACAGGCCATGAACATATCTTGACGGAACTCTGTTTCTGTCTTGGAAAGCAAACAAAGGAAGCCTGAGAAGAGAGAGGGGGGAGGGAGAGAGAGAATGAAGGGGAAAAGGTGGAGAGAACAATGAGACTCGACGATTCTTCTTGCATTTACTTGTGAAATCCAGGAAGCAACTTGGAGTACAACTATAGACATGACCACCCTGTATTATACCAATTGAAAGGAAAATGTATTGATATCGATGTTCATAAATTATAACCATGCGAAACCCCCTCAACGCCTTGTGTGGATGTATGTCCCAGATTCCAACTGTGAGCGCCTCAAAGCAAGATAGCAAACAATGAGACCAAATAACAACACTTTCCGTACACTTCCCCTTGGGTATCAAATCCAGGCCATTCAGTCGTCTCTGTCCCTCTCGTCCTCCTCCCTCTCACGCATATGGATTCCCTCCACCAGCACCTCCCCCTCGATCCCCACCTCTTCGCCCTGCTTATCACTGTTGATATCCTTGCTCTTGGCCTTGGCCGCACGTTGCGCGTTCTCTATCCGTTGACGAACAAGCCTGGCGATTGCATTTTGCGTTCTCACGTCGAGAACGTTCATCTTTTCGTCCAAATCCCGTTTCAGATCCCAATTGGGTTTTTTGGGTTGCAGCTTGAATAGATCAATGGGCTGGTCTGCTTCTTCGTCCTTCTTGGCCTGCTCCGCTGTGGCCGTTGCGATCTCGGCGGCCTGGGCTTCCAAGTTAGCCTGGCCGTCTAATGGGTTCTGGTCGAATCCCAGCTTCGGGCCCCGAGTCTCCGCGTCGTAGTTCCGCCCCGAGAGATATCTGGTCGAAACGTCGTGTTCATCATCCTCCATGGCTTCCTCCCTGGTGTGGTTTTCGTCTTCTGTCGGAGCTTCTGGTTCGGGCTGCTTTCGTTTGAGCGAGGCCAGCTTCGCAAGGCGAGCTTTGCGCTCGGTCGCCGCCGCGTCAAGAGAGGCATGGTGGGACGCCATACTGGCGGGAGGAGGTCTGAGGGATAAAAACGCCGGAAATGCGAGTTCAGCGAGAAATCGGAGTCGAGTCTTGCAGGGAGTGTCGAAGAGAGTCCTGCAGGGAAGAATGATGCTTCTTCTGAATTTCTCGGGAACCGGCGCTGCGCCACACCGCGGGAGCATCAGCCACAGACAAGCCGGGCGGAACAAAACTCGGGGATTCCTGGCGGACTAAAAGTTTCCCTTCCGCCATCTCTCGCTGTCTCCCTCTCGCCCTCGCCCTCACCCTCCGCCTGCTGCCTGCGCCTGACCGCCGTATTCTCGTGTCTTTCGATTCTAATGGATATGACCACGAAATCCTGAATGTCACTTTGTCCGTACTACCTTCTGCGTTCCCGCGTCAACGCCGGACTGCCCTATGTTCCGCGACATCAACCACGCATAGGACATCTGCGCCATGTGAAGAGAAATCCTTTCTCGGCAAGGCTCTTCGCCAGTGAAGGGTCGGATTCCGATATCGTGTTTATGGGCGATCTGGAGTTGCACGGCGAAGACGATCCTCGGTGTGCGGGCGCACTCCGCTCCCAGCGAAACCGTTATCACACGGAAGAGCCTCCTAGCCCACCCAAATGGTCATCACCAGATGTGAATACCCGCCCTAATTATACCTCAGTGTTCGACATCAAGCATGGCCGTGGCATTCAACATGATGGGGTGTCTATGGTTTACGGCCATCTGGGGGACGCCGAAACATTGAGAGTCATTGAGCCAAAACATATCGAACTGGAAAACAAAATCAGAGGGAAGACTTTGTTCCGCGACAAGTTCGAGTTCCGTTACTGGGTCGACAACTTTTCGGAGATTGTCGCAATCAAAGGCGGAAAAAAGAACACCGAGGACGTTGCTGCGCCATGGGCGAACTTGGATCACGCGGACCGAGAACTCTATGAGAAACTCTCGGTGGAGGGTCAGAAAGGCTTTCGTCCTGTTTGGGAGAGTCTGCCGAAGGCTGAGAAGTCAGATCACTGGCCACACTTGTCCTTATATCTGCTGCACACCGCGCCCGATTTAGCCTGGGAGTTTCTATATGTTACTTGCCAGAGTGAGGATCGGCCGGTGCTCAAAAAGGTATTCAAATATCTCGACTTCCTCTCCAAGCACTATTCCTCAAAAATAAGGAATCAGCCGCTCCGCGGTATCTCGTTCGACGATATGGTCAAAGTCTGCTTGGATCCCGAGTTCTGGCCCGTCGTTTACGGGCCTCAGAGAGCCATGCGACTCTATATTTGTCGAGCGACAGAGGAAGAACTACGACGTGCTTATGCCCTCGTCCTCGAACGCGAAACCAATGTGAAACCCGGGACCTGGCTCTGTTTCTTGAATCGGTTCCTGCACTATGGCGATAGCGAAACTGCGCTGGAGGCACTCTCACGGCTGCCAGAAAGGGACCTCCAGGGGCGTACCGAGCATGAGGAGGGAGTTCGGTTCCACTGCGCCAAGCTCCTGAAGCAGGACTTTGTGCGTGACGAGGCAGATGGGCGTAACTTCGTCATTCTTCCGAGGCTCCTTAAGATGGGGATACGGCCTTCTATGGAGATGATGAACATCGTTCTCCATAACGCTTTCAAGACGGGCGACTCACAATTGGGGCATGACGTGTTCAAGTATATGAAAACCCAAAACATGTCGGACGAGTACACCTACATAACCCTCCTTCGGGATGCCGTGGCCCGTCGGGACAGCGACCGCGTGCGAGAGCTGAGTGATGAGATACAGCTCCGTCCTGACCTGTCCCAAAGCCCGTATATCACCAGTAAACTCATGCATGCTCATTACATTTTCATAGTGAAGCCCTCGGTGAAGAATCCCGACGCCGTCCCCAGCGTGGTGTTTCATTCCCTGCTGGACATGTATAACAGACTTTTCGACCTGCAGCCGCTAAGAGATCTCGCCATTCTCCCACCGCAATATGTGCCGGCGGTGCCGGGCGCAAACAATCCTCCTCCGGCTGTCGCCCTGTTTCTTATAGTGTCGGCTTACATTCGGTGTCAGACAAAAATATCTATTGTGCACCGCGTGCAAACCAAATTCAGGTCCCTCGTCTGGGAGGGACACCCTACCATCGCTCCGATGGGGGCCACAGATCATATCTACAACGAATTCCTGGCCTTTTTCCGACGCCACCCACTTGGGCTGCGACCAGCCGTGCGACTAGTGGAGGACATGCAGCAAACATGGGAGGAATTCGAAAGGCGCCCACGCGACGGCGCCCCTGACAAGTCGGCCATTACCCCTGCCAAGCCAACCATCTGGACCTGGAACATTCTGCTCTCTACATTTGTCTTCAAGAGACAGCCCTATGCCGTGGAAAGAGTGCTGAAAATGATGGCCAAGTACGGCGTTCAGTTCGACTCGGTTACGTGGAACACTCTCCTCGGCAACCATGTCGCAAAGCAGGACATCAAAGCGGCTGCTCGAATCATGAAATCCATGGAGGAGGACGGCGTTGCATTCGATCGGCATACCATGAAAACCGTTGGTTACTTCCGGGATCCCGAGAGACTATGGAGGGCTGTCAGGGCGCTGGATAAAGAACCCGAACTCGCTGTCGATCAGGTCAGCCTCGACTGGCAGGACTCCCCGACGGCAAAGGCCAAGGTGCTGCATGACGAGGCAGACGAGGACGAGGACGAGGACGACAAGTTACTTGAGAAAGGCCTGCAACGTCTGATTAAAAAAGCCTGACCATCCCCGGCCTGCCTCCCATTCCGTTTTCGACTCGAGATACCCTTTCCCTCTGCTGTTCTTTTCCCTTCCCCTGCGTCCAGCCTCCCCCGTTTCTCTTTTGGCGTTTGGAGCATGTGTTTGAAATAATCTAGCGGTTGGCCAAGGGGAGGAAATATTCGGTCTTCCAAAACCTGGATGCACTTATGATTCTGCGCTGTATAAAACGTCACCCTTTTATGTACAATACGAGATAGAATAATGGAAAGAGAAAAAAGATTCAGATTCAACTCCTGGCCACGGAACGTGATGCTCAACCCGACACGAAGACTAGTAACGCCGATTGCCTGGTAAGAAAGACCATGCCATCTTGAAGTCATAATAGGGGGAATATGGATAAGAACGAGAAAGGGTTGATAGATAGATAGATCTCAGCCACCAAGGAAGATGGACACCTGCAACAAGCATATTCGTTAGACCAAGTCTCCTGAAAAGTCCCCCTCACAGATTGCTGGGACGAATCCCGGGTCTACTTACAGCCATCAAGACGCAGCAGATGCTGACGTATGGACTTAGTCGTTCCCCGACTCGAGCGCATTTCCAGAATATCCCGAAGAAGCTGTATCCTCCGTTAGCTCCAAGTCTGTTTTCCTCAACGCGGACACTGAATAGTCGATCGACATACCCATGACGATTGCGATCCATGAATCCGGGCAGCATGGCATGGACATAGGTGCTCGTACAGATGATGAGCAGGATGACCAGCAGGAGGGACTGGAAGTTGAAGAGAGCCGACTATATCCAACGCCGTCAGTCACAGTGGAGCTCTCTGACCGGGGCCGCCAGAAGATTTTTCTTCTCTCTCACTTACCATGGTGCTTTACTGGGATCGAGACCTCTCAAGAAAGTGATTGTCAAGATTCACGGAGCTCTCACACGGTCTCCCACATCCACGACGCAGAGACCAGCTTTCCGTCTTGCGCCGCCCTTCTGCCATGACGCCGCCTCACCGCCTTCCCGTCGGCCGCTCCGCCGTGCAGCGCCCTCTCCAGAAGAATCCATCGCCGGCTTCACCTCGTCTCCCCAGTTCGGGCCATGTGTCGAGTCAGCTTGCCCCTCCCTGGCCGTTCAATCCCCAAGATACTGCCCTAATCCGCGCCGGCTATCGTCCCGCTTTCAACCCCACCACTACTGCCACTCCCGAGCAGTCGCATACCGTCGAGAACGACAACCAAGACCCTCCGAACCAGGGGAAGAAGAAGAAGAAGAACCCGCCCAAGATGGCCGAACCCAGAGCTCGCGCCGCCCGTCACAAGGGCCAGATGAACTTTTCGTCTGAGCGTGAGTCTTCGCTTTATCCCCTCCCCTCTGCCGGAGAAAGTCGTCATCATGTACTAATCGGGCATTCTATATAGTCCGCCTCCTCCTTCTCGCCTACGGTGATCCCAGTCCCCACCCGTCCTTCCCCTCCGAGCCTCTGCCCGAGACTGTCCGCGTCCTGGACGAGATCGTCACCGACTTCATCCTGGAAATGTGCCACGGCGCCGCTCAATATGCCAGCTACTCCCGCCGCCAGAAGATCAAGGTCGATGACTTCCGCTTTGCGCTGCGTCGCGACCCCAACAAGCTGGGTCGTGTGCAGGAGCTGCTGCGCATGGAGCGCGAGCTGAAGGAGGCGCGGAAGGCGTTCGATCAGAATGACGATCAGGTGGGAAATCTGAAGGACGCGGGTAAGAAGGGCCTGGAGGAGTTGGGGGAGGGTGCGGATGGTAAGAAGAGTAAGGGGAAAGGCAAGAGAGGCGCCAGACGGGACTCCGATGCCACGGAGGATACTGCGCCGAAGAAGAGAAAGGTTGCGGGATGAATGATTTCTTCGGTCTCGGTCTCTTCAGTGCTGCATTTGTTTTTCTTTTTCTCTTTTCTAGGAGCAGGCGTTCTCGGATGATTGGACATGATGGGCTTTTTGTAACATGGAAATACCACTATCTGCATGGCAGGGCGTTGAGAGCATGAATTCAATAGATTGACACATTCGAAATACTTCAATTCAATGGACAGGATCAATGGATTTTATTCTAAGGTGACAAAGTAAAACTTCATGTATTTCCATTCATCATGATAGATATTCCGCTGCCGGAAATGCGACGTCGTAATCATCTCGAATCTACACCACATCAAAGCAACTTGGATAGGATTCTCCCTCCAAAAAAACACAGAAGGGTCCCAGACCCGCATCGTCGTCCAGTGTCTTTATTCCCTGTTCCCATCTCTCTCCTTTTGAACGATCCCCATCACTCTGAACAAGGCCAGATTCATCGTGACTCCCATACGCCGTGCTCTTTCTTTTTATGTTTGCTTTAGAGTCCTGGTCCGGTTCCTTCAAGGATGATGATGCTGCTCCAAAGACCCAGGATAGAGGGCGAAACGGAAAGGAAAAGGTGGCAGCAGAAAGTGACAGAATGCTTTTTGTCTTCCAAAAGAAAAGAGACAATAACCCCTGGAAAGAAAATAGAACCCTAGATGCGTACCAAAAGACAAGGGGACAGAGACAGAGCGAGAAAAAGAAAGAGACATCAAAAATATGGATAGCGAAATTGAGGAGGGAAAAAATGGATGGGCCCACGGAGGAAAAAAGGTGGAGGAGAGAAGAAGAGCAAAAGGAAGAAACCAAGTAAAATCTGAATTATTATTCCATTTTTTCATTCTTCTTAAGCGCGAGTCTCCTCGCCACTGCGCTCTTGGTTCCGCTGTTGACCTCCACGACCTCCTTTGCCGCCTCGTTGACCGCGCTGACCACCGGACTCGGCAGCACCGGACTCTCCTCCCAGAGTGAGCTGGGCAGTTGCTAGCCGGTTGGACAGCTCCATCTGTGTACGGATGGTGTTGGCCAGGTACGACACAACCAGGACGTCCTGGATATGGTTGTTGCTAGAAGTGATGTTAGGACCCAGGGTCGTCAAGGGGGGAGGGAAATGGGGTGAGGAAGAACATACAAGTCACGCTCAACGTCGGCAGCATCAACCTTAGGAGCCAATGCGAGGGTGTTCAGAAGGAACTGGCCCAGAGCAGTCGAAGCGGGAGCCTCCTCGTCGATGACCGACTCGACGTATCGGGAAACCCGGTCAATCATGCCCAGAACCTCCTCGATGGCGCGCTCCAGGGCCTCGATGTCGGTGAACAGGTTGGTGGCACGCTCCTCAGCATCGCGAGCAGCGGAGACGGCCTCCAGACCACTCTTTTCGGTCTCGCCGTAGCGGATCTCGTAGGGAACGGGAATGAAGGCGGCACTGTCGGCGGCGCGCTCGGCGGTCACACCGACGGGGGCGGAGATGTAGGCCCGGGTCTCGATATCCTTGCCGGGCTCGGTCGACACGGTCAGGTGGACGGCGGGGTGAGGCCATGTGCCGTCACCCTGGCCGCTGTAGAAGTTCTGGATCAAGGCGGAGAAGGTGTTCAACTCGGACGAAGTGGCGTACCAACCGACCAGGACTTCCTTGGGGTTGGCCTTGAGATGCAGGGCCAGCATCTGCTTCTGGTATTCCATGTCGACCTCGACCTGGTCCGTCGTCTCGGTGTGACCGACAGCGAAGGTGCTGCGGATTTCGACCTCAGTTCCATCCTCGGATCGGGTTCCTAGCAGGGTTCCGATGACACGCTCCTGATCGGCATTGCGACGAAGCGAGTGGTCCAGGATCGAGAAGAGCGCCTAGCAGGGAGGGTCAGTGGCCTGAGTATGGCGCGAGCGTGCTGGATCCCCCATTCGCAAACATACCTGAGGCTGAATGTTCACACCTAGAGGGGCGGTCGTCGGTGCAGACCCCACAGCCACGGGGCCCAAGGGACGAGCGAGATGGACGAAAGAATCAGATTCAGCCATGGTGACGATGGGATTCAGAGGCGGGGGAGTGGAAAGAAGGAGCAGGTGCCAGACAGGAACTCTCGCTCGGGACAGGTCACTTGGTCGAAATCGCCTTGGCGTGGTGGAGATCGATGCGATTCCAAATTTTCCTTTGATTGTTCGGGGCGACTTCTTCTTGGGCGGTGCGGCGCCTCGAATTGTGTGTGCGACTCCCGCGCTAAGATAAGATAAGGAAAAAATAACCTTCCATTCCTCCATTCCTCTTCCTCCTCCTCCTCTTCCGTGGCCTTTTCCCTTGAATCACTCGTCCTTTCAATCATCCTGATCTCCATGCCCCCCCGTGGTCGTCCCTCCAGAGGTCGTGGCAGAGGCCCCGGTGCCTTCGCCAAGCGCCGAAACGGCTTCACATCCTCCCGAGTCGAAGAGATCGAGTGAGCCTTTCTCCACGCTATTTATCCAGTCTTCCTCCCCCAATTCCACTAACTCCCACCTCCAGATCTGATGAATCCTCTTCCGGTGAGGAGGGCTCCGGTGCCGAGCAGTTTGAAGACGAAATGGACCACGAAGGACCCGTCGACGACGCTTCCTCGGACAGCGAAGAAGAGGACCAGCCGGCAGGACGCCCCTATAACGAACTGCTGCAGCTACTGAATACCGGCTCGGAGAACAAGGGACCCGCCCGAAAGAAGAGAAAGGTTGAGCACAAGGGCCGGGACTCAGAGCGCGAAGCTGTTGCGACTACGAACGAGGAAGAGAACGAGGCATCAGCCGATGACGACGAGGACCAGCCAGAACAGGACGACGACGAGGAGGAAGACAACCTGGAGGAAATGGACGTGGACGGACAGGCGGACAGTGATGAGGAAGACGGTAATCGCGTTCTCCATCTGCGACGCTTCGTCGATTTATACTAATTTCCCCGCAGATAGCGATCCTTTCGATGCGCATTTCTCCACTCCAAAGGAAGACGAATTGTCCAAGAAGATCCAGGCAGCCGGAGCGAAGCAGTGGCGGTCTACCAAGAAGGAGCTCTCAGAGGGGCTGAAAATGGTGCACTCCGTGCCAGATGTTGGTAATGACGTTTCCATGCTTCCTGCCATGAAGAACATCTCAAACGTCAAGGTAAGCAAGCTGCAGTGGTGGATCTACACACGGATAGCCAGCAAATGCTAATGATCAAAACAGCTTAAGAAAAAGCTCATCGAGCCTGCCACCGAGCACATTCAGAGTATCAGCGGACATGCCCAGCACCTCGCTCCCTACATCTTCGACTATCAGGATGTCCTTTACGGCGCCCGAACGGCATCCAATTCCGCGGCGATGCAGGACCTGCTGGCAGTCCATGCCACCAACCATGTGCTGAAGACGCGTGATCGCGTGCTCAAGAACAACGCTCGCGTGGCCAAAGAACAGGACGCCGATCTCGATCTCCGCGACCAGGGCTTCACCCGACCCAAGGTGCTCTACCTACTGCCAACCAAGCAAGCCTGCGTCCGGGTGGTAGACGCCATCACCCGGTTCTACCAGCCTGAGCAGCAGGAAAACAAGAAGCGATTCGTCGACACCTTTTCGGGGACCGACGACCAGAGCTGGGAAAGCAAACCCGAGGATTTCCGGGATCTCTTTGGCGGCAATGACGACGACATGTTCCGACTGGGTCTCAAGTTCACCCGCAAGACCGTCAAGTTCTTTGCGCAGTTCTATGCGTCCGACATGATCCTCGCCAGTCCTCTGGGCTTGCGAACCATCATGGACCAGGCTGAGTACGTCTTCCCTCACATCCACCACCTCTTCTCATCAATACTGACCCTCTTCTTTTTCCCAGTGCCAAAAAGCGAGATCACGATTTCCTGTCGTCCATCGAGGTGGTGATCGTCGACCACACCGACGCACTTCTGATGCAGAACTGGGATCACGTCGACTACATCCTGAAGCACCTGAACCTGCAGCCCAAGGAAGCCCACGGGTGCGACTTCAGCCGGGTGCGAACGTGGTACCTGGACAACAACGCGAAGTACCTGCGGCAATTGATCATGCTGGCCTCGTTCGTGACGCCGGAGATCAACTCGGTCTTCTCGTCGCACATGCACAACGTGGGCGGCAAGCTGAAGGCGACGCCCGTGTACGCCGGGGCGATCTCGGAGGTGCCGCTGCCCGTGTCGGTCAAGCAGACGTTTTCGCGAGTCGACAGCCTGTCGCCGGCCAAGGACCCCGACGCGCGGTTCAAGCACTTCACGACGACGGTGCTGTCGACGCTGGTGCGCAACATCACGTCGAGCCGCGGCAAGAACGGCGGCGGCACGCTGATCTTCATCCCGTCGTACCTGGACTTCGTGCGGCTGCGCAACCACTTCGCCACGTCGACGCAGACCAGCAACCTCTCGTTCGGCGCCATCTCCGAGTACACGGACATGCGCGACGTGTCGCGCGCCCGCACGCACTTCATGAACGGCCGGCACTCGGTGCTGCTGTACACGGAGCGGTTCCACCACTTCCGGCGGTACCAGATTCGCGGCGTCAAGCGCGTGATCATGTACGGGCTGCCGGAGAACCCGATCTTCTACGGCGAGATGATCGCCCAGCTCGGCCTGGACCCGAGCGACGTGGTCGAGGCGGCGTCCGAGGGAGGCGTGCGGGCGCTGTTCTCCAAGTGGGATGCGCTGAAGCTGGAGCGCGTCGTGGGCACGAAACGAATGGGCAACATGCTCCGGGAGAGAGGCGGCGATACCTTCACGTTTGTATGATCGGAGGACCGTGGGGCAGGAGTGTGTATGTATATATTATAATTCCATAGCGACGCGAGCACCGACTGTAATGATAGAGCGATCTACGTCTACCACGATGTACCCTGGAATGATCGTCCATACCAAACACAGCGCCACAAGCGCAGGGAAATCACCAGCTGAGGTCCTTGCTTTTTTTCTCTTTTCTTTTTTTCACGTACTTTTGATTCTCACACAGTGATCATTAATCATTTGAGAGAAAAACAAGAAAAAGAAAACAAAACCTGGCAAGAAGTTCAGCTGACGAGCAAAAAAAACCCCCCCAAGGGTCGGTTGATGGGGATTAGTCATGGCTGGTCTGTTTAGTTTCGCGTCGATCGATCGGATAAAAATCCCAATCTATTCTCTCATATACTGACGGTCAGGCGCGTACCTGGGCTCGGAGGGAGATCTACCTGCCTTTCTAGACAGAAAGACAGCGAGAGAGAAGGGGGACAAAAGCAAGAAGAGTCAGCGAGAGAAAGAAAGAAAGAAATAGAGAGAGAGCAAGGAACAAGATCCATAGACGCTGATATATCATGTCTGCCTCGGCCTCTCATCCCGGCGGGGACTCTCATTCTACAACCCATGCCAATCCCCCGTCTTCGCGACTGTTCAAATGGTTGCCATTCAGTCGACGGTCGAATGCCTCTGACGAGAGTGAGACGGAAGTCCGTCAACCTCTGTTGGGGTCTGAATCACCGCCATCGCCGTCCTCATCGCCAGCCCCGGCCGCCTCATCTTCCTGGGGGGTGGATTCGCGCGAATCGGCCAGGGAGGTGTGGGCTCAGGGCAAAGGCATGATTCTGGTGATGATGTCGCAGTTCTTCGGGTCGTCGATGAACGTGATGACCAAAGTGCTGGAGAACCAGGGCCGCAATGGCGAAGGGTTGAGTCCGTTTCAGGTACGTGGGACCACAACCCCTGTCGACTGGCCCATAGGGCTGATTGCGAATCCACTACTGACTTCGTTACTCTAGATTCTCTTCGCCCGCATGTCCATCACCGTGCTGGCCAGTTATCTCTACATGTGGTATGCCCGGGTGCCGCATCCTTTCGGCACCCGATCCGAACTGGGCTTGCTGCTCCTGCGCGCCGGCGGCGGCTTCTGGGGCGTTTACGGGCTCTACTACTCGGTGCAGTACCTGCCGCTCTCCGAGGCCACCGTCCTCACCTTCCTGGCGCCGATCCTGAGCTGCTACGCCTGCTCGCTGTACATGCCGCACGAGACGTTCACGCGCAAGCAGCAGTTGGCGGCGATGGTGTCGCTGGTCGGCGTCGTGCTGATCGCGCGGCCCTTCTCGCACGCCACGTCGGACCGGGACTCGGTCGACAAGGTGCAGCGGTCCCTGGCGATCGCGATGGCGCTGGTGGGCGTGCTGGGCGCCTCCTGCGCCTACTCGGCCATCCGCATGATCGGCCAGCGCTGCCACCCGCTGGTGTCGGTGACGTACTTCTCGCTCGTCACGACCGTGGTGTCGTTCGTAGCCATGCTGGTGATCCCCTCCGTGCCGCTGGAGCTGCCCGGCACCGTGATGGAATGGACCTTGCTGGCGGGACTGGGCGTGTGCGGGTTTCTGCTTCAGTTCCTGCTGACGGCTGGGTTGTCATACGTGCCCCCGGCACCGCGACGGTCGAGCATGAAAGCGAGTCGTCGCGTTCCTAGTCCATACGGTAGCGATGATAACGAGAATGACCAGGATCAGGCGCAGAGGCCGTCGTCGTCCGGGTCGCGGGCCACCTCCATGCTCTACACACAGATGCTCTTCGCGCTATTTTACGACGGCGTGGTCTGGGGTAATACGCTGTCGGCCGTGAGCTGGCTGGGATCGGGATTGATCCTGGTCAGCGCCATCTATGTGGCCATGGCGCGGGAGACCCGGCCCGACAGAGGTGCAGCAGCAGTGGCGTCCAAAGAGACGGACGAGCCGCACGAGGGGCGCTCAGATGCCGCGGACGACCATCTGGAGCGACGTCATGGAGAAAGAACGCCTGGAGGAGGGCGGGGAAGCAATGATGCATGAAAGGAGGGTAGGAGAGGGAGGGGGGAGCAGAACAAGGCAGGCGACCGGACGATCCGAGGGGAATTGGAAGTTATCAAAAATCGATCCATGCATGCATCAGCACCAAGACTAGGACAGAACCAGAGCTGCAGCGCTCAGGCCAGGTTGGCAGGGCTTGTGCAGAAGTGAGGCTGCCGGACTAAGACCTAGGAGGATTGTGCTCCGGATGGCATCATGGCTTGCATGACGGGGAGGCATTGTATTCGCCCCTTTTGAGGGGGTTTGTTTAGACTGGGTTGGACGTTGGGAAGGAGGTACGGACTTGGTGCTCGAGAGCAGACAATAATGTGTATATATAGAGAGAGAGAGAGAGAGTGAGAGAGAGAGAGAGAGAGAGAGTGAGAGAGAGAGAGAGAGAGAGTGAGAGAGAGAGAGAGAGAGAGTGAGAGAGAGAGAGAGAGAGGCAGAGACGATGAATCATGAATCATGAATCATGAGAATTCCTGACAACCTGATAATTCAGGCGCCTACTCGACCTGACCGGACCCCAAAGCGGCATCGCTGGCCCCACTGCCGGCGTGACGATTGGCTGTCATGACATCATAAGGTTGCACCGTCACCGAAATGATCCGACAGGGGCCAATGGGAGGGCGGCAATCACCCGACTTCGACCGGGAGGGGGGGGAGACTGGCGGCCAATGACAGGCCGGGAGTGGAGCTTTCCCCGGACGACAGTGGCCCATCGCGTCCAGCCAGTGGCGGGCCTCAATTGCTCTTCTCTATATATACCCGATGCTCTGGGGATGGCTTCGTCTTTTCCCCTTCTCCACCGTCGTCTCCATTCCCTTCTTTAACCCCTGTTCCTCCCTTTCCGTCTCCTTGTCCGTCACCTGTATTGTCAATCCCCCCTCTTCCCTTTCCCTATAGTCATACACTCTAGACCATATACCACTCAATACTATATACTCCTGTCATACTTGTACGCTATCCCTAACGCATTCCACAATGCGTCACTTCGATGCCTGGCTCCTCCGAGATCCATACTCCATCAATCACTACTATCCCACCGGTCGTCGATGGCAAGAGGCTGTCCGGGACTTGATTCAAGAACGTAAGATCTGCGCTCCGTCCGTCGACCTTCCGCTCTCCGTCTCATCCTCCACTCCCGTCGATCCCTATGCCCGCCCCATGGCCGACCAGGCGGCCTGCGGCCTGCTGCGCCGACTACCCACTGAGATCCGCCTGATGATCTACGGGTACGTCTTCGGCGACGAGGCCGTGCATCTGGTGCAGGTAAAGGACAAGATCCGCCACGTCCGCTGCCGCCAGCCCGCCTCCTCCATCGACAAGAACCGCCGCTGCTGTCCGGCCACCCAGGCACGCTGGCGGCTCTCCGCCGACGCCGCCAACCCTGGCATCGGGCCCGGGACCAAGTCCGACAGCATGCTGTACCCGCACACGCACCCGGCCCTGCCGTCGTCCCTGAGCAACTCGTCCCTGGCCCTGCTGCGGACCTGCCGCGCCGTCTACGCCGAGGCCGCCCAGATCCTGTACGCCAACGTCGTCTTCGACGTGGACGACTTGAACACCTTCGTGGCCTTCTCCGCCAGCGTCGGCCCCGACAGCCTGCGCGCGATTCGCCGCCTGACCGTCCAATGGTCGCCCGTCTGGCAGCCCCTGGCCGGGAACGAACAGAAGACCTCCGTCTTCGCGCATACCCACAACGACCGCCTCTGGACCCTGTTCTGGTCGCGCGTCGCCGCCCTCCGGGGCCTGGAGGAGCTGCATCTGAGCCTGGACCTGGGCCGCTTCAGCGGCAATCCCGTCGGCGGTCTCGTCGCCGGCAAGCAGCGCCTGCGGCTGGCCGTCGACGAGCCCTGGGTGGCGCCCCTGTTCTGCGTGCGCGGGCTGCGGTCGTTCGAGCTGGGCATCACCGCGCGCTGTGACACCTACGCCAGACGGGTCCTGGAGGGCGATCTGGTGCGCGATGCGGGAGCTCTGCGTGACAACCTGCGGGCCATTCTTTGCTCGCCCGCCGGCACCATCCCGTTCATCCCCGACGTGCAGTTGCAATTGACGCGGCCGTGTGGGATGGACGAGTCGAATGGCGTTGCTGGGTCAAAGATACGGCCTCGTCTGGCTATCACGGCGGCCTAGGCGTCAGTTTCGTTCTCTGCCTCTTTCCCTCCACTCCTTCTCTTTTCAATCAGCATGGCTCTCGTCTTGGTTGATAAATTGGTCTTCCCTTTCCGAACCTAACCCCCTCTCCACCCAAAAGTGAACTTTGCATTATAGAGATACCCCATTTGAATTTCATCAGTTCCTTCTTGTCTTTTCTTCCCCCGCTTTATCAAATCTCCCATACACGACCCTGCGCAATCGAGTGAGTCTCTTTTTTTGACCAAAAGAAGTTCCATGTCGATGTCTTGGTTGGCATGTGCATCTAAAACAGAAAGAGATGTTGAGTAGATTAGATGCGCGAGAATAGATTAGATGAGAACCAATTGCATTTGATCGGATTCATTCGATCTTTTCCAAAATACTCAATCCAAGAGATCGAAGAACAGAAAAAAGGGAAAAAAAAAAAAAAAAAGAAAAGAAAAGAAAACGCCAGTCGAATCCTCGTGCCGTCTCCCTACCATCTATCCAAGCATTCTATTAGAGTAAATAACAGGCGTTTCCAGGCTTGGCATGTGTTCAATTTCCACGTCGTGCTTGTCCTTTTCAAACATTGGGAAGCAGAACTTGAGAATCAAAAGCCGGAAAGACAATAGGCAACAATAAATATAACAAACCCCCAAAATCAGATGCACGTCTTTCCCAGTTATTCAAACACTCGCGAAGTCACAATGATTATGTCGAGAAGATCCAATAATAATACCAATCAGAAGAGAAAAGAAAAAAATGGAATATCATCGGGGGAGGAAGGCATGTCACCGAGAATCAGCCCAAGGAGAGAAGTCAAATCAAACATTATCGTCTCATATCAATCCATCAGAAAAATTCATACCGTGGGACTGTTTTTCTTTCTGCCCTCTCCCCCATTTTTTTGGTGGTTTCGTTTTTGGCCCAAATCGAGATCAGATGATAGATGAGAAGGAACAAATATCTATTTCTCTCCGCAATCCACCAAATGCCCGGATGGTCGTTGCGTTCCGTGGCTTTTAGCTTACATCGAGTCAGCCAATCCAGAAGGACATGGACCCATGCGATCCAGCCTGCTGGGGGCAGAAATAGAATCAAATCCGACAGATCAACCCGAAGACTGAACAAGGGAAGCACCGCATTATTTTACGCGGAATGAACTCTGGCATTGGCGGGTGCTTCGGTTGAATTGCCGACATGGCCATTGCTTCGTTCTTGTTCAGAGTCATGTTCCTCCTCGCTAGTCGGGGAATGAGCCCGACTCTCCACGAGAGACCGACGACTACGCATCTGTACCACCGTTAGAGACATGCTTTGGTTGTAGTAATAAAAAAAAAGAAAATGAAGCTTACCCAAGCCCTTACACCACCGATCAACCCCAGGCTATAACCGGTTGCAAAGTCCTCGTTCCGTCCATTTCCCACGGGGCTATCCGGACGACCCAAAGTCTCCACCCGCGACAGATGGGACTTGGCACCGGTGGTTGGACTGACCAAACCTCCACGAGTGCTGCCTAGGTCGACGCTGTTCCTGGCGCTCGGGGCCGGGCTGCCGGGCCGACTGTTCTGCCAGAGCTGCCGCAGTTCGCGGCCCAATTCTTGACCGGTGGTCGACCAGTTTGTACGAATGTTATCCCGGATCTCGGTGACATGGCGCTTGATTTCCAGCTCGTTCTTCTTGAGCCACGACACGTTCAGTTCTTGTCGGGAAGCACCGCGCTTGAATTGACGGGAGATGTATTGGTCGTAGTCACGGACAATCCTGGAACCTGTCAGCCTGGCACGTTTGGCGCGAGAGAGTCAAATCGGGAACCCACCGTGTGATAATGCCCGTGGTACTGACGCCCTCGGTTCGCTGAGTCACCAGGAACTTTCCTTGAGCCTTGATCGGAGCGTAGATGTCATCCCCCTCGGCGGCACCATATGGGAGGTCGTCGTGCGCAACATAATCAATCTGATGTTGGTCGATGAACTCCGGCGTCACGATCCAAGGGCAATTGGGAATCACTTCGTCCACCCACTTGCAGTGACGCACAGTTTCCGCCCGTTCGGCGCCACTCAAAACCGTGAGACCCTTTCGTAGATGAGTCTCGTCATCACCCGTGACACCGACCATCAAATGTACATCGCCGAAGGCCTTCTTGGCCTGCTCGAGTTGACGCATGTGGCTAAACAAAAGAGAAATCGCGTCGCGTTAGCATGGACCCGAATCCGCGGTTCAAACGACCGGAAGAGACATCCAACCTACCCCATGTGGAACAAATCAAAAACACCGTCCGCATACACCCGCACCGGGCGTCCCGTGGGCGGGGGGTTCGTTGAGTATCCCACGGGATCCTGCAGGCCAGCCTTCTCGGGCGGCTCCAGGTTCTGTCGGGTCTGTAATTGTAGGCCGGGTCGACCATGGCGCTGGTTCTCGATGTCGCTGCTGGCGACCGTGGTTTCCGAGGGCTCGCCGGGATCTTCTTTGCTGATTCCCGAGGGTTCCTCGGCCGTAGGGCCATTGATGGAACTGTCGCCGACCGAGCTCTTCCGGGCGCGTTTGGAAGGCGGCACGGACGTTACGTCAACGGGAGCATGTTGCTTGGGCTTGCTGGACGAGGGCGTGGCGGGGGCGGTCGACTCGTCGCCCTCTTCCCCGGAAGCATCGCGCGACGAGGGCTGCAGGAGATCGGCGGGACTGGGCTTGGTGGCATGGGCCGGGAGATGTTGGGAAGCACTGCGCTTGCGTTTGCCCGCAGAGGATGGAGAGGACATGGTGGCAGACCGAGGGAGCGCAGCTCGACTTCTGTCGGGGATCAATTAGGAGAAAGAGGGGAGGAGGGTGATAAAAAGAGAGAGGGAGCGAGATCGAGACGGAGAGAACGAGGACGCGTCGATCAAGAAAGTGAAAGAGGCGACGGGGTTTAGGGGGGAGAGAGGAAGAAGAAGCGAGAGCGAGAGCGCGAGCGGGAGGGACCGGTCGAACAGTAGGACGAAACACGGGACTGACGACGCTCGCGGACTTTCTCCAGGTCAAGAGGAGAGGACACGAAAAGCGAAAAGAGGCGGAGCCCCCGGGAGTCGACTAGGGAGAAATAGTGCTCCGTAGGCTGATCGCAGTCGCAAATCAAGAAAATCGCAGCAGGGAAAAAGGAGAACGAGGAAAAAAATTGCTGAGGCCGAGAAACATGGCGTATGGGAATCCGCCATTTCGTTACGGTATTGGCCAGCACGAGAGGTACCTCCGCCGCCGCCGCAGCGGTGGGCGGTACTTCCCTCGTATTTCCCTGGTACGATACCGTTACCCACCCGCAGTCCCTGGAACTTACTCGATGCGGCAAGCGTTCCCCAACGTCTTCCGCTTCTTCGACTCTCCCGAACGTCCATCCTCTCCCTACGCAGTGAAGTACGGGTCCTGCGCTGGATGAGCCCATTGTCTATCGGAATATCAACTCGACACATGGTTAAATCGAACAAAAAAACAACAAATCAAATCAAATCAGGAGCCGCTGGCACCCGCCACAATTCCCTCAAACGCCGCGGCCCAGCACATGGCGGTCGTCGCAATGCCATTCCTGCCCAGGACATCCCCATTCTGCATGCTAGTCTGATTACCGAATACGCCGTCATGCGTGCAACTCCCCTTGACTACTCCTCCCCTCTCGTCGCCTTACGGTGGCCGCCGAAGCGTGGCGTCGTCTCCTCTGGTGAGTCGTCTCGTTCGTGATCATCATGCCATACCCGGACGTAGAAACCAGTAGCATTCGGGGGAAGAAAGAAGAGACCGATTCAAGAAACACAGGGGAAAAGAGGGGGGTAAAAGTAGGAAGATCATAGAGATATCAAAGTTCATCAATAGCGGTCGGTTTGTGCGGTATCTTGCGGGAAGGCATGAAACAAGACGTACTCTCGTGAGATCTGCCGCTGGCGGCTTCGAGAAGGAAAAAAAGAACAGAATGAAAAAAAAAAGAAGAAAATATCAAGAACCCTCCTCCTTAACCCTTCCAAGGCGAAAGTTTTCCACCGTCAACCGGTCCGGATGGACATTACACAAATGATCATTTGGCCAGCTGAGTCTGATTGCCCGCTGCTTGGCTTTGCCTCATTCACTGCCATAGGAAGTTGATCACAGAAAAGAAAACATGAGAAGAAATAAAAAAGAGAGAAAAAAAAAAAGGTAGGACACGGTAGCACGGCGTTTCCCAGCAAGGGGGAGAAGGGACGGGGGGGGGGGGATGGAAAAGATAAGGTAGATCGCAAAGGCGGAATCAGTCATCAAATCAAAGGAATCGTTTTCAAAAGCCAAAAAAAGAAAAGAACAGAAAATGCTAAAATCCCATCATAACTACGAACTCGTAGATTGTTCCGTGGTTCCCGAGTTGTCGCCCTTCGGGGCGGTCGAGGCGGACTCGTCGGACTTGGGGGCGTCGGTCTTGGACTGAGGTCCCGGGGTTCCCTCGCGTTCATTCCGGACGGAGTCGGGCGACTCGTGTTGAGCCTGACGGGGCAGATCGCGGTCTTCCTCGGTCTGATCAAAGAGTTCCTCATCGTTCTGTTCAGGGATTAATTCGGTACCGTCTCCCAAGAGGATTATGCGACCAGAACGCACGCTAAAGCCACGGGCACGATCACTGTCCATCTCGTAGTCATCCGGGTTCTCTTCAAACTGATTGCGAATGCCGGGGCCGCGGAATTCAGCTGCGTCCCCATTCTGTCAGTAGGGGTTCGAGGCCGCGGGTTCCTCAAGAGACTTGCCGTATTCCGGCGGGGCACAAGGGCCGTCGCCGTTGGCCACCCGTTCGGCGATCTGGTTGTACCACTCTTCCTTGGTTCTACCGTTCAGAAGGCCCACGATGGTCATGGTCATGTTGTCGCAGCCGACTCCCCCGGTTTCGCTGTTCGAGGCGAGGCAGTTGTCCATCATGTTCTCACAGATTCGGTAGAGGTCTTGCTTGGCGGCGATACCGCGACGAACGAACTCGACCACGGACTGAGAAGTTTGGCAATCCCAGATACCTAAATAGGGGAGGGGGCAAAAGAGTCAGCGAAGGTAGAGATTGACGGGGTCATCGGAAGATTGGCGTACCGTCACAAGCAATGACAAGGAATTCATCGTCGTCACTGAGTTCGTGAACCGTCACATCCGGATACGCGGTTACGATCTGCTGCTCAGGTGACAACTCGGCGCTCTTCTTGAATTCAAAATCTCCAATGGCTCGCGACAAGGCTAGGTTGCCATTCACACGACCAAAGTCGACAAACCCGCCGGCGGCACTGATACGAGCTTTCTCACCTGCAGTCATGCCGTCAGTATGACCGACACGTCGCCAGCAACGGAGTCGGATCGCTTACCTTCGTTCTGCGGCTTGTGGTCGAACGAGAGGGGCTTCGCACGGCCCTTAACACCCAGAACCGAGCGAGAGTCACCAGCGTTGGCCTAGAGGAACCGGTTAGGTACGAGCCACACTGAAGATGCCTTTGCCAGTCCGGCCGAGGAGCGATACGTACGACCCAGATTTTGTGTTTGGAGATCACACTAACGGCGGCGGTGCAGCCGGAAACCTCTTCTTCATATTTCGGGTCTGGCCGAGTCAGTGCGAGAGAACGGAGACGAGGGTGGGAGGTCGGCCACACGAACCTTCCAAGATGGCCCGATCGGTCGCCAGAAAGCCGTCCTTCAAGGCCTGCTCGATATCGCCCTCTGCGAACGAGTCCTGTTTCGCGACGATCTTGTGCAGGTTCTCCCCGGCAAACAGCGCCACTTTATCGCCACCATGCCCGTCATATACACCAAAGAAAGCGAGACGTTTATCGGGTTCGGAGGGGGTATCTTTAGGAGTCGTATATTTCGCATACAAATCTAAGACAGCAGCATGGGCGTCCTCCATGCTGATCCGCCAGCCTTGCATGGCGGAGACGCCGTACACACAGCACTCATCTTCACCCTCGGAAGAAGTCTAGGTGGTTGACAGCGAGTTAGCGACCGTGCGGGCCCCAATGGTGACTGGTCATCCGCCGTGGGAGCGGGTGTGCGGGAAATTTTCTTCCACTGGTAGAGGACCCCGCAGGTGAGGATCACCACGTCGTGGCGCCGTCCACTACCGAAGGAGGGGAGAACAAGCTTCGGGAGCAGGTCGACCAGGACGAGATAAAACATTGACAAGCAACAGGCAGGGGAAATGAAAAAACCCCCGGGGGAGATGAGGGGTGACCGCGAAGCATCGTAGGCGAGTTCTGCGGGCAGGACAGGGAAGGCATGGAATTGCGGAAGGGCAGTGTGGGGAGAGGGAGGGGAGTCAAAAGAGCAAGGTCAATCAACTCTCACAAATCGGTAATTTTTTCACTGACCTTATCGACGACTGGCTCTGACAAAGTCTGACCCATGATTGCGACTAATCACTAGGAGCAGGATGGGAGAGAGCGGGAGGAGGGGGAGGAGGGGGGGGAGAGGGAAAGACTTTCAGGCCAGAGAAACACGCACAAAGAGGGACAAGTAAGGATCTAGAGAGGAGGGAGGAATAAGAGTGGTTCTGGGGGGGAAGAGAAAGGGAGAGAGGGAAAGAGACGAGAGTCCGTCAGTCAATCAGGTGGGCAGCGGCGGGCAAGTGGGCGGGCAGAATCGCCGGGCGGCGTACGGGAAATACCTGTATGTATGGGTACCTTACCGATCAAAAAAACGATCTCGCCATTGTCGGCCTGAAAAACCTGCCTGTCGCGTGTCCACTCCGGAACTGACTGACTGACCAATACTACCCTACCGACAGGTACTTGCTTGCGGAGTACCTTAGCTAGGTAGTTCCTTAGGTCCTGTCGGACGCCTGCATGTACTGCGTACATCTCCCCAGGTACCTTACCTGACCTACCTTACGCTGTAGGCACCACTAGGCAGCTGCCTGAGGCTGGCCCCGTCCGGTAACCGTAACCTTGCTTACCGGTCAGGTGCCCCCCGTCCTTGCTTCGTCCCTCCAGCTCCGGACAAGCCCCCCCCCAGTGTCAAGATTCCTCCAGGCAACGGGTCTCTGTCCGCCCTCCTCGATTTCCGTGGATTAATCTAACCTTGTTATACCGGCCCGTTTCTTTCTCCTCGGATGCAAATCGACTTATCGTCGCCAATGCTCGCATGACTCGGGATCTGCGTGTTGCAGATTGCATCGTGCGGAAATACTGGCCGAGTCCGTCGAGCCCGTAGCTCCAGAGCGATTGAATATCTCGAGCTGATCATGCCTAGGAACAAGGGATATACTTCTTTGGTGAAGTGCTTGGCTAAATCCAAGGAAGGAGCACTCCGTATAGACGTCTATAGCTTCGGATCCCATGGCCGTTCCAGAAGAGGTGCCCCCAAGCTTATCATCTTCGTTATGGCTGCATTACTAAACTGAAAAAAGCCTTCATGATTATCATTACCAGTATCATTATTTCCCTCGTCGTTGCCATTCGACGACTAGACTGGACCGACGTATGCAAGCCGGAAGGGATTGACTTCCTATGTAAGGGCCCTGCGACTCTGCCCCTTATAGCAAACTGCACACCGAAGTTTGCTTCCACGCTTGGCTGCATCGATATTAATAGACGCACAACTGTCGAGCATCATTTATGCATCTCGTCAATTGACTCTGTTCCCCACCGTGGCACATAGTCCCAGACCACCGCGCATCATATTGGACTAGATTACCTGAAATTACCAGAAGCTCCCGGCTACAGGATTTTATTTCCACCCACATCCGTTCCTTGGCCTATCGCTTGCGTCGCCTCTACTTAGCATGCTGTTATGAAACTGAACTTCGAGATTCTTACGCATGATGATACTTGACACGGGATTCACAGGACTGGTACCGTGTATAGCATGTCAGAAGCATTCGTGGATCAGCTGATCTCTAGATTGACTTTTCTCGGAGGAAATGAATTCAGTCTGCAAGAGGGCCCTTGGTGGTGTCAAGAAGAAAGGGGGGGAAAACAATGCAAATGGTTAAAAGTTAGTAACCAAGTCATTGGACCCCTTAGAAGTGAATAAAAGGCATCAAAACATCCTCACGCAGACGACTCAAGAGCTTCTCCATGACATCAATGAACCCTTGCATCAGCGGTGTGCGGTGTTCACGGCTTGGCATGACGGGGGTTGCACCGGAGTTTAACTTAGATATGGACTATACAAACCAAATCAGAATGTGCTGCGGGTCCCCGAGGCGAGGGAGTATGCATCCGCCATAATAATCGTTTTTCCTTTCCCATAGTGATTACCATGAGTGGTGATTTCATTGACTGCCTATCTTACACTGAGACGACCGACATGCTCGCCCATAAATAGCCAGCGACAACCCAGGATATCTGCTATCTTATGACTGCTAAAAAGAGGACGGAAACATCGGTTTGACCCTACGCTGAACCGAGTGTCTGGCAGAGACTGTTGGCACACCAATGAGCATGGAATGTCAACTGAACTACCAACGCATGGGTAGTACCAAGGCTTCAGCTCTATTCTAAATTACGATGTGGGATCTCGTCTCCACTCTGGCTTTTTTGTCTCATAAAAGAGTCATATTCATTACATGTTAGCCTTATCCCGCATGGTACAATTCCAGTCTTGCTATTACCAGGTATGACATCAATTATGCACAGCGGTCGCTATCTGCCACCATTTCATTTCTCAAGGATACAGTACTTTGCTTTGTTTGGTTGTTTTCTGCTTCTTTTATGGAATGATTGGACGGTCGGAGCAGAAAGATTTAAAATGACTAGTCCCTACTAAGTATGACTATAAGCTGCCTATTGAATGGAACCAGCCACACCTGTTTACCTACTGGGGCAATATCCCAGAAAGCCACTCAAAGCCATCCGCAGTCTCATTTCATATCGATGACTTGGCAATGGATCTTGGAATGGCTTATCTAGCGAGTAGCCTCGCTTTTCTCAAGACATGTCCTCTGGATTCTCTTAAACTCAACTGCATACATGTCTCTCGTCTCATATCCTCCAGAACCAGAACATCCCCGGGAGCTTTCGAGGCGTCTGGACTCTGGAACAGTTAATTAGGGCTAAAAGTAGATTTAGAGTTGCATTAGCCCGAATCCACCCGCCCCACCCGCGGCAAGATAATCTAAGCTTTGCAATCCGCCGAGAGATTCATGTCTCACTTGCTGGCTGAGAAAGCTGGCGAATGAATCTCATCGAGCCAGGAAATCTCAGCCCCAGGAAAACAAGGCGTGCTGCACGTGACACGCGTTTGGGTTGAAACTTTCTACACCAATGAGCACATAGAGGCTACTTAGACAAGCACCGGAAAAACTGTTGTCGCAGCATTTACAAGACCAGAAACCTGAGTTTCCAAGATGACTGATGTCATGAAATTCGGAAATACTTGAATTATAGGTATAGTAGCTAGTGGTATTTATAGCAACAACCAAGGACGTGGCAGGAACCCCAGAAAAAAAAAACAAAATTGCCTGAACGACAAACTAACTATGGATATCATGCTGCAAAATGCTTGCCGGTCGTTGGCGGGAAAACAGGTACAGAGCCAAACGTACAGAACAAGATGATTTGAAAGACATACCTTCCCGCGCTTATACAAATGCTATATCACTCTTCACACTGCTATTCAGATCCCGAGAGAGTCCTCGGTGGCTATTTGCATCTCGTTCCGCTAGTCGAACCAAACTTGCTCGGCGTCCCTTGCCGTCGATCAAGGCGGACGACGCGGACAGACTTTTTCGAAATGGATTTGTAGATTTCTTAGGAAGCTCGTCTTGTAGATTGGAATTGGACTGCGGAATGCCGGGCTGGTTCGTTTGAATCTGCGGCTCCTCGATGAGAGGATTAGGATGAGCAGCTGCGCCTGTTGGATGGCCCGGCTCGGCCCGTCGCCCACTCTTCATGCTAAGCTCGCTGAAGAAACGGGGAAGCGGCGTAATCGCCTCGGAGTATTTCTGAGCTAGACTGGATTGACTTGGTCCTTTTCCAATGGGTGCTAGAGGCCGGATGTTCAAGGACTCCTCAGACAGCGATTCAAGATAGGCCGATTGTCGATTGTCATCGGTGTAGACGGATGCAGACATGGCCGTTGACCACGGGCGATCGTAGATGGATCGCCGGTAGTCTTCGCCGTAGTTGGAGCTGCCAATTGTGTCGGTCCGACTGGCCGTGCTTCGGGCCCTCTCTAGAGCGCGTAGACCGGAAGACGTTCGGCGGCTGAGCTGGCCCGAGAACAACGGGTTGGATGAATTTCGATGTTTTGCTCGGCTATGTACAAAAGCCTCTAACGAGTCGGAATCGGCTGCGTTTGGATTGTCGGGCTCCACGGTCCGCAAACTGATTCGTTTTGGGTATTCCGCGCTCTCGCGCGCTCGAGGGGGAGGTCGAGGAAACAAAGGCGCAAGATTCCCAACACCACTCTCATCGCTTTGAAGAGATGTGTGAGTATTCTGCCACGAGACTCGGACGACGCCATGGCCTGGAGGCCCAAATCCACCTGCTCCATGCCCAGCGCCGCTGAGTCGTATGGGGAGTCCTGATGCGATTGACGAGATTCCACTAGAACGCTTGGAATATCTCTTGGAACGAGATGACTGCGCCGAATGCCGTTTCAATGACCTTCTTGGCTGGATGGATTTAAATGGCTCTCGGCGGCGGGTGCTATTGGTTCGTATGCGCCTGGGAGGACTGTTCTGGAACGACAGGCGCTTCGGTTGCGCAGGTGCATTTTCATTTAGTGTGTCCTCATGTGGCTCGGTGTTTCTGATGGGAGCAAAGTCCCACTCGATGGTAGGATTGGCGTCATTGTCTTCTCTCACGGGCAATTCGTACTTTCGCCCGCCAGGACGAAAAGGGCTTGTATTCCACATGGGTGCCAATTCTAATCTTGGTGGTTTCGAAGACGGCGAGGGACTTCTGTCTAACCGTGGTGGGCTGCCCTGATTCGTATCTTCAAAGGGTTGGCAGTGTGGTAACGTCGAGGGGTTAGGACCTGTAGGCGGATATTTTTCTTGGCTATCGTACCCATCTTCTGGTGTCGCCGCTCTACGCTTGCGACGCCAGCAGCAGAAGAGGAGCAATAGGCTCGTGACGACCACAAAGGGGACGATCACTGCGATTGCAATAATACCAGCCTTTTTGCCATGAATACCGCCACCTCCACCCCCTGAATCCGTGGAACTGGATCCATGCGAATTGTCACCTTCCACAGTCTTGATAGTCAACTCCCGAGTATCCTTCGCAGACCCTTGGCTGGCCGTGAGCTGGACCGATGATTTCGCCGGGTCGATATCCGAAGGAACCTGGCCGTAAAGTGTTTTGTTGTTGGAGTTGTAGTGCAGCCATGGCAAGTCCCGTCCAATTTCCACGTCCAGTTGCACAGAGTCGTTTCTGAGGACTGTATTGTCGAAAACAAACGTGAAATAGTCCCCGATAACTGCCTCACAGTCTTTCACGGCACGAAAGAATTGAGAATACTGCAGACTAACGAGGAGTCTTGCTTCATCCTGGTATTTGTCCGTAACAGATATTGTGACGTTCTCATCACTTCCATCGGTCGGAGGGGTGCCGCGAAGCGATATAGACTTTTCATCTAGTTTAATCCAGTCTGGTGAGTCAATTGTAATGTCCGTTAGATCGTCAGGTGCTGCTTGGCGTCCATCCAGAGTCAAGATCTCTTCAAAGCGAGGGCTGGTGAATTCTTTCCCACGGCTGACAAAGAAGGTTTGCGCACTCTCTTTGAAGGCCAGTATGTGCGGGCTGACTGTCATATCAAAACTAGCCGTGGCTGCGCCAAAGCCAGCCACATCCGAGGCGACAAGGTTGAAGCTGAAAGTTTGGGGCCCGATATTGGGTGCGACTCCAGAAAATCGGAGGTTGGACTGGTCAAACCCGATCCATGAGGGCAGAGGAACATTCTCCGGTGACGTTCCATAGTATACAGTCGAGGGTCGCGTATTAATGAAAGTATCGGAATCAAACGTTATCGAGAAAGAGTCGCCCGAGTGTATAAGAATTGTTGAGGGTGCCGACGTGGCTCCGATGCCTTCAAGTTGGGGCAGTAGTGGCTTTCCTGGCTTCGGTCCTTCATCTTTCGTAACAATAAAGGTCACCTCCATGCTTGCGGAGTCTGACCCATCTGACGCCACAAGATCAAATTTCGGGTTACCTTCATCCTCCTCTTTAGGTGTGCCCGAAAGGATGCGGTTTTTGCTATCGACATGGAGCCATGACGGGGCGTTTGAGAGGGAATATTCCGTGTTTGAGTTGACACCGCCGAAAGTACCTCGAGAGAAAGTGAAATTGAATGGTTGCAAAACCCTTGCCACAGGAGGTAGCTGTGCGTTCACAGGATAATCTGTCACCAGTGTTGCATCCACGACCAACAGGACACTGAGGACGACCAGCCCCCAGAGTGTCATATCTTCGAACTGACCAATATCTTGGAAGATATCTTGTCAAGGGCACCCGTTGAACGCTAGTGTACTCTAACAAACCATTTGACTGTGGTCTGGATGGCCTCTAGAGCAACACTGGTTGGAAAGACTTGAGTCGAGAGAGTGTGAGAGATGTTTTGACGGAATGGGATTTCCCATGGGAAGAAGACCGTCGTGCTAAGACCCCAGGGCCTGCGCGCTCAAGGACCAGCGAGCGCAGGAGAGGCGTGAAATGCGAAACCCCTTCACCCGAGCCATACCTAGATATGCCTGACATCACTGAAATGTGGAACGGTGTCAGGGAAGATGAATGCCAGCGCGATAAAAGTTCACGTTGCGAAATGCATGCTCCTGCAAGGGATGCTTCGCGCAGGAGCCAAGGAACGCGAACCCAACCTCTGACCCATCTAAAATGCCGTGCCCCTCAGATAACCCAGGAGAGGATTATTTGGCAGGGGAAGAAAAGAATCCCCTTGTCACAAGTTTGCCCTAGGGAAAGACAGGGCCCGAGTACCCAAGGAGACACGCAGGATGGACAGGAGGGCGCCCCAAGCCCTTAAGCACCACATTCAAGGTCCAATACCATCTTGATCCCTGTACGCCCGGGCGCATAGTAATCAGGAATCTCTTCACGTTCTTCAAAGCCATTGCGACAGTATAGAGACCGGGCGGGATCCCTTGCCTTATCCACCCATAATTGGATATATTGGCAACCTTCCTTTTGAAGACGGCGCCGAATGTAATCCATTAATTGCATTCCCACACCTTGTCGGCGGTACGACTCTACCACACAGACCTTGTGCAGTAAAGCCACGCCTTTTTGCCGGACATAGACAGCATACGCGATCACCGATGAGATGGCACCGGGGGTTGCAGTTGTTGCATACACGACCCTCGTGTTAGGCTTCTTTCTCCATAATTCCTCACCAAACGCGAAAGCCTCGTTGGCGGGGAAGGTTTTCTTCTCGACGCGTGAAATCTGGGTAAGAATCCCGAATGCCTGATCCCTAGATAGGGAATGAATGTCGGATATTTTTAACTCGGCCTGCATTCTTCCCACCCCTCCAAGATCTACATTCACAACCGTTTGAGAACGAGGAATAACGACTTGACCAATGGGTCTGGAGTTCGACAGATCAGACTTCTAGATGGATTCAAGGTCGATTTGAGATTCAAACCGGCTAGAATTAGGGCAGATGGCAGTAAATAGGCCGTGTACCATTGATGGAGAGGACAGAAGAAAATCAAAAGACCATTCCAAGGTTGTGGAGGAGACTCCGGGCCAATCATGTGCCAGTAAGATACGCGTAAATGACACCGATCCAGGCCCTCCTATTACCGTATTGTCATCGTCTCTCCTTGGCGTCGGTGGATGTTCTCCCTCTTCCATCCGCCATGCAAACCGGACTCCATCTTTACCTGCCAAACTAAAATTAAACTCCGTCGACATTCTCAGTGCCAACCGAACGCTCTTGAGTTCAATTGGGCTCCCTCATCCACACCTCGAAATGCCGTCGCAATCCGATGACAAGCGCCAGGCTGCTCGCGAGGTCGTCGACATTCTTCACGAGATCTCAACGCTCCTAGTATGTGAACCTCCTGCCATTCTTGATCATGGCATCGTGTCCCATGAATGAATCGTACGTCTGAAATAGCGTGGCTGATGCTCCTTGGATGCGGCAAGAACACGCATCTAGACCGAACAGAGCTCTCACTGTGTGTCTCACTTATTGAGAATGGAGTCAACCCCGATGCCTTAGCAGTAGGTTGCTTGATGATCCGCAGTGAACTATGACAAAACTAACACGACGACCTCTGCTTTGCAGGCTGTGATCAAGGATCTCAGGAAAGAAGCCCCGGCGGCTTATCCTAATGACCAGGGTCTGCCTGAGTGAGGAACAAATGGCCCTTATTTGTTTCTTTCGTTTTGTCTACTTCGTTTCATAGTTGAAAAGGATACCCGAACTTCCAAATTTAAAACAAAAAAGCAGGCTGCATTTCAAGTGATCGTGTACGTGTCACAATAAAATTAACTGAACTACCTTTGAACCCTTTCATGCCTCCCGTACGGCAGTCTCTGGTATCATCAACATTGTATTTGAGGGGGGGAAACAAATAACGAGATAAATCAAGACGCAAATGCAATGGTACAGAACTCATGGGGAAGACCCAAATTGGCTAAAGCTGGGTTCCTCATGGCTTTCCCGTGTTGTCCGTCTTTTGGCCGTCTTTCGACGCAGAAGCAAGTTCGCCGCTGGTTTCTTCGGCCGTATCCTTCTTTATGCGATCGGCTTCATCTGCAGGCTGAGGATCCTTGGCCTTCGTGTCCTTCTCATCCTCACTGTCACCTAGGCTAAACGGATCGTGATCCCCAACGGGGGACGGTTCTACTGTCGAGAGAGGCTGCCACTTGCTGGGCTTGCTTCCCGTGGAGCTGCGTTTGGTCGGTTCCGAAGCGTCATAGATATTGCCAATTTCGGTGGGCGGGCCTTCTTGGAAGGATACCTTGCGCCTGTCCGGGGAAGGCGATGAGGACTTGTACATGTTAGAATTCGCGAGGGGTCTGGGGGGTTGCGCAGGCGGGGCTAGATTCAAGATTAGCCTAGTGGCAATTGATGCGCTGTCATGAAAAATCAAACCTTCTGAATCTCTCAATTCGAGCGCAGAAAAATCATCACTCAAGACTTGAGGGTCAGCATCGTAACGTTCGCGGTCGCCGCTGCGACGACCAAGATCCCCGCTTCGCCTCGGTCGGTTGTAACCTTCATTGCTGTAGCCCTGACTGGACTGAGCACCTTCCTCTTCTTCGCCGTCGAGCCGCTTCTTCACGGTTTGGAACCATGAGCTGACTTTGGTCTGGGTGTCCAAGAATCCCTTGCGGATATTCTCGCGGATCACGGGGAGGTCATCTATTTTTTGGCGGAAAGGCCGTTAGTATTCAGATGACATAGCAGAATGCAAGTACATACCATCGAAAAAGCTGTACTCCCTTTCGTCCGAGTGCTCACTACCCCTCCGAGTGCGCTCATATGGAGGACCACCCTCCCACTGGGATTGCGGCGCACGGCGGTTGTAGTGTTCAGCGAGTTGACGAGCATACAGCTCATCTGCTTCTAGCTGTCTCTGGGCTGCAGATGGACGGGGAGGTTTCGGAGGAGCTGCCACTTCCTCGGCATTCGGGTCAGTCATGCCTAGGGATATGATGTTAGTAAACGTGCAGTCCCCACTTCCTCCCAAATCCTCCTGGACTAGACCCCACGAACCTAGAAGTGCATGAAAAGCCCGCTCGACATCGAAATTGCTGGCCATCAACACTGCCTTGACAACCGATGCATCAACCGAGGGAAACGCTTCTTTGAGGGTGTTCTCTGCCTGCTGCTGAGGGCTCAATGGGCGCGGCGGTTTTGGCGGGGCAGCTTCCGTCGCATTCGGCTGCGTCGTTGCGGAAGGGGAGACCGAAGTAACGCCAGACTCCTGGGGCTCATCGTCGAAATCCATAGGACGTGCCGTGGTAGGAGACTCGGGTTTCGGACTGAGGGGCCCAGCCGGGGGCTTGATGGTGGACTGCAGTTCAATAAGCGGAGGCTTGAAGACACGGTTTAGACAGGAGAGGGAACCAACAGTCTTATCCTCTTCGGACATTGTGGAGTTGCTTGAGATTGGAGGTTCAGAGGTAACGTTTGGTCGAGATGGAGGCCAGGCTGGTTGAATTCTGCCGACACCAGAAAAGAGTACGCGACAGCAGAAGAATGAGCCCCAAGGCAGAAAGCAATGGGAACGTTGCTATTGGAAGCTCCAGACATCAGCCACACTTGGGCGAGCCGATGCGCAGTGACGTTAAGCCACGTGATTGGGTGCTGAGGTAATCCGTGCATGTGAGGGCGGAAATCACCTGCCCTGCGCGTAGTACATTGGGGAAGCCACTCACGTCCCGCGCAGACTCGACGCTTCGATTCCTCCAACAGGCACCTTCGGCGGATCCATCATGTCCCATATTCTCCCGCCATTCAACACCTGACTTTAGACGTGATTGCGTTTGGCGTCCGCAAATGGCGTCCGAGCTGGAGCTTTCCTCAACTTTCATTCCGGCGCTGTACAAGCCTGCTGCGCTGTTGCCCATCGCAAGACATAGGCAAAGTTTACTCTATCTGGTAGAGACCTACCCCGTCACTATTGTCGTGGGGCAAACTGGTTGCGGGAAAACGACGCAATTGCCTCAGTATCTCGACCAAGCAGGATGGTGCGCCGACGGGAAAGCCATAGCAGTGACGCAGGTGAGTCTCACGCACGCTGGAGTGTTGATGTTATGCAATACTACGCAGGGGGGGATGGCTAAAGTAATTCCAGCCTCGTCGGGTGGCTGCCACCACCGTGGCAACCAGAGTAGCCGAAGAAATGCGCTGCAAAGTGGGCGAAGAAGTGGGCTATTCAATCCGTTTTGAGGACCTAACCTCCGCTTCCACGAAGATCAAGTTCCTCACGGATGGGATGTTACTTAGAGAGGCCCTTGTAGATCCTCTTCTATCACGATACTCCGTAATCATGGTGGATGAAGCCCACGAAAGGTCTCTTAGCACAGACATTCTTTTGGGGATCCTCAAAAAGATCATGAAGCGTCGCCCTGAGCTCAGGGTTGTGGTTAGCAGTGCAACACTGCAGGCTGAGGATTTTCTACGGTTCTTTGCAGGTGAAGATTACCGCGATGACGCCGGGTCGAATGAACTTGGGGGGAACGTGGGACGGATCATTAGCCTGGAAGGTCGAATGTACCCTGTGGATATACTCTTTCTGGAGTCACCTGCGGAAGATTATGTCGAAAGAGCGGTTAAAACCGTTTTTGACATACATTTGCAGGAAGGAGACGGGGATATTCTCGTGTTCCTCACAGGCCGAGAAGAGATCGATACCACCGTGCAACTGATTTCTGAGCGCGCTGCTTCTTTGCATCCAAAAGCGCAAGGAATCCTCGCCCTTCCCCTCTACTCCGGTCTCACGACAGACCAACAAATGTATGTTTTCGAGCCAACACCGGAAAACACGCGCAAGGTGATCGTATCAACAAATATTGCCGAGGCGTCTGTCACAATCGACGGTATTCTATATGTCGTCGACTGCGGGTTCGCCAAGCTAAGGGCATATAACCCAAGCTCCGGGATTGAGACGTTGACAGCGGTGCCGATTTCGAAAGCAGCAGCGGTCCAGCGTGCTGGTCGAGCAGGTCGAACAAAACCTGGGAAATGCTTCCGACTCTATACCCAGCAGGCCTACGAAGCCCTCCCGGAGGCCACCGTTCCCGAAATTCAACGATCGAATCTTGCACCAGTCATAATGCAGCTGAAGGCCCTCGGTATAGACAACATAGTGCGATTCGACTTTCTAACGCCGCCTCCTGCTGAGCTCGTGGTTCGGGCATTTGAACTTTTGTATTCCCTTGGAACGGTTGATGATTATGCCAAGCTCACCAAACCCTTGGGCATGCGTATGGCTGAATTGGCGGTCGACCCGATGATGGCAAAGGTTCTCCTGTCCGCGCAGTCCTTCAATTGTTTAAGCGAGATTCTTTCCATCGCGGCCATGGTCAGCCTCCAGGGATCAGTCTGGGTGCAGCATGAAGGAGACAGAAAATCAGCTGAAAGCACTCGCCGAAAGTTCGCCGTTGAAGAGGGCGACCATCTGACGTATCTCAACGTGTATCAGGCCTTCGTGACGGTTGGAAAGAAGGATTCCAAATGGTGCAGGGACAATCTCCTGAACTATCGCTCGTTGCAACGGGCTGTGAGCATCAGAGCCCAGCTGAAGCGGTACCTCGAACGCTTTGGCATCCAAGTTGACGAGACTCTTTCCTCGTCTCGTTCCAAGCAACCCGTTCTCGCCAACCCCTCCGAGTCCCTTCGAAGATGTCTCACGACCGGGTATTTCGCCCACGCCGCCAAGATGCAACCCGATGGGACTTTCAAGACAGTCAGCGGAGGCCTTACACTGCATGCACATCCCAGCTCACTGATGTTTGTGCGTATTATTTCTGCCCATGTCCCTTCATTCTTGGCGCTTACTGACTTTTGGTCCTTCTAGAATCGAAAAGCAGACTGGGTGATCTTCCACGAGATTCTGCAGACTGGCGAGAAAACGTTCATCCGGGACATCACGAAGATCGAAAAGGGATATCTTGTTGAATATGCCCCCAACTATTATAAGGTTCAATGATGGGTTCGGGCCGCATCTAGACAGAGCGGGACGTGTACCACTAGGGAGGACTTGCTTGCATTTACCGTATAATGTGTATATACCCTGTGCAGAATGAATCGAGGATCGGCGTTGTACATACCCTGGAGTACATACCTTAAATCGCTGGAGACTAGAAAGACCATTGACGTCATGCGGCGGCTTTTGTTGTGTCGCTTCGGAGCGGAAGAAGATCCGCCTGGCGTCGCCTTTTCTCGTGGGGAACCAAACCCAAGACCACCATCTCGCGTCCATCCACTCTCAGCATGTCGGGGCATCATCACCACCACGATCATGGCGGGCATTGCCATGGAGAAGACGGACATGACCATTCCAATGATATCACCCCCGCCATCCAGTCCCTCCTGTACTCGCAGATCCAGTTTGATTCCATCACGACATTGAACGGTATGAAGAGATATTATTGCATGCGATCTCCCTGCTCTCTGCTTCTGAATCAAGGTGAGTCCTGACGTGGAGCTATAGAAGCGGTCCCAAATTCGGGGGCTGCGATCGCCCAGAAGACGTGGGCGGACAGACTAAACGACCAACCCGAACTCGAAAGCGACGCGGACGAGCAGCTGCTCATGTATATCCCGTAAGTTGCACCTATCTTAGTCTGCCTCGATGTCCCTTGAGATCTTCCCCCGGCGTTGCAGGGAACCCGTTTCAATTCGTGGTCGTTGATCATTTCTCCGTCTCCCATTTACCCCGCCATGAGCCCCTCATCCGCCGTCAATAATCTTTGCTTGCTGACCTTCTACGGCCGTCCAGGTTCACCGGACAAGTCAAGGTCCATTCGCTCCTCCTCTACACCGCGCCGACCCCATCTGCCCCCAAAACCCTGAAACTCTTCAAGAACCGGGATGATCTGGATTTCGCCACGGCCTCGGAACTCACGCCTACCCAAACAATCGAGGTTCCTCAGCCAATCCCCGGGGCGGATATCTTCGAGTTGCCGCTGAACCGGGCTCACTGGAATACCACCACCTCCGTCACCTTGTTCTTTGAAGACAACTGGAGCGATGGCGAGGAAGAAGTGACCAGAGTGGGGTACGTCGGGTTCAAGGGTCAATTCATGGCTCTGAATCGGGAGCCGGTCAATTTTCTCTACGAAGCAGCTGCCAACCCCGGTGATCATAAGGCGATCCAGGGAGTAAACGACGTAGGTGGCAGGATCATGCCAGGCCAGTGATGATACTTTGGGCCACCGTGACATTCAGTGGGGGTTTGCAACGAGAAATATGATTCTACTGTTTTCCCTGTAAAAATGATCCTTGGAAGCGGATTATTATGTCGATAATACGGGTAAGTACACCAATCAAGCTGAACAAATGCCACCCAGAAATAGAGAAGGGATGAATGGGAGGGAAGGCCGATAACTTCAAATGTAACGCTCAAATTTCTAATTGCGAAACTCATAAAATCTTTACTTTCCATATATATGTCAAGAAAACCGTCAACGCCGGCGATGCTTCCATGGCTGCTTTGGTGAAGAAAAAGGAAATACTCCGCATGATAACGAAATCTGGACACCCACGCTGTGTAGAGCACTGCGGGTTAAGCTGGAACGGCAGTCCGTTCTTTTGCTCTGGCCGGTGCCTTGGCTTCTGCCTGTTGCGTATCCTCCTCGTGTCGGATCGGGGGAGGCGCCGCTATGGGAGGAGTCGGTAGATCAATTGGCTTCTGTGTTTCGCGCTGCAATGCCGCCAACTCATCCTCGACTTCGTCTTCATCCTGATGCGACAAATGACCAGCAAGCATTTGGCTGATTTCCTGTGGCACGAACACCTGATTAGTACGGGGAGAGAACCCAGCTAGCATTAGCCCAGAAGATATTCTCACCTCCTGATAAGCTCTCGCGTCCTCCGTCTCGCCCATTAGTTTCTCTACCCCTTCAATGCCACCCATCTCCTTGTTGATGGTCTGCAGCACCTGCGTACCCTGCCGCAGGCCAAACAGGACATCCTTCTGTACAAGAGAGAACTCCACCTGACTAGTCAACTGTTCTAGCTGTTCGAGTTGTCCGTCCGTCTTGGCGAGAAGAGATTCTTGATATTTCTTACGGCGCAGAGCAAGGAGCGCACGCTTGCGATCCCCCCGTGCAAGACATTCCTTTGCGACTGCGGTCTCCCGATCGGTGAGGACCGTGATGCGCCGTTGATATTGATGAAGCTTATCCCTCTGGTTCTTTAAGTCGAGGATCGCTCTAGGGAGGTGTCCGGATCTCAGTCTCGTTTCGGCTGGACAAGAGGAGTCATGACGTATCACAAGGACAGCCAGAGACTTACCTATCTTGAGCCGAGATCTTGGGGGAGCTGCTAGAGTTGCCCATTGTCATCGCATGGTGGTCAAGTCGCAACTTGGGAAGAGTCGCCCGTCGATAAGAAACAGCGATAAGCCGCATGACGTGACGCCGCGTTCTCGTATTTCACGAGGTCCGCGGGCGGACAGGGGCTGCTGTCCAATCACCGGCCGTTTTGCTGTAATTTTGGCTTACCGCCGGCACATCAATTCTCCGACCGCCTTCAAAAATGATAAAATAAAATCAGCGCAATTCCGTCGATCTCGCCGCGACGGTTAGTGTTCAGTGTTCAGATCGTTCAATCGCTGCGGGGCTCAGAAATCATGCGTCGCGGGGGAAGACCGACGTTGAGGCAAGGCCTGGATCGGGAGGTGAGAGACCCTACTTGACATTGCATCTCTGCCGACATTGTACATATCTCTGAACTCTTCCGCAAAATATATAGGTCTACCAGATCGTGCGCAAAATCATTGACGATCAATCGGAGAATGATAAAATCCGTCTCTCGGTGCCGGCGATCTACGATACCATCAAGCGCTCTAACTCGAGCCTGAATAGGAAGCCGAAGCGTATGCTGGAAGACAGCATCGAGCGGGTGGTCGAAGTGGTCAAAACCGACGAGCTTGGACAGGATGACGAGGATTCTGTAGAGGGTGACTTTGCGGGACTGGAGGAAACACCGCCGGTTCCGGTATGAGATTCATATTCCCCTCAGTATCTTGGGGCGCAATGCTGACTCGCCCGCAACAGGAGTCCAACAGTCTCAACAAGAGCATGGTGGGCATGTGGAATACGACGTCGAAACAACCGAAACCCGCCGAGCCCAATAGCACCGAGTCTGCCGCCCCTGCGACCACATCTTCCAGTAAAAGACGACAGCATGGAGGAGAATCTCATTCCTCCAAGCGCCGCAAGGCCGAGAGCACGGTCGACCGATCACCTCCAACCCATGTGAGTCTCACGGACCTGGGTGGACTCGACGACGTGGTTCAGGACCTTGGAGATCTTGTCATTCTCCCCATGACTCGTCCACAAGTCTACATGTCATCGAACGTACAACCCCCGCGAGGTGTTCTGTTGCATGGTCCGCCAGGATGCGGTAAAACCATGATCGCCAATGCCTTTGCAGCCGAATTGGGGGTGCCTTTCATCGCCATATCGGCCCCGTCGATTGTCTCGGGAATGTCAGGAGAGTCTGAAAAGGCCCTGCGGGAGCACTTTGAGGAAGCCAAGAAAATCGCCCCTTGTCTGATCTTCATCGATGAGATTGACGCCATCACGCCTAAACGAGAAAGCGCACAGAGGGAGATGGAGAAGAGAATAGTCGCCCAGCTCTTAACATGCATGGATGACCTCGCCCTGGAGAAGACGGACGGTAAGCCAGTTATCGTCCTTGCCGCTACTAATCGGCCCGACAGCTTGGATGCTGCCCTGCGGCGAGGAGGCCGCTTTGACAAGGAGATCAACATGACCGTGCCGTCGGAGCCCATGAGAGAGCAGATCCTTCGGGCACTCACGCGCAAAATGCGCCTGGCCGATGACTTGGACTTTAAGACTCTGGCGAAGCGAACCCCAGGCTTTGTGGGCGCGGATCTGAACGATCTAGTTTCTACCGCCGGCTCTGCAGCTATCAAGAGATACCTGGAGCTCTTGAAATCCCACGGCGGCGAAGAAATGGAAATTGAAGAAGTCGATGACATCAGCCCCAAGATCAAGGAGCTGCGTCGTCTCATCGCTCACGCCAAGGAGACGCCGATGGGCGAGGAAGCCCAAGTGGTTCTGGTCTCCAACGCAGATTTCTTCACGGCGCTTCCCAAAATCCAGCCATCCTCGAAGCGTGAAGGCTTTGCCACCATCCCTGATACCACGTGGGCGGATATTGGGGCTCTTAGCGGCATCCGCGATGAACTGGCGACTGCGATTGTCGAGCCGATCAAGAACCCGGATATTTACGCCAATGTCGGCATCACAGCGCCTACCGGGGTGCTCCTCTGGGGCCCCCCTGGATGTGGTAAAACCCTGTTGGCGAAGGCCGTGGCCAACGAGTCGCGCGCCAACTTCATCAGTGTCAAGGGTCCCGAGTTGCTCAACAAGTACGTCGGTGAATCGGAGCGTGCCGTGCGGCAGGTATTTGTGCGCGCGCGGTCATCCATCCCCTGTGTCATTTTCTTCGACGAGCTCGACGCCTTGGTGCCTCGACGAGACGATACGCTGTCCGAAGCCTCGGCCCGCGTGGTCAACACCCTGCTCACCGAACTGGATGGCCTGGGCAGCAATCGCCAGGGAATCTATGTCATAGCGGCCACCAACCGACCGGATATCATCGACCCGGCGATGCTGCGTCCAGGACGCCTGGAAACCTTGCTCTTCGTGAACCTTCCCAGTCCCTTGGAGCGGGTCGAAATCCTCCAGACCCTGGTCCGCAACCTCCCCATCGAGTTCAACGAGGACCTCAGACGACTGGCGGAGGAATGCGAAGGGTACAGCGGTGCCGATCTGGGAAGTCTGCTGCGTCGCGCCGGATACTCGGCCATCAAGAGGCGCGATACCATCGCAATCCAGGACTTTGTGGCTGCGAAGGAGTTCATTCGCCCGAGTGTGTCGGATCTGAAGAAATACGAAAAACTGCGGAGAGATTGGGGTGGAGGTGTGCTGTAAATGTAAATACCATAGATTTTCCTATTCATTATTGTTCTTTACCCTCCTTCTATATGCCCCAATACAAAGACGAGATCGTGACCTTAATGCAGCGTTTTCTCTCCCCCAGTGGCAGAGAGGTGCCATTTATGGTGGAGACCTTGCGCTACTGAGCCCCTACACGAGAGGTAGGTGTACATGGAAAGACGCAGTTGTAGGGTGAGAACTTTTATAATGGATATCTAAACAGTAACATTATGCACACAAAACGCCTCATGTAGATATGGCAAAAGACGATGACAACAAGAAGATTTTGTAATTACATCCACAAACGGCAAGTTCCATCTGCACCGGCACTGACACACCAGGCTTCTCGGGGATGCCAATCGATATCCAACACACCCAGTTCTCCGGTGATCTTGTGACCCTTCAGCACCTTGAGGGGTACAATACTGGCATTGCTGAGCATGTCACCCGTGACGCTCCCGTGGAAGATCTGAAGGGAGCCATCGTCACTGGCATCGGCGAAAAGAGGATAACGGCCACCCGGGTGGAATCGCACGGAACGAATGGCCTTGCGGTGGTACCGCAGAGTCTTGTACGGACGCTGCGACAGCTCGAGATCATGCCACAGAAGGCGTCGATCGTACGACCCAACGATGAGGTTGTCGCCACCAGAGGCGGTGGAAGAAGTCGGATGAATGTCGAAGGATGAAATCCAGCGAGCACCGGGCTGGATAATCTTGACAAGGAGCTGTCGTGAGAGGTCGTATGCGCGAATGGTCCGCTGGTTGGCAACAAAGAGGATCGGCTTCGAGGGATGGAAGTGAGCCGTCTGGGGAGGACCACCGCCCTTGATGCGTCGGCGGAAGGGGAACTGAGTCAGATGCTTGGATAGAGTGTGAATGGAAATCGCCACGGAAGCCGGAGTAGAAGAACCAGGGCAGACCGTGACGAAGTAGTCACCGCGGCGATGCCAGGAGATAGACTTGACCACATGGCGAAGAGGAATGACCGCACAAATACCGGAGTCTGCAAGGGACGATGATGGACGGATCCATTGCGGAGGGGTGTTTTTCTTGTTTTCGTCGGCGACGTTCGGGGGAGGCCTCGATGCCGCAAAGCCCCATCCGGCATCCAGGATATCCAGACTGGCTTGTTCGATTTCGGGGTCGACGATTGGAGGCACAGCAAGGAAGATATCGTCACCCGCGGCGGCTGCAAGCACCACGGCGTCCTTTCCAGGTCGCCAGCGTACCACATTGACAGGTTCCTCGTCACCAATCTTAACATTCCACAGTTGACGACCGGTAAGAAGCTCCCAGACCCGGACAGTTCCATCATCACCACCGGTAGCAAGCCACACTCCGGTGGGGTCGACAGCCAGAGATCGAACACGGCCCTTATGACCCCGGAAGACTGTGGCGCAAGCGGTGGGGAATGGCTTCAGTTCTTCAGGGCTGGGAAGTTTAGGGAGAAGGCTTTCAGGGTCGATGTTCAATTTGCTCCTCCGAACTCTAGGAGCCAGGTAGAGATCCAAGCAGCGCTCGAATTTTTCTTTGACGAAAGACTCGTATCCAGGAACCTTCCGAAGAGAGCCGAAATCGTTGGGAAGGAATTCGTGCTCCCTGTCCTCCGGATCTGCCTCTTCCCAGGCTTTTCGTTCTTTCTTGTCGGGCAGGTATTCGGCAGGGGGGTGGTAACTCTCCTCATATCCCGGTGGCGGAAGTTTGGGAGCAGGAACATTCATGGGGTGATCCGGACGTTCTGCTTCATCCGCCCACAGATCATAGTTGATGATATCTTGATCGGCCTCATCTTCTTCGGTCGGAGGCTTGAAGGGCAGAATGCGTCCTTCTCTGATCGCCTTCACAATTTTCATGACCCGCTTAGCTTCGTGTTTGGACGGCACGAATCGACGCTTCGGCTCCGGTGCAGCACTCAGAGGCATGATCTCCTGCTTGCTGGTAAACCATTCCACGGTTGGTTCGTAGGGATTGAATTCGTCATCCGGAATTTCGTTCATCTGGACCTTACGCAATAGCTCCAGCTCATCCTGGCTCAATTCCAAGGGTTTGCCGGTCGAAGGATCCGTCAGACCAGTCCAGCCCTTGGGAATCTCAATGCTGTCGAGTAGTGCATCGAGAGCTTCTCCCTTGGCGGGGCGCAGAATCTTCTTTCCGTTGATATCGTAACCGATATGCGGGTACTGGTCGTAAAACGACAGGGGAATATCACCGATGGTGTTGGCATTCTCGTCGGCATCGGAGTATTCGGAGTTGTCATCGGGATTGATCTCGTCATACAGGAAGCGGTCATTTCCATTGGCGTCCTTTTCGATGCGAAAGTTCGGTTGTTCTTCGTCGGAGCTCTCATTGTCCTCCGCTGGCGCATTCCCCAATGCCTTGCTGGATTTTACCTTGGCAGGCTCTTCTCCCTCTGACGGGATCTCATCACTGTCCAGCTCCTCCTCATCGTCCTCCTCGTCACTGAAATCATCCACCAGTTCAACCTCCGAATCACTCGCATCTTCATCGCTCGACAGGTCATTGGCATCATCCGAAAGTGCACCATCCAGGCCATCAGCGTTCAACTCATCGCCTGAAAAGACACCCGGTTCCTCCTCGACATCGCGAGTGACTGCCTTGCGTTTCTTCGAAGCCTTAAGGGCAGGCATAGTGGAGGAATAACACCGATTCCTGCGTAGACTTGTCTAGTCTTTGGGTCTTTTGGTCCTGTCCGGAACTTTTTTTTTTTTTTTTTTCTTCTGGGACTACCCGACAGACACACCGCCCACGTGACACACCGCCCGCGGGGTCATCTTATCGTCGCCATTTCTTCGCGCCAAACTTGAAATCACCCATGACATCGCAATAATATGTGCCTTAGATGCTAGCGCTGAGGATCCTTCGCCATCATGCAGTTTGAAAATCTCGAGTGGAGTGAGCCACTTCCTGGTCTGACGGGTGGAACTTGCCCTCAAGATCCCGTCGTGGCCCCGGCTCAGGCGTTGAAAAGGCATGCGGCGTGTGACGAGTGCAGTAGGTTATCTCGAACCCCCCGTTTTAAACCGACTTGAGTGCTCACGGCATGTTTATGGAATAGGAAGCCGCAAGTTAAAATGCTCAGGGGAAGCAACAGGCTGTAGTCGTTGCCTCAAGCAATCCCTCGTCTGTCATTATTCTGTGCAGAAGCAAATGGGGCGCCCACCAAAGAAGCGGGCACGAGAAGAGGACAATCCTGCACAGTTTAGTCTGTCAGGAAGTGAAGGATGGACTGACTCCGATAGCTCTCAGTTCGCCTCGCTTGGAACAGATACGCCCGCCTCGGCAGACCCGTATCCCTTCTGTGCTCCAGTTTATGCCACCCCTTTTACCACACCGGAGGCATACCCTCACCTGGTCTCCACAGACAACAACCACAGTCATTCGTGGCAACTTGAGCATGGGAAATTTCTAGATCCGGTCCCAGCAACGTCTAGTCCATGGCCCGACTTTTCTAGCGTATCCGCGGCAGCATCTAATTCATTCACATTGCCTCCAGGCCTGCCACAATTACAATCTCCTCCGTTATCTCCGTCCAATTCAGACCCTTCCGAACCCCATTGCACTTGTTTATCGTACCTGTATTTGTGCCTCAGCCATCTTTCCTCTCTTGCTCCGTTCCCAGTCTCCCAGCATACGCTGTGTTCTCTGTTCATCGGCGCGAAGACTGCGCGCGCAGTAATACGGTGTCAAGCCTGCCCCCGAAAGTTTGCCACTGGTTTGCAGAATGTCATGTTTACCGGAACGTTGCTAAACGTCATGGGTGACGCTTGGCTTCGCGTGTCAAAAGCTGACGCGGTTGAGCTTGGGAAGCAAGCGGCACCATCCAGCTATGTGCAGGCCATAACCCAGAATTCGCCTGATCCTGCCGAAAGCTGGAAGGAATGGCTGCGTCAGACGGTTCGAAGCGGAGTTCTTGGGGGGCCAAGTGACCCTGCCGGCTCCGTTCGATGCTCGGATTCTCCAAGTTTACTTTGTCTCATCCAGGAGATGGAGGCTCGCCAACGAAGATGGCATCAATCCCATCCGCTTCCTCCATCGGAACGTATAAATACGCCGCCTGAACATTGCGCCAAACCCTATGACCCTCAAGAGGAGCAGGACTATCTCTGTTTGCGAGTGGTCAAAAGTGCCAGAGAAGTCATTGCGAGGTTTGACTTCAAGCCGCATGAGTATCCGGATGGCGTGGTTGCCTGAATATCATCCTCTAACTTTCGGCTTCATAACGATACTTGGGTTCTTGTCTGGCGTCAACACGGCTTACCACTTTATCTCAACATGGCGGAATTCTACTCGGGCGTTGGGGATCTTTTACGATACGACTTTCTTTGAGCATACACCTGAGGTCTGCGGCAAGGCGCGAATGCTACCTTCTCTTTCTTTTCATTTCTGACGATGTTTAAATGCTCACTCGCATCTGTCTGGTGCCTAATACTGTGGGCGAGTCGGCTGCAGGAGTCTCATTGATTTTTTACGATATATAACGGGGTTTAACCCAATAACCAACTACATGTACATACACATAAAAGTACAAGACAACTTGTGCATTTTTATTTGGCACGTATATTAATTCGTTTCTATTTTTCTTTTGGGATCGATGAAAAACACCAGGACGCAGGATGACCATTCGTTCGCCAAGGAATAGATTACCCATAGAAAGATTTGATATAGATACAGAGTGCAGTGATCAAAGCAATATTCATAGAGGACATGATCGAGGGGGGTGAGAGAGAAAATCGTATCGGAGGCTTTATTCGTCGTCGTCATCATCCACAATGAAACGATTCTTCTTTCGGGCAGGAGGAGTGCCAGCCGCTTCCTCAGGCGATGCTCGTCGCTGCTTGGGTTTGGCGGCGGAAGGCTCTTCCTCCTCACCCTCGGCATCCATGTCCTCGTCTTCAAGAAGATCCTCGTCTTCGTCGTCATCGGCGACTTCCGGTTCCTCGTCGCTGCCGACAAGGAAACCGTCATCTTCATCATATTCATCCTCCCTCGTACGTCCCTTACGATCGTAGTCCTCCTCGTCATCGGTGTAGATTTCGCCACGACGGTTAGGCTTGCGCGGCTTCTTGGCCCGAGGCCTCGTGGTGAGTAAACCGTCGTCATCCTCCAGTCCGCCGACAGTGAGACCAGCACCCCCGGTACGAGAAACGCCGACCCGACGACCACGGTCGAGCTCCCGGTCGGCGAGTTGCTGGCGTCGGCGAGCAGCCTTCAACTTCTCCCGTTCTGCAAGTTCCGCCTGTCGTTTCGCGAGTTCGGGGTCCTCCGTCACTTCAATCACAGGGGCCGATCCATCCGCAGTCTGTTTGCTACCACGAGTAGCTGCGGCCAACGACTCTTGGAGGCGTTGAACGGCATCATCAGCCTCCATGGTCGTGGGGTAAACGGTAAGCCCGTGGGTTAGGTGGGAAGTCAATCGGAACACGGAGGACGTTTCTGCTGCAGCTCCCAGATACACATGTGAGTCCAATTTGGTATCGTAATCACCCGACTTGTTTACAGGCGCCAGCGGTTTAGTCGAGATCCTGTATTGTTCTTTAGGGGCCGAAGCCAACTGGAGAGTCATTGAGCCATCTTCCCAACGAATGATACGGGCATTGGATTGAAGAAGGGCATCGTTATCGGGGTCGTGGCGCCAGCAGAGAGACGTGGCTGCGGTCGAGTATGGGGGCGCAACGTAGGTTTCAGGGTTGAACTCTTCCGTCTCCACCGACAAAAAGTTGGGGATTGGCATGGTATAGATCTAAGTCCGACCGTATCAGCCGATATGAAAACCTTCGTTTCGGGCCGACTCACGTACCTCGCCATTTGAAGTCACCGGCTCCGGCGCTCGGCCTAAGCTCAGGTCCATAATGTTCACCGTTTCCTGGTATTCACCCTGGTCGCCATCTTCATAGTCCATGCGCTCCCCAGTCCTATCACGTCGGTCTTCGTCGTCGCCCGAGTCAAGCTCCTCGTCATCCAGAGTCCGTTTTGGTTGACTAGAGGCAGAGTTAGTCTTTCTCCAATGGGGCAGAAGGGCAAGTTTTAAGGAAGCAGAGAACGTACTCATCATCATTGCCGAATCCTCCGTCCGAGCCATCCGAGCCAAAGAGGTCAGCATCATCATCTCCGTTCATGTTGCCGGCATCAGAGCCGGCGGGACTTTCAAGTCGTGCGGCAGGGTTGCTACGCTCGCTCCCAGAGGGGCTTGCAGGTTGACCAGCACCCGAGCTCCGTCCTGGGCGACGAACCACATCCTCATCCGACGAAGACATGATGCGTGATGGGGGAGTCTACCGTTCCGAGCGAAAGGTAGGACGATGGCAATGACACTGCATTCATTCATTCATGGGAAACGGGCAACGCAGGCCGCGGAGCTTTGAGGCGGCGCGGCAGTTGATCCGGTCCGGACCCAACGGGGCTTAGCGGCCGCCAGCAGCTGGACGGGGCCAGACCGATACAGGCGAAGCGCCGTTTCATCGATTCCATCCTCTCTTTCTCCCTCCCTCCCTCTCTATCTCGTCTTTCGCTCGTCCGCCTTGCTGCTCCGCGAAAGTCATCATGGCGACCTTCTTTCAGAGCGTGTAAGTTGTCCTTGTCCCACGTCTACCTCCCTCCGTTCGCTCTCCCATTCTCACCGATTGGGGTCCCCTTAAACTCTCCCCCCTCCCCTCTGTCTCTCTCTCTCTCTGGGCTTAACTCTTGCTTCGTTCGCTCCCCCCTAGAGCTGCAGCATGATGCGCTCCGAAAGTATAATTCCCAGCGTTGTCAGCCCTCACTCCGTCGCGCTTCACCATCTCATGCCTGCACATCACCTTGAATTTCCCCTTTTTGAGGGGGACCGCTCTCTTCCCCACATCTCGTATTCTGACTTGTTCCTCGATGCTCTCTAGTCGTCAAGGGTTTGGCCGAGGGGGTAACAACAAGAATAACAACAACGCCCCGAAAACCAACAATGGAAGTCCGGCTCAGTCGCCGGTTACCCAGATGCCTCAGGCGGGGTCGGTGCCGAACTCGCCCTCTCTCACGTCGAACCTATCCGTGGACGGCCCCGCACCTTATGACCCCGATGCCCCCAAATACTTTTTCCAGGAGAAATATGCCCCCTTGAATGTGAAGGGCAACTTTTTGACCCTGTGTGCCTGTCCCAAGAACGTCGAACTGGGAGAATGGCTGGCCCACCAGAGTAAGTGGATTCTTCGAATCTCGAAGACGTTCGCAAGTTCCGAAGCTCTGACCTTGTGATGTGAATAGTTGTCGAACAGTATCGCCTTCTTCATGGCATGCTCCAGGTCATCCAGGATGTCAATTCCGTGACTGGCTTTCCCATCTGCAACGAGGCGACCTGCCCCACGATGTCGGCTGGCCGGTAAGCCATATCACCCTAGAATAGCGTCTGATGAAGCAAGACCCCGCCTAACGACTCCTTTTTTCAGCCTGACATACACCTGGCTTGTGGATGGCCGCGCTGCGAAAATCTCGGCCCCCAAATTCATCAATCGCGTTGAAAAATGGATCGTGAGCAAGATCCACGACCCCGTCATGTTCCCCACGGACAAAGTCAGCGGCATGCCCGAGACCTTTGCAATCCACGAGGCTGGGGGCACGAATCCCTCGAGCCCCGGTACAGGTGGCCCGGGGGAGGAGTGGATTGGCAAATCCAGTGGTTTCCCCCAGACGTTTTACAAAGACTGCCAAGGCATCATGAAGCAAATGTTCCGGTGCTACGCACATCTATACCATGCGCATTGGCTGAATCCTTTCTGGCACATCAACAAGCACGACATCCTTAACATGTGCTTTGTCCACTTCGTCACCGTTGCCAAGTATTACAAGCTGGTCTCGGACAAGGAGATGGAGCCTATGCAGCCCCTCATTGACTTGTTCATCAAGCAGCAGAGAATTCCTCCCGAGGCCCTTTCAGGCGGTCACTGGGGTCAGCCGAACTCTGGCTGAGCTAGAGAATTGGTCCCTTTCCCCCCTACGTTCATTGGCAATGAATCAGTCTTCTGACCTGGCGTTGGAACCTCTTTCTTGGTGTCTTGTTACTTTCTGCGTGCGCGACAAATAACTGACGGTATGACCCGGAATTTAAGAAATTGAGCATTTAGCATGCGACGTGAATATCCTTTTTCTCCGTTACCCTTGCATAACCTTTTCCTGTCGAGATTTAATTATCAACCCAAACATTTGTTTGATTTTTGGCCTAGATGATAAACAGTGCATCGATTCTTCATGTTGAGACTGCATGGTTGGATGGGATCTTTTGATTTTCCCTGGAACTAGCGTGAAGTGATTCGTGAAATGAGCCTGAGCTGGAAATATAAACGGTTAATCGAAGCATCCGTTTCGTTCGGCAGCGTCCCGAAATATTGTACAGAATAAACAGATAGTTGCAGCAAGATATGTTGTCTCAATACGAGGTCGTGCGCTCCGTCGCTAGATCTTCGTGAAGGTGACTGCAAGATCCCGAAGTAGCTGGACGACCACGAGCCCCGTGTGTTTTACAAGGATATTTTTGTCTTGCCCGGGCTCCCTGCTCTTCGAGATAGACATGCGCATCATTCTGGGCAATAGACAGTCTCCTAACAAGGCAGTGCTTTTGGTGGCCATCCCATCCTGGTCGGAAGAGACAGGCCAGAACGACGAAGACCATGTTGGTTAAAGGTACACGCCCTCTTGATCCTGACCAGCCTGCGACTCGCTTTGCCCATCTCCCACCGGGGATGGATCTGGTTGCGTCGTGGCCGCGCTTGCTCCATTTGCACCATTTACCACCGGGGCTTCTGTTCGCTTTTCCTCCGTTTCGATCCACTGCTGGCCCCGACGTTCCACTTCCGCCTTCAGCAAGGCAATCCTCTCGGTCATAGATGTCATCACGCCCTCATTCTCGGCAATGTAGCTTTCAAGTTCTCGCTTCTCGTCTGCCGAATCACATGACTCCAGCACAAACGTTTTCAGCTCGTCGTTTGAGCGTTGCAGATGGGCGACGGAATTTCGGAGTTCCGAGACTTTGGCATACAGGACAGAGAGGGACAACTCCTGGATCGCTTCGGCGAACATAGAAGGAGTGATGGGGGCGGATTCTGCAGACATGACGGGCTGTGTGCCTTCTCCGTGGGAGGGGGTGAGGGGTAACAAGGGAATAACAACAGAAGAAGGGGAAGTCCGGAGTAGAAAAGATGGGCTGGAGCTTATCGGTCGTTTATCAGCACGTGACTATGCTTTATCTCCACGTGCCGCGGAAGTGTCAAGTCTCCGCCGCGTCCATCTTTCGGCCAACTGTGAGCCTCCATCTTGCAACCCTCGACGAGCTGGTTGAATTTCGGGTCCAGCCCGCAGTCGCAGGATATGAGCAATGCGTTCTGCGTAGCATGGCGCGTTCCATGCTCGGGGCTTCGGTCCTCGAGCTTGCTCCCATCAAATCCCACCTCCCTCCGGTTATTCGGGTGCATTTCTCCCTCTCCTGCGGTGCCGGTGAATGTAGCCAGGCGGCCCGCTAGCACTCTGAGGCCCTTGCCCGGTATCACCCATCCCACGTCGCCGCGCGGGTCAATTCGATCGCCATTCCCGTTCTCCTTCGCTCGATCGTTCGCAAATTCAGGCTCTCGTTACGCCCAATCAGGTCCCCCGGTGGAAAATGGTATTCAGCCCCGTGCTAAGCCATTTTCGCAGGCTGAAATCAATGCAATTTTCGGACCCAGTGCGAGAGTGTCCCACTCCATGGGAAACCGTGTGCTTGCTGTGCTGCACGGCAGACGTCTCAATGGCACTCCGGAGTTAGACCTTCCTAGGGACATTATCTTGGCCGTCCGCGGACCCAGCCGCGATAAAGCGTTGGAGTGGCTTCGCGAACACTATCCACTCGACGAGGACGCTGCAATTCTTGCACGGTTTGAAAGAGAGGAGCGTGAGGCGGAAGAAAGGCTCATTCGCCGTGCTGAAAACCTGGGCCTCTACAAACCCCAGAGTGGTTCATTTGGCGCTGAACTCGGAGAGTCAAACGACCCATCTGGCCGCAGTATTCTGCAAGAGACCCGGCAGCGCAACGAAGCGAGGATATTGGCAGAGGAAGAAAAGCGACGTCAAGAATGGCTCGAGGGCGAGGCACAGGATCGTGAGAAGATGCAGCGCATGGTGGAACGCAACACGGCGCTTCAAAAATATGAAGAGTCAAGTGCACTGGAAGGTAAAGACTGGGCGAATGTCAACTATTATACGTGCCTGAAGTTGCTGACGCTCTCGATATTAGCCCGACCGCGCGCAGACCCTTCTCAGCGTCCTTTCCTCGCATGGATTCAAAAGCATCACCTTCAAGCAACAGACTGGGATATTGATATCTCCCATGTAACCACCGTGAGCCGCTGACTTGTGATCTCTCGTCGAAAGACGTAGATGCTAACCTCGTTTTTTTCCCGGATGTAGAGGAGCCGGTTGCTTCCTGGGTTGGTCTTCACCGTCATTGCCCTCGGTCTTTGCTATGTCTTCGCACAGAATTACGAACCTCCAGCCAAAGCAGACCGGATTTGGCCTACGGTGCCTCCGGCGGCAGCTACGGCACTGGCTATTGTTGGCGCTAATTTCGGCATATTCGCCTTGTGGAAAGTATGCCCCCCGGCGTGGAGGATGCTCAATCGCTATTTCATCACTGTCGCTGCCTACCCTCGTACAGCTAGCTTGGTTGGGAATGTCTTTAGCCATCAGTCGTTTTTACATCTCGCAGGAAACATGTTCGTCGTTTGGTGGGTGGGGACACAACGTGAGTTTTCTCTTTTTTCCAATATTGCCTTCTGACGGGAAGGCCGACTGACATTTTTGAGCCTAGTCCATGATGAAATCGGCCGAGGAAACTTTCTGGCCATATATCTTGCGTCCGGCATCTTTGGTTCCTTCGCCTCTTTAACCGTCAATGTACTCCGGGGCAGGTTAGCGGTGACCTCGCTTGGAGCTAGCTCAGCAATCTCTGGCTGCCTTGGCTCTTGGTGCACACTTCACGCCGAGTAAGTATCGGCCAGCATACCCTGCCTACCGATCACCGGGAGAATTTAGGATTGTTCTGACTCTTGCCGTTCTCAATAGCGATAAATTCACATTTTTCTTTGTCCCCAAAGAATGGCAGGAGACTTGCAGTATACAGGGGAAGGTGTTCCTTACGGGGCTGGTCCTTCTCGAGCTTGTCAACCTACGGTTCTCGGCCATCGGAGGCCAAATCGATAACTGGGCTCACTTGGGTGGGCTTCTCATAGGAACTCTCTCGGCCTTGGCACATAAACGTCAGGAAAAGGAGCGCCTGGAAAACACGTCCTGGTTTGATCGGATGTTTCGGGGCGAATCAAAATAGGGTCTACTCCTATTCCAGACTGAAATGGTGGAGATAGAAATGACGGTGTGTTTGGATCCTTTCTCTTCATCCTATGCCTTATAATACACCATTCGCATCTTGTATATCTCTCTCCCCTTGTATGTATGTACCACAATGATAATACCCAGCTTCGTCTATTTTCATTGTGTCTTTCTCTGGTAGCGGTGGGGCTGATGGCTTTGTTTGCTTTGACTTCTCGCATGGGCTTTGCATCATAAAGGGTTCGATTTTGCCTTTGGTGGAGAAACCTGTGGGCTTCCACCACATGGACGGGAGGTCCCGGTTGTTTTATGGCTCTTTCAGCGCATGTCACATGACCCTGGGTATATAAGCCATATTGTCTCACTTTTAGCACGTGGGGAATTCGTGAGCAACGAAACTATCATTGTCTATTTGAAAGCCCTGCAGTGGAGAATCCGTTCTAGAAGCTTTCTTGCCGATTCATTGGCGAAGTGAGGTGAAGTGAAGTAAAGAAAGAAAAGGGCTGCACTGGTTGCCAGACCCACCACAGATAGCCATCTGGTTCTAGATCTGAGAATATAGGATTGCTGTCTTGCTGATGCGTATCACTTTATTCAAATCATCAACACTAGAATAAGGCTTCATTGTTAGTAACCCGGTAGAAACAACTACCTGAAAGGAGAGGAATATTCCTACCTTGTTGTTGAGGTCCCAATCTGTGACAGCTGCGAGGTGAAGAAGCTAAAACACTTTGCTTCTGTGCCTGCAAGTCACAGTGAAGTCCACTGGTATCTATTACTTTGACAGCCCTCCTCTCCATCCTCTTCCTCTCTTCCCACCTTTCCAACTCCCCCCGTGCTCGTTTTCTCATCTGCGTATCTCTGAATCCTCTGAGGATATTCTCATCTGCTATTCGTATTTCACTTCCATCTGCCTCTCAGCCCTGATCGGGCATTTCTAACATCCGGGATCTTGCGATTTCAATCAGTTATAAACATTGCCTATTTGATCGGAGGCCCCTACTCTTGCTGGGATTCCACAACCATGCCTTTCAGAGTTGACTGCACCGCGGCAAGAGAAGAGCCAATTCCGTTCGTGTTCAAGCTTAGGAGAAGCTGGGGGGACCTCAAGTATGCACAGAGAGTCATGGAAAGCGACAGCATCTCCTTTGGGGACATTGACCAAGTTTTTTCGGGAGACGAAATGGTGCATCATGCCCAAGACAAAGTGCAAACTGACACGGCGGAATTTCCAGACCCTTCTCCCAGTGACTTGTCTGAAACTGCATCGTTAGCGTCTGATCGCCTGGCCGAGTCAAAGTTCCAGAGCAAGAACAAGCAAGCGCAACAATTCACCCACAGTGTTTGCCACCCATGGGACGTGGTGGACTATCACCTGTACCTTTGTGGAATCGAGAAGGGCATGGATGCATACAGCAGACGCAATGGCATGTATGTATACGACGGACTCGATTGCCGGCCGATATCCTATAGCGAGCTTTGCGACGACCAGGCTTTCGATCCATCCAACATCGGAGACGATCCCAAATTCTTGTCGTGGATCCTGCCCGTCAGCAGTAGAGGATCCCCCTTCAAGGGAAAGAGCTACGTGCTGGGCTTCGACTACGGCAGCAGGACTCTTTTCGTCCGCCAGTTTCACTGGATCCCCGGCCGGATCGATGACATCTGGTGCGTGTGGGACGAAGGCTTTACCGTGTACCGTCTCACCATTCCCGACTTGATCGAGGTTCTGGATTCAGTACTCTCTGGCACGGCCGACGTGAGCCGAGGGATCCTCAGCTACCACTCCCATTGCATGATTCCCCGGAGCGGCGATGACCCGGGCCTCGAGATCGTCATCACCATTCTACTTTGTCAATGGGTGGTCGACTTTGCGGCAGTGTTCTCCGGGATGGACACGGCGGCATGCGACCAATTCACCAAGACTCTTACCACCTACATGGAAGATTGCCGGCTGATTCTGCAGCGTGCCTCGTACCGGGCGTGGTTCGCCTCCCGCGATGGCCATACAATGAGGGATTACTCCCGCAAAGCGGCCATCGATAAATACACCAATGATCTTTACACCTTCAGCCAGTCGGCTGAGAGCGGAAGTTTGAACGGCAAGTCATGGCACGCACCCGGCCTTAACACATGCAGTATGCTCCGTCGCAGAGACCGGTATGTGAGACGAGAGCGGGCAGAATGGAAGCTGGAGGGCCTGTTCGCGCGTCGTGCAGCTGCTCTCCCTGCCGAGTCCTCGGAACAGGTCTTTGAGAAGATGCTGGCACGATTTGAAGAGGATGCGCAACCTGCGTTTAAGTTGGAGCCTCCCCGGACACCTCCGCCACGTCCCTTGCATGATGCACAAGTCCCTCGTGATTCGTCGGGCACGCAATCCCCCGAAATTGTCAGCGCGGCAGCCGAGCCTTTGTTCATCGAAACCACGGACTTTCAGAAGATCCCTCTCACTCTTCTTTTGGAACGCTTTCTTGAGCTGGTTGAGACTTACCCGGGATTGGACACACCGGGCCACCGTCGCCGATTTGGGGGCTTGCTGGCCGAAATGGGGATCGACATTGAGCAGGCGAGTATGGAGGACAACTCGACAGGCCTTTCATTGGAGAATCAGGCTGGCCGTTGGACCTACTCCGAAGCAGGCTCTTTTGGAGGCTCTCCCCGGGCGTTTGCTGGTCCTGGTCTTCTGCCGAGCCCTCTTCTTGACTAGTCGTTAGTAGTACTGGATGGATTCATTTGGTTTAATATGTTTCCCGTCGGGGAATATGTTGAATATCCTGTCTTTTTGTTGCGGGCTTGCAGTTTTGTATGTATGTGTAGACGGATGATTTGACGGATGGATGAATTGAAATTAATCAAATGGGCGGATTCGTTAAACACGTGCAGTCACCTGACCTTCTTCATTTCTCTGCTTTTTCTCCTCCAGCGGGATTTCTTCTGTCTTATCAACACATCAACTCCATCACCATCACCATCACCATCAAGAATGCCATGACTGCATGATGCGGTGGCGCCCCGGTGGCTCGCCGGTGGATTCTGCTCGCCTTCACACGTCGCATCATTGGCCCCCTGGTCCCTGGGTCTCACTAGGGCGATCTGGGCAGTTCCTGTCGGCCCATGGATCGGCGCGACTCTTGGTTTCCCCCTTATCATCGTCGTGGTTTGTTATGGATTAATTTTAGTTCGCCCTTCATCCCTGTCCGTGGGATTTTTTATCTTATTTATTCTGGCGGGTGTGTTTGTTTTGTTTCCTGGGACGGTTTCCCCTCGACGTCAGCCTTAAGCCTTACACGCCGTACACCGTACTGCATTCTCTCCCTTTCCCCCTGCCGTCCCTTTTGTCTCTCCCTTCTGCCTTCTTCACGATCTGATCCACTTGCCTCGCTTGTGCAAACTCAGCCTTTCTTGCTCTCTCTCCCTCCCTCTCTCTCTTTGCGACCAGTCACTTTCTTTTCCGTTGCTTTCGGTCATACAATCCTTGGGCTTTTTCTCTTTCTCTTTTCTTTCCTTTTTTGTTTTTTATGTTTTTTTCCTCAAAACTAAATTGATTATTAATCCTCGGCCACTCATTGCATTGCCTCTTCTTCCTCCCTCAATCATCGTCGAGAATCTCCATTCCATTCATTCCTTCGTATTCCGGACCAATTGAAACATGGCCGATCAGTTCGATCCGGGTGAGTTGTCTCTCTTCTCGGTGCCTCGCTTGTCGCTGACCTCGTGTGCGTTCGAAGGCGTCGAGCTCAATGGCCAAGCCCCTAGTGCCCAGGCCCAGATTGACGTAATCTGCGGGCCACTGATCAATTTCAAGAACATGGATGTGACTCCTGCCTCGTCTGTCTGGCGTGGCAGCGTGTTGATTGTCACGAAGCCTGGTCAGACTCTGCCGCAGCTGCTCTTGCGCCAGGCCGGTCCTGTTGGCGACAGCGCCGCCGTCAATGGCGCCGCATCCGCCCGTCAGGAGATTGCGATTGACGGTCTCCGCCTCTATGAAGATCCTGAGAAGGCCTTCTGGCGCTTCTCACTTGCCGTGACCCTGGAATCGTACGAGTCTCGTTGGGAGTACCACATCCCGGGTTTCCAGTATGCCGACAGTCCGGATGTCGCCGCGCCTTGGGACTTCGTCGTCCCCTCGGCGTCGCAGTCCATGCGCCTGATGTTCCATTCCTGCAATGGCTTTTCCGTCGGCACCGACATGGACGCCTGGCTCGGCCCGAGTCTGTGGAACGATGTCCTGCGCGTACATGCACAGAAGCCCTTCCATGCCATGATCGGGGGTGGGGACCAGCTTTACAACGATGGCATCCGGGTGGACGGTCCCCTGAAGCCGTGGACCGCCATCGGCAACCCGCACAAGAGACGCGCGCATGACTTCAACAATGCCATGCGCGCCGAATGCGACGAGTACTATTACGCCAACTACGTTCGCTGGTACTCGACCGAGCCGTTCAAAGCCGCCAACGGACGCATCCCCCAGATCAATATCTGGGACGACCACGACATCATCGACGGCTTCGGTTCCTACACAGACCATTTCATGCGGTGCTCCGTTTTCCGCGGAATTGGCGGCGTCGCCTTCAAGTACTACTGCTTGTTCCAGCACCATATCGCACCACCCAAGTCCACCTACACTACTGACGCCCCGCAAACCATGCAAGCCATCAACGGTACGGCCGGAGCCGATCCCCGGCAGCTGGAGAACACTTACGTGCTGGAAGACCAGCCCGAGGACGACAGTTGGATTATTGGCCGGCGGCCGGGACCTTACGTGGAGGAGCGGAGTCGGAATCTATACATGCGCCTGGGCAAGCGCATAGCCTTCGTTGGCGTGGATGCCCGTACCGAGCGGACGCGCCATCAGGTGAATTATCCGGATACCTACGACGACATCTTTGCTCGACTGGAACGCGAGGTGTCTGCCGCCGCCGGCGATATCAGACATCTGGTCGTGTTGTTAGGTGTGCCCATCGCGTACCCCCGTTTGGCGTGGTTGGAGAACATCCTGAGCTCACCCTTGATTGCCCCTATTCGCTTGTTGAACAAACGCTTCGGGTTTGCTGGCGGCTTCTTCAACCAGTTTGACGGCCAGGTGGATCTTCTGGACGACTTGGACGATCACTATACCGCCCGCCAGCACAAGCGTGAGCGGCGCCTCTTCATTCAACGTCTCCAGGACTTCGCCAAGGCTCACTCGGTTCGCGTGACGATCCTAGGCGGCGACGTTCATCTGGCCGCCATCGGCCGATTCTATTCGAATCCCAAGCTCGGTCTACAGAGCGATAACGACGCCCGCTACATGGTCAACATCGTCAGTAGTGCGATCACCAACAAGCCGCCGCCCAAGGCCGTCGCCAACCTCTTGGCACAACGGAACAAAATCCACCACATGGACGCCGATACCGACGAGACGCTAATGGACATGTTCGACCGGCAACCCGGCGGTCAGGAAAAGAGTGCCTCATGGAACAAGGTCACCATGCCGTCCCGAAACTATGCCTGCATCACGGAGGTCGACCCGCCGGTCCCCAACGAGGACGGATCGGTTCCGCAGAGTAGCAGCGCGATCGAGCATCTGCCGAAGGATGGACATTCCCCTCTCCATAAGGCCGAGGCCGAAGCCGGCTCGTCTTATTCGGCAGCGGACGGATTCAGCAACGGCAGTGGCGTCTATGGGGGCTTGGACGTGTCCATTCGCGTGGAAATTGACCCTCAGAACCGCGAAGGAGCGACGGACGGTTATGGATTCAGCAGTAAGTTTTTCTTTTCCTTCTATCACCAGAGCCACCGAGAGATTAGCTGACGTCCGACGTAGTTCCCGCTTTGAACTACATTGCATCGCAGGACAGCACACGGCGCAGCTCACGCTCTCGTTCGTTGCGCCCTCGATCCTCTCAATCACAGGCCCAGAACAAGTCAGCTCGTCCTCAGACGGCGACCAATTAGCCCTTTGCGTATCGGTTCCGAAGACTTCTTGGAGGACTCCCCGGATCCCGGACGACTTCGGCTTTAATGTCATAATATATCATATATCCCACCATCTGTATAGTCCCCCTGCTGTTAATGGAATAATTCGACTACCATCCAAAACTTATTGGTTATTAATCTCGTAACTCAACCCTTGCATACCCCACGAATGGAAAAAACGCCCTCCAATTACACAGGGGTTGACTGGCTTCCTTCGTTGCTCGCTGCCAGTTCGCTTCTCGTATTCTTGAAGCCTCTCGATACCAGGAATCATGGCGTCTGGGTCATCGGGAACTAGACGATCATCCTCTCCGTCAACTTTGGGTTTGCTTCCTTGGTGTCCGCCTAGATCGCCTTCAGATTCGTCCTGTTCACCATGCTGATAGTACGGTATATATACGTCGTGAATTAAGAGTCTCTCCGATATTACATAGATCGCCATGAACATGTCATGTCTGTATGTGCTTCCCTGCCTATGACGAGAGCGGAATTGAGAGGCCAAGAGAGAGAGAAAATACTCAATTTAATCACACCAATGGCTAGAAATAGACCTGTGTCGCGTATAGTAAAATAGTCCCGAATAGATTTCTCTCCAATTTTATCCTGATCAACTCAGCAAAACATGTTTAAATCAAGTGGCTATAACGGATTGGAATCATCCTCTTGATACTCCATTGCGCCCAACGCAGCCACGGGATCTCGTCCGTAGTCAATACTATACCCTCTGCGCCTCCGAGGGAGCCCTTCATTCGGCATGCGTCGTGGTCCGGCGGCTGGGTACGTCTCGGACGGCCGTCGCCGCCGCACAACCTGGTACCCTTTATCCAGCTCGACCTCCACCACGCATCGCACCCACAGGGCGCTCACCGCCGGCCACAGTCCCTTCTCGCCTTTCAGGATCCAGTGGTCCAGACTCTCCTTGGTCGGGTTCTCGAACAACTTGGTAAAGTCTCCCCAGGAGAGATCGGGGACCAGCGTCAAGCTGGGGCCCGGGATTGTTTCCTCGATCAGGAGCCTGCCGATCCACTGGGGCAGAAGACCGAGGAAACTCAGCTGCTTCAGTCGGTGGCGGAATTCCGCCACGACCAAGCGCATCGGCGTCCGTGTGAAATTCCACCGGCCCACGGGTCGCTGGTCAAGAAGTTCCGATTCGGAGCTGAGGAAGGGAACGAGGTACGGCCGCGCCTGCGAGATAATGAAGTGATTGACGTTGAAGAGCTCGGCGATACGGGATAGAGGTGACTCGCCCTCGTTGTACTGCACGTGCCGCCAGGGCTGGAAAGTGACGTCTTGAGAATATGGCCATGGCACGATGGAGCCGGTTTCATCCTTGCAGTAGATCGTGACTGGCTGATACAGTGAACTGCTGGACACATTCGAAGCCACGGCAGCAGACCATATCAACTACAGCTCCCCCGTCAGCCCAAGAAAGGTACATATCTTTGCGGGGAGGAGGGGGTGGTTGCATACAACGTTCGGTGCTGTCAAATAATTCAATAAATTCGGAGCCCCAGTCTTGCTTGACGTGGCAATCGTAATATTCAGAATGTGCTTAGACCGGGCGTACGCCTCTTCGAATGTCAGGTCGCCGAGATTCGCCCGTACACATTCCTCAAGCACCCCCGAATCGAAGAAATGGCCTTTCTGAACGAACCGCTTGATTCGACGCAGAAGAGTCCACAACCGGCCGTCCTGGGTTTGTCGCCACAGCCACTGGCTGCGGCCTTCAGATACTTCTCTCCGTCGACGACGGTCAAAGGCGGTTAAATCTATGCCATCTCCGTGGAGGAACGTCAGTAACTCATCTTCAGTGTGAATTCCAACCAGAGCAGCGATCAGGGCCCCCGTGCCGGTTCCGGTGATGATCCTGGGCAGGAGGCCCTGCAGGTGCAGTGCCTTTACCACTCCTAGATGGCACATTCCAAAAACAGAACCGCCCTGAAGAATCAACGTCGTTCGCCCGAAAGCTTGACGAGTATCGTGCAGCAACTCCAGTTTCGCTTGGGACGTGAATCCGCTCTCGTGGATCGGGGTCGTCTCCAAGGCCGTCACATGTTGGATGGCGTGCGCGACCTCGGTGACGTACTCGGTGATCAGGAGCTTTGTGCCGATGTAGGCGTGGACGAAGAGCTTGGGCGACGTGATATTGCCCAGATTCCGCACCAGGCCCGACCGAAGCAAGTTGACGAGATTCAAGATGTCGTTGTTACGTTTGGCCGTCCTTAGGGCTTCCAGTCTGCCTTTAATCAGCCGATAATCATAGTGGCGACTTGCATAGTTGTCACGCCTGGTGTCCAGTTAGCGTGAACAAGCTCCTTTCTTCGACCTGCCCTTCCTAGAATCGCCTCACCATGCATCCGAGTTGAGCAACTTGTCCAACTCCAGGGCAGTTTCCTCCCATTCTTCATAAACCTGCGCCGAAGCCAACACTTGTCGAAGTTTTTTCTTCGCATCGGATGTCAGCCACGATAGGAGTCTCTATTCAAACCCAAGGGTTAAACGTGGTGCTTGTCAGTCCGAGTCACCGCAGGCTGGATGTATACATATATTATATCTGCATGCGGATGAACGTACGACCTTCCAGAACAACACCACGTCCAAAATCATCCTGCAGAACGCAACAAATGCAGCACAGATGCGAACGGGTTTCCCAGAGTCGTCCATTGTGGCCTGTCGTGGCCCGTCGTGAGCCGGCAGAGATGGTGCAGGAGGAGGGTTGATCGCCGCCGGAGGGGAGTCTCTTTCACATGCCCGTCATGCGGCGTGGTCGGTGCCTGCCTGAGGTATCCCCCGACATCCTCAGGCATCCTCGTCCGACAAGGCTCTTTCTTCCGCCGGTCCATCAATGTCTACCAATCGGGCCTTCTTTACAGCTACACCTCCAGCCCGGCCTGTCCCCCAGGATTTCAAGCCACCCCCGAAGTCTTGGAAGGAACAAAAAAAGAAATTGGATTGCTCATCGAAAAGCCGAATATTTTTTTCTACACACGTCTCCCAAGGTGAGAAAAGCCATATCCGTGAACACGTAAAAGGGGCATTGGAATTCCATGGTCCTTGTTTTTTGCTTTAATTTCGCTTTGCTTCCCTATGCAAGTGGGCGAAAATTAAGATTCTCCAGACATCCTATCTACCCACCAAGGCGGACAATCCCCGTCACCATTTACTCTTCAACAATGTTACCCCGCTCCGACACGTACAGACCGTCAAGGAACTGGTGAAAGTTGACTGGTTAGCGATGCGTTCCCGACAATGTCACGGGTCCCTCCCGGATCCCCGTCGATTTCGGAGCGCAATCTCACCTTTCGGATATCCTTGTTGCGGACTCTGCAGATCTGCTGGATGTCGGCGGCGCTCTGGGAGACACCCTCAAGGGAGTTTCCGGACAGCTGGAGCTCATCCTTGACGTTGGGGGAGGTGATGATCTCGACACCGGGCTGGGCAGTCACACGGCGGACGTACTTCTCGCCCAAGAAGTTTCTGTAGAAAGACAAACGCAACCCATCAGCATATCGTTCTTTGTTCGGCAGTACACCCGATCCTCGCATTTTCATCGTTTTGCTTCAAAATGTCGACTCCAAAACTCCGTGCGAATCCCGGTCCACGTGCGGTCGGCATACCTGATCTCAACTTCGAACTGGCCAGTCTCGCCGTTCTTCTCAATGTTGACGTTGATGGGAAAGTGAGCGTAGACGTAGCGCATCTTGTACTTGAAGCCCTTGGTGACACCGATGATCAAGTTGTTGATGATGGTGCGGACGGTACGGAGAGTGGCGATACCCTTGCGAACACCGTGGTGCATCTCAATCGAGATGACGTTCTTCTCGGGGCGACCGAAAGTGACGGCAATGTGGGAGAGGTCCTTGACAAGCTTGCCTGCAATAGCACAAGGCGCCGGAGGTCAGTGTGCGTGTCCTTGGTGATGTCCTCCCTCCGCGCGACGACAAATCTTTGCGAGGGAGGCTGCTCGTATCTTCTGGGTGGGAATATGACATACCACGGGGGCCCTCAACGGTCACAATCCGCGAGCGAATGTGAACCTTCACTGTAGGACGAGATTCGAATCAGTTTTCCAGAACCCTTTTCAAGACAAATGAACATGACCCATTTTCGACATCCTCCTCTTCCCCTGGCCAGACATTGGGCAGTCTTGGTCTTTCTTTCTTTAGCCGATCGCTATGCTGAGGCTGGCGCAACGCTGTCTCCTCCGTCCTTGTCCTTCGCGACGCTCATCCTGCATCCGGCCTGTCCTCTCCTGCAACACCGACACAGAGGGTAAAATCAGGGGGGCGATCGAATGCTCACCATTCTCGGGGATGGGCAGCCGTTCCTCGGAGTGAATGTACCGCATCTTGACTGCGTGGGCTGTGGAATGTCCGAGGGGAGAATTGTCGATGTCGTCGTGCGGTCGGTCGTTCGAGAGGATCGAAATTCGTCGAGACAAACCGCAGGCTTTCTTTGGTGGAGCGAAAACCCGCGGGTTGTGCGTCGCTTAGGGCCTCTTGCGGTTTAGCGCCGTCCGCCTAGGGCTGCCGGTGTATCGTCACGTTACGCCGCCGCTTACCCGTACGGTAACTTTGCTGCGACTGTACCAAAGTGGTAGACCGTAGATACCTACCTGTATAGACACCTAGGAGGTACAAGGTAAAGTATGTGATTGGGTTAATCAGGCTGAGGCGGTCGTCGTCTCCAGGAATACGGAAATGGTGCTGGCGCATGGTAACTGGGGAGGTATATGCTCCCGTACTATTCCAGGCCCAAGGGCACGTGATCTACAACGCCAAGAAGGCATCACGTTATCACTGCCATCCAGAAGCTCTCCATCGAGCATGGACAACCTTTCGAATGATCATATAAAACTTTCATCGGTGGACTGCCCCGTATATCCGTTCACTTCCATTATATATATGCTGCAATATAAAATCATCATCCAGTGCGCCAGGCCAGTATCCCGCTTTTGATATCAAACACAAAGAGCGCCACTTATCCTATATACTACACAATCCCGGTCTCTGTCTGATCGGCCTTAACTGTCGGCCTGCTTATGACTGACCCCTTGAAGCCATTTGCCCCCGAAACTCTTCAGGGTGGATGCCAATTCATCTTTCTCGTCGAGAGCTGCCACATCGTCGCCGCCCCCAATGCTCCGGCCGCTCACCAGCACGTTGGGAACAGTGCGGCGGCCTGTGTTTTCGGCTAGAAGAGCCTGTAGCTGGGGTCCCAAGGGGTGCTGGTCGAGCTCCACAACGTACGGCGCGGGGACGATAGAATATTTGTCTAGGATGATAGATTTGGCCCTCGCACTGTGCGGGCAGTAGGATTTGGAGAAAATAATGACTGGGCAAGGTCAGCCAAGTGAACTTCCAGATGGTAGGAGATGATTAAAAAGAATGAAGGGGTAAGGTAAGCAGCTGGGCGGCGATATACTAACTTGGAGAGCGTTTCAATATGCTATTAAGCTCGGTCTTCGCCTCAACATGCTCATCAGCCACCGACACCTGCTCTTGCTTTTCGGCGTCATTGCGATTCTTGGTGACCGTCATCTTTGTCCGTCCTGCGATTGGTATCTCTTCGGTCTCCTCCTCGCCCTCTTTGGGGATCGCGGGCTTCATTTCGTCGGTGATCGGTTTCATCGGGGTTCCATCGGCCTGCTTCAAGTTGGGCGGCTCTTTCCGCGACGAGCCTTCTGCGGTAGTCCCAAAGTTCCTCGCATCCCTATGAGCTTCTATGGCCGCTACTGTTGATTGATAAAACTTCTGGTTCTGGACTCTCCGTGCATCGCCCTAGGTGGCAGTCGCGCGCCATGTCAGCAAACCGATTCTAGGCTGTCACCAGGAGGCAATATATATACCGAGTAATACAACGTGATAATGATGAAAGCCAGGACCCCAATGGCCAATAGCTTGATGCGGCGTTGGGAAAGCATTTTGGAAACGAGAAGGGAGGTTCCTGAGAGGCGGGAGATTCTCCAAAGGCTCGTTCTCGTCACGAGCACACGATAGACAATGGCGATTAGTGGCGACTAGATGAGGTTCCAAAAAATAATCAAAACTGCCGGGTCAAATGGCCGCTTGGCACATCGGACTCGGGTGCTCTTTAACAGGCCTGGCGAGTCGATAGATCATAGGCGCAGCTCCGACACCAGTAAGGACGGGACATTTGGCGCGGGAAGGCAAAGACAGAAACACTCCAGCTTTGCGGAGTGAACACACGAGGAGTTCTCTGCAATGTCTCAAGGGCCTCGAGACGCTCTCCACAAGACTCAGGTCTGACAGTCGGGGATCGCAGGAGGTTGTCAGGCGTGGGGGCAGCACATGGGAGAAGGGAAAGGGAAGGTCAGGAACCATTCCTTGTCGGGGAGCGGCCCGCGCGCCTAACTCGTTACGTCACGAGGGTCCGGTCCACTAGTGGTTCTATTCTTATTTCATTTCTTATGTCTTGTACAAGTCTACTCCGTACGACTCTGTCCCACCACCAACTCTTTGTCAATTAGGCATTATATTACCAACCATCCATGCTATAATCGGGTATTGGGCTGAGAAACTACTAACGGCAAATGGAACATTCCATGGTATCATGATCGAAGGGGGGGAAACAAAGGCACTCATCTCGCACGGGCGTGTTCACGCAAGCAGTGGAAGGAAAAGCCACCAACCGCAGGGCCTGCAGCGGTGCGACTCGAAGCCATGACAGATTACGCTTGAACGGCAATCCCTGACCGTGGTCCCATGGTTCCTCGGCGCTTGCCCTGGACCACGATCATCCAATCCTCCCATTCCTTGGCAATCTCCATCAGTACATTGCCCATCACCCCAGCCGAGGCCATCAACCCATGGCCTTCCCCCTCAAGGACTCGGACTTCGCAGCGCCGCATGGTTTGACCTAGCCACCGGACATTGTCGACAGGAACGCGGGTGTCTCTGCTTCCATGGTGGATGACAACGTTTCGAGTGATATCGACATATCGAAAACCAATTGGCTGGCGACGCTCCAGGCACACCAGTAGATCGACGGCTGGGTTGGCGTTCGCGGTAGCCAGCTCCCAGATTTTGTGAGTTAGGCGAGTGTCGTAGTCGGTCTGGCGCTCCCGTTCTTCGGATGCCGTCGACGGGGCCGGGTTCGCGGTGACTTCGGGCTTCTTGTCCCCAGACGCGTTCGGTATTGACGGGGGTTGAATGGTTTGCAACGTCCGAAAATCCGCTCCCTGCTGGTGTATCTTGCTGGGAAGACGCTGGGCCCCATTACTCTCGAGGGCAGTCGGGCTAGATGTGTCCTTGACCGTCGCTCTTCGCCTGGCACGTCGAGGAGACTTTGGTAGACTGGAAGTAATACTCGCGCTGGTTGCGCTCATGAAGCTGGAATTTGCGACCTTCAAAATGGATGTCGGAAGCGCGCGGAGTATTCTCTGGGAGTAAGGAACAGCGTTGGTGGGCACGGGGGCCTTGGGCGAGCCTATACTGGATAACTGGGAGGGTGGTATCCAGGGAGCGAGAAGATGAATCCGTCCTCGGATGTGTTGAGGTATTCTCAAGGCAGTCGCCAGCGCATAGATGGCGCCGGCCGAGTGAGCAAGGATGGAGAACTTGGTCACTTTGAGATGATTGCATACGATCGCAACGTCGTCTACTCTCGGGGGTTAGTACGCGCGTGCGGGGGTTTGCGGGGTTTTTCCTTACCAGGCCAGCTCAAGGGAGTCCCCGCCTCGCTCACATGAGGCCCACTCTCACCAACCCCGGGGCGATCCAACGTTATGAGCCGGAGATGAAGAGACCGTGCTAACTCGTCGTAAAAGGCCATCAGATATCGAGTCAATCCCATCCCGAGACAGCAGAGTACTACATAGCCCTTGGGGTCCCCGACTTCTGAAAACGCTATGGCACGACCGGTAGCGGGATGGACCACTTTCTGCGTCAATTTTGAAGACGATACGTAGTCAAAAACCGCAAGGTCGATAGAATCCGCACTTGACGGGCGCTCATCTACGATCGAGCCATGCCCTGGAGAGGGCTGGCCGGACGCAAAATGATTAGGATGCCGGGAAGGTGTCGAAGACTCCATGGACTGCCGGTGATGGATTCTTTCGGTGGAATCGAATTTCTCGAACGATTGCCTCCTCGACGAAGGCTGTAACGGTACGTTGGTCGGTCTAGATGCGAGTATCGGGCTTGTGCGTTTCACCGACCTGCTTTTCCCCGTCATAACAGCCGGTGATGGTGCGCTCTCGTCGAAGTCCAATACAGACTTGCAATCATTCTGCCTTTTCGCGGGCTCAGTGAGACGCTCCCCTTCATCGAGTCTCTGTGGTGGCAGAGTGTGTTGGGAAGGGGACTCTGCGACGGGTTTGTCGGGACTGTCGTCAATTTCCAGCTCAGTTTTGATCTTCTGCTGCTGATCCTTTAACTGTTGTATCCTCTTGGTCACCTGTTCGGCCTCGTTGCTGGAACCGGCGGCGCTACTGTCTGCTTTCATCTCTTTACTTCCCGAGGATGAATACCGACGAGCATGACGGACAGATCTGTGGTGCTTGGGGCTGGATGAGAAACTATGGCGCAGGGACGACTCGCGGGTGGGAATGACCCTGCCACTTCCAATACCACCCGGGGTGCCGGGCGCGCTCTCAGGGGTATATTGCAATGATTGTCGCTCCTTGCTGGAGCTCCTGCTAACGGTCCTCTCCTCCGTAGTGGGGACCATGCCAGATGGGCCCGGCCGGCCCTCCTCGGCGACATCAGCCATAGAATACAAGGATCGCAGGCTGGCTCTACTGCGGGGAATGTTGTGTTTTAAGCTGTCGTTGTAGCTACTTGTCTTCCGCAACCGCTCCGCTCGCTTGTCTTTATCTCCGCCAAATTCTCGGGAGCCTTTCTTCAATAGGACCAGTTGGTTCTTCAGGCTCTTCCTTGAACCCGACGAAGCAATGCTCGGCGCAGTCGACAATCGAGGACCCGGTTCCGCCGTGATCATGCCAAATGCGTAGTCTTCATATGCCGCCTTCGACGAAGTGTACGAGCCCCGAGAGGTCGGTCGTCCCAGGATGGAAGAAGGATCGGGGCCCGGGTTTGATTTTGGGGAGGGAGGAGCTCGAGCCATGCGAATGACGGGCGCAACGGCGGCATCATCCGGATGCAAGAAGGGAGTGTTCGGCGGTTCATCGGAGGCTGGGGGTGCCCCGTAGCTCACACCAAAACCATGCTCGGTGGGCGGGCGCTGGTCTGGGATGGAATGTTGATCGGACGGCAAGACAACGGGCGAGGATGGGCCGGTTTCAGAACCAATGCGCGGGACGTTGTCGAAATGAGATTGAAGGGGCGCGGAGATCGTGGACAGGGATGAGATCAACGAGGAGATCACCTCGGGCGATGCCGGGTCAACCGTTGACGGATTGGCGGAATGTGAGCGCGAAGGCGCGGCTTTGCGATGTCTCGGTAGGAGTGCGGCGGACGACTGGAAAGGGGTTTCAAGCATCGACACCACCGCATCGTCGGTGCGATCCATGGCGACCATGGGACCGGGGAATTCGAAGATATAGTAAACCCTCCAGAGTTTTGGCCCCCTCCCAGTCCGAATTCAGAGACGGTCAAGGACGATATATGCGGGTAGCCTTGGTGCTCACCTGCATGATCTGGAGGGAGCAGGAATTGGCGTCTGCAAGTTGACCTAACGGTGTCAATCTATGACTCTAGATTGCAGGAGTCGCGCGCATGTGCCAGTCAGAAAACAAAGAAAAAAAAATAAAAGGTCGAAAAGTCAAAAATGATCCTGTAAGGATCCAGATCCAAGAAGATCCTTCTTTTTCGCCCCTTGGGATATGCAGGTGAGCGCCCCCTTGCAGAAGGTTATTTCTTCTGGGGAGTGAACGAGGAGAGGAATTGTCGATCAGAGAGAGAGAGAGAGAGAGAGAGAGAACGAAAGAGAGAGAAGAGGATGAAAATCCAAGAGGGGGGAGGAGAGAAATTACACAATTAATAAGATTAAAATTAAATGATAAAAAAAAATAAATCACAGAAAAATTGAGGTTGAACGGAAGAAGAAGTGAAGGGACGGTAAAATTGACCAGGTCGAATAGAAATACAGTCGAAGGCGACTAGAAGGAAACGAAGGGGAGACGAACAGAAGGAAAAAGGGGCAGGAAGCCGAAGCATCCAGGAATTCCTGCGATCTGGAGATCATCCGACAGGCCAATGAAGAGGGGCACGCATGGGGGGTTATCGGGATATCCTCAACTTTCAACCCTCGTCAACTCCCCCCTCGGCCACCTCCCCTGCTGCTCCCGACTTGAATTCCGTCTCCCAAATCTACGCTCGACTCAACTCAATCTGGATGAGAAAATCCATCCAGACGCTCCACCGTCGGCCCCCGATTCGACCGGATTCGACCTACCCTCCTCCGCATGGTTCGCAGATCCAAATTTCACTGCACTTGGCCCACGAGATCACTGGCTGCCCAAAGTTGGATCATCGAACGATCCAACCTTGCACTTACGGAGTAATGCAGTACTTCGTACTTCCTATTGTTCGGGGTTGACCATTATTCAGTGGCATTCATCCAGCAAGGGACAGACACCCCCCTCCGTCCGGTCGACGGTGTCCACTTGGGCTTCTCATTCCAGTTCCACCCTTGACCAGATGGAGAAGACCCCCTCGATTGGCTCCTTTTAGTTGGCTCCTGAGATCGTAAGGATCCTGACGGAGGCTCCCGACCCGGTCGAGGCCCCCACTGCCGGACCACCCTGAAGACCGTCCGGACTTTCGAGTTTCGAGAGTACGGAGTATCTCAGTGATCAGGGATACTCCTCCGTGATTCAAGGGACCGACAAGGCCCCAATTGGTTCTGGATCCATGAGCGTCGTCGTATCTGGAAGATAGCAGCATCGGCATTCTGCGCAGTTTGGTGGCCGGGTGGAGAAAGCTTCTTCTACGGAGAGTCTTGTCCAAGTCCTCGGTCCCCTCCAAATATATATCTTGGGTTTATCCTCTATTCTCCCACCAACAGGTTGTAGGAACCCGTCAATCCAAAGCTTAGCAGGTCTTGGTCCGTTGGTGTTCTACTCGGGAGTATACCGGGGTTATTTATGGAATCATCTCTTTCAGGTCTAGATTTTTGCCAGGTATACTATTGCTTTGAGTACTACTATACTACTATTATGATCTATCCACCATCCATCCATCTATGTTTATGTATTCAGGCTGCACCCGTATCCACCTCTTCGCCTATCCAGGACTATCTGGTGGTCCTCCAGGGCTATACTCCGTACTCCGTTGGTCTCTCGGGCGGGGCTTGGCATGTTTCGCGATGAACTTCGACGTTCAACTCGGAATGGCACCACCGTCAACTTCCCGTCCGTCACCGCCATCTGCGCTGCATTCGATTACCTGGCGAAACAAAAAGAACCGGAAGAAGAAAAAGATATGCGGTGATCTAACCATCCACCAACTACCTTCTGTCCGCAATGGACGCCTACCCCGAAGATTACGTCGTCAACAATCTCCCGTTTATCTTGCTGTCGGGATTGGAAGCAACCGCCGAGGATGACCTGGAACCAAAGCAGACTGACGATCCTCTTCTCCGTGAGAACGGGGTGAGAATATTCTCCGATTTCCCACCCTTGAACGGCCCGACCGCAAAGGAATTGCGCGACGTACTCGTGGAGGAAGATGCATCGACGGCTCCGTGGGAACCGCGAGGGGAGCTCAACACCGAACCCCCCCGGGTAAACTATAAAATCAAAAGCGTTGGTCGGGTAGGTCGGTCCATGCGAGCCCGCAGAACTCTCTTCGCACCAGTGCCGTTGAAGCGCGGCTGCTCAAGAAGTCAAAGGAAATCCTACTGACGGTTAGAAAGTCCTACAGTCTTCCTCCGCGCAAAGCTGCCCCCCCACCCGCGTCTCCTCCGACAAGCCCACCCGCCAGGCAAGGCAGTGACATATCGCATGCGTCGTCGTCGTTGATTCTTCACTCCCCAATCTCGCCCTTGACTCCCGCCTCCCCGACGTTCCCAGATGGCCTGCTCACCCCGCTATGGGTCACGAAACATCAGGACCGGGTTCCGGCCGCCGTGATCAACTTCTTCCCCTTCTGTCTAGATCACAACATGAGCTCTCTGCGCGACAACCAGCTGAAGATCGAAATCAACGGCCTGAAGAAAGAATGGTCATACTCCGGCTACAAGACCCGTTTCATAGTGGTCTTGCTGTCGGAAGAACCGCACAGTGGCTATATTGGGGACGCGGATGATCGGGTGGCGAGCATTCGCAGGGCGACCAACCTGGATCCGAAATCCATCTTCCTTCTCCCCTCGGATGCAACTTCCTTGGAGCTGAAAGAATTTGCTCGATCTCTGCTGTCATTGCTCCAGCCGTCGATTATGGAATACTATCGAGACCTGTCCAAGCATGCCAGGCGAAAGCGCAACCGGAGCACCATACCTCCCCCAACGGCGCCGCCAACAAGTGGCACTTCTCAGACCCTCTCACTGCAAGGATGGAATGTCCGATATGAGTTCAAGATGGGGATCTTTGCCGAGTTTCGGCATGAGATGGATGCCGCGCTCAGGAACTACGAAAGCGCCTACGAGACTTTGTTTGGCCAGGAGGTATTTGAGAACATTGCCGGATGGAACCCGAGGTTTAATCATGCGCGTCTTTTGGCAGATGCCATCGCCATACGTATCATTCGCTGTCTGCTTTGGTCTGGACAGACCACTGCCGCGGTGCGGTCATGGGTCAGCCATCGAGATCACTCTCAGGACATCATCAACAGACGCGGCAAAGGAACGAGAAACTATGGATGGGAAGCTTGGGAGGCTAGGTGGTCCATGGTAATGGCCCAACTTATTCGCCAAGCTAGCATCCCCTATTTCACCTCCGTCGGGATCACCCAGGACCAGTTCAACGAGCAATTTTCGATTTTCGTGCCTCGCGAGAAGAATGGCCCCCATGCCGATACAATTACCCCTTGGGAGCATCTTCACCATGAAGGATACTGGCTATATCGATCGGCGAAACATTCCATGTATCGTCGAACTCTAGCGGAGCAGATCCCTGACGAAGACCGGATGCCGCCAGGACAATCTCCCGCTTCACAAATCGCGAGCAAATCCTATCTCTACGATACATATCTGGCCCCGGAAACCCATCTGGAGGCGCCTCAGGCAGGCTCGACGGGCTTCGACCATTCATCTCTAATAATAAGTACCCTAAAAGCTGCGCTGGAGGAGTTTGCAAAACGAAACCAAATCAGGAAAACGGAAAGCATTACCTTGGAGATAGCTGAAGAATACATGCGCACAGGCTCTTGGTCTGAGGCTTATGGTATACTCCAGCCGCTTTGGCCAACCCTTACCTGGCGACGATCGGGTTGGTGGCAGCTCATGGCCAAATTTGGCTGGGCGCTGCGAGAGTGCGCTTTACAGGTGCATGATGGTGAAATGGTGCTACGTGTAGACTGGGAGTTAATTCATGGAGGTAAGTATATCTTTCCCGCAACGCCTAGCAATTGCATCTAGTTGCAAGATCCTCCCTTGGCCTTGCGTAGCTAACGTTCGATTGCACCCAGTCTTTCAACCAAGACCCGACTGGCAGTATGACCTCCACCGCAGCCTTGAGGACCTTCCACTGGTGAAACCTAAGCCCTCCATTGTTCTTAAAGCCGAGGATATTCTATCTAGTGGTAGGTTTGAGAAACCTAGTTTCGATGTTTTCCAGCTAAACGGTTTTGGTCGTTATAGTCACGGCCTCCTTCGTGTTCGCAAACTCCGAAGGGAATGTTGGCGAGCCTTTGCGGTGTCAGATTGCGATTACATCATGCGCCCAAAAGTCTTCGAAACCCATTCGATTTTCCGAGGTTAAAGTTGTTTTCGAGGGCTGTCTTCGCCCCATAAAACTAGAGTCTGACCACAGCACGGATGCCAATACGGCGGCTACGTGCACCGTATCTTCACTCTCATTGCGTGAACCGAACATCTCCAGCGATTCATCATCTCTGCAATCGCCTAATAGTTGCTTGACAGCCCTCGTCGGTGCCGCCGATCTGACCCTCGGGCCCTCCCAGACTAAGGTGTTTGATTTGACCTGCATTCCCCGAGAAGCTGGAGACTGTCGGGTTGCATCCGTGGCCCTTCTGGTCGAGGAGGAAAAGTTTGATTTGGCGTGTGTGGCTACAGACATGGCCCAGCAGGAGTCTTTCTGGTGGCGACATGGCACGAAAGGTCCAAGCCGAAGGAGGGTTGGCAAAGATCGGGATATAACCCGATGTAAGATTATGCCCAAGCCGCCCAAGATTCGGATAGCAACCCCGAATCTCCGAGATACCTACTACACCAACGAAAGGATTGTTCTGAGAATCGGCATACACAACGAAGAAGATGAGGCCGCAGATGTTTCCACCGAGATCCGACTTTTCGGTCAACCAGAGTCCACTGCTAAAATTCTATGGCTCGACGAGGAAAACTCGCCCGATTCCCAGGACTCCGAGCGAAGCTCTCCGATCGAGGGTGTTGCTCATTTTGCGAAGCGGCCGATTGGTGTGATGGCGAGCCTCTCACAACGGGAGCTGGCCGTAATACTCACAGATACCCACGATGCTTCAGAATATGAGCTTGAGATATCCTCCGTATATCACCTGGTATCGGACATTCAAACACCTATAATCGCAACCCTAAGGGTTGGTCTGTCGGTCATTCGACCATTCGAAGCCAACTATGATTTCCTTCCTCGTCTGCACTCTCAACCATGGCCGGATTTCTTTTCGATTCAGGAGAATTTACTTGCTGATGAAAGTGTGAGCAAGGCCGGGGGCCTGCAGCAACGATGGAACCTAAATTCCAAGCTGGTTTCCTTTGCACTGGAGCCACTCGTTATCGAAAATGTGTCCTTAGTGCTGCTCGGGATCGCAGGGGGAGCCACTTCTGACATAGGAACCGAGTGGGTTGTCAGTCCCGAAACACCAGAACTCCACCCCGAAGAGCTCCGCGAATCCAACTTCGTGTTGGATATACAGAAGGCGCTTCTGGGCGATCGACGGCCCACGGCGCTGAATCTGGCACTGGAGATCAAGTGGCGCCGAGCCGATGAAAGTGAATCGCCTCCAGATAGTGCCACCACCACGAGGCTTGCAATCCCTCGCTTTGTTGCCCCAGCTGGCGAACCTCGTGTGCTTGCGTCAGCGATGTCCTCCAAGACCCTCTCTGGCCTCATTCACCTGGACTACACTCTGGAAAACCCATCGATGCACTTCCTCACGTTCAACCTGACGATGGAAGCCAGCGAGCACTTTGCTTTTAGCGGCCCGAAGACAATGGTTGTGCAATTGGTGCCGTTGAGCCGGCACACTGTCCGATACAACTTGCTGGCGTCTAAGAGGGGACTGTGGATCCAACCTCAACTTCTGGTGGTCGACACATACTTCAACAAAACCCTGCGCGTACTCCCCACGGAGGAGATGAGAGCTGACAAGAAAGGAATCCTGGTCTGGGTCGATGCAGACGACTAGAGCGTCCGGTCCATGGTACTAAACATTGTGCGTCCCTGAGGATTTGTGTGGCATTTCCCTGTTATTTCGAGAGAGGCGCAATAGAGCCCTGCATAGAATAGCGACTCATCGACGTGATGAGAATATGATACATGAATCCCAGTGCATGTCCCGGCCGTAGTTGAAGAAGCCGAGCCCCCGAGGTCGGGTCCGCACGTGACACGGCCCTTATCACGCGCGGCCCAAAGCGGACTAGCGGCGATCGCAGTTGCCCGCAGCTCTCCATTCGGCGGAGAGAGAGAGAGAGCGACAGAGCGAGAGAGAGAACCCTGGAGAGCGCCTGTTCCTCCATTCTCTTTCCTCCCATTTCAGTCCCCTCGCCGAACTAGATCGCCTATCTCGATCACACCTCCCCTTCCTTCCCCGCCTTTTCTCTCTCTCTGCTTTACTTTTGTCTTCGCTCGGCCGCAGTGCGACCCCGTCGCCCCCATTGGTCGCCATGGCTGCGCAGGCGGCTTTGATTGCTGATACCATCGTGGGTATGAAGCGGGCTTTACATAAGGAGACTAATTGTAGGCTACCCTAGATAACATTACTCCCGCCCATCTGACTAGCGCCTTCCTGACTTTCCTTCCTCCAGACTCAGGCCCGGATGACCCGATTACGGAACCCACCAATCGAGGCAACAAACTGCGAGCCAATGCACAGTATGTTCGTGAGGGTGCACTAGGATACATTCACTCGGAGGACCTCTATAAACAGGTAGGTCATGTCTTCTCGGCACGAAAATTGCCTGATGCGCGCGTCTGCTTCCCAGTTGAACTGTCGTTTCTAGAATTCGCTAACTTGAGGGTATTTTTCCCCTTTCGTTCTGAGCAGAAAATTGAACATGCCGGATACACCCGTTACATACTTCAACCCAATCCTATACGGTACGACTCTGAGGGAGACGAGCTTGACGAGGATGACGAAGATTCCGAGGCGGATGCCATTGCGGCGGAAGAAAACCCTTTTTCTGAAATTGCGCTGGAAAGTAAGCTGTTAACCTTGATTCCGCCTCTTACCTTCCCCATGCTTTACCCTTTCCTCCTTCAAAGCAAAACCACTCGAACATGACTCTAACGACTGTTTTGCGTCTAGATTTCCTATGCCCTCTGAAGCATCCGTCGGAGCTACCCACCCACCCCTCGTTATCCCATGCTTATACCTCCAAGGCCCTTTTCAATATGACACAGGCTATTGATACCAAGTTGCGGCAGGAGCGTGCTTTATTATGGCGCGCGAGGAATCTTCATCGGCAGTTTTTAGGTGACGGATCGTGGGTACCATGCGGGACGATAGAAACGCCAGAAGACAGGTGGATGTTTGAGCCCCGAATGGCTAGCACTGGGCACAGCACTCCGTTAGCCCAGGGGCGGGAAAATGGAACTTCCACACCATCAGCCGCCGCGGGGACACACGCTCAAAATAATGAGCCACCGAAACCACGCTCCGCAGAGCTTGTGCCAAAGGAGTCACAGCCGGATCAGAACGGGGCACAAGCTGCAGACAAAGATGTGGAGATGACAGATGCCCAGAACCAAGAGACGCCAAACGATGTCCCTAAAGATAATGTCGAACCGGGAAAAGTTCCCAAGGCGGAAGAAGTCGATACACCTGTTGGGGATCTCCCACAACATCCGGAGACTACGGGTCCGGGCCCACAACCTAATGGAAATAGCACGGGGAACGCGCAGTCTGAACAAGATCGGGCGTCCGACTCCGATCATACACTTGAAAAGGAGCGGAGAGAGTGTGGGAACGACAGGCCAGCCGCAAGCGTCGAGAGGGCCGCTGCTGATCGCGGAGAAGGGAATGAAACGGACCGAGACGAAGAGATGCGTGATGGGACTGAGCCGGGGCCGCCGCGGCGCATGACAACTCGGGCACAAGCTGGCGCCGTCAACTCACAGCCGGAGCTTAACCCAGGCATTCTCTCCCCATCACCCTCCGACACTCTCAGTACACTTCCGACACCACATCCTCTTTTCCTCACACCGAACTCCGTCCGACCGGATCCGAATTTTGGTCTGCCGCCCAACGAGGCCGAGGATACGCGGCGGCTACTTTGGTCGTATGTCCAGAAGCAAGAGGAAACGGTTCGCGGGTTCGAGCATATGTTAGAGAGTCTTTTACGTGCCTGCCGGATGAAAGACGACGTCCTGGAGTGGTGCAAAGCGGAGGGCCATGTGGGCGAGATGAGCGACGGGGAAGATTGGTATGACCGTGAGAAATGGGGGCTTGCAGAAGGAGAAGATCTCAAGAAGGGTGCCGACGAAGATGAAGTCGAGACGGTGGAAGAGAGTCGGACGACGAACAAAAGGGGCCGAGGCCGACGAGCCTAAACCGACGCCCCTCTCTAGCATAAATCCATAGCGTGGAGTTGGCGGTGTTTGCGTTTAGATGCCGTGGACATTTCTGGAGTCGTTCATTAACATGTATTAACCAGATTCCCCGACGATAACATTTTTTCCCCTTAACGAACTATGAGAACAAATCGATTGCTTTTGATTTATCACGGTCACTTTGCTCCGCCTCGAAGACTATCTATCTACTCTTTTCTCTTCGGAGGAAAAGAAGCCCACGTAGAAAGAGAAGTAAATGAACCATCCACCGCCTCTATTCAAATGCCATCGCATCACGATGACAGGACCCCGATCGTCAGACCTTTCCTTGTTGAAAATGCCACCCTGTACTACTCACCACGGCCGTCTCTGACGGGGGTTCGACTGACGTCTCTCGTCTGACCACCCGTGTCGGTGTGATGGATGTTGAAAGTCCAAAGCCTCAACTGCTTTACAAGGGGCATATGCCCTCATTCTGCGTCGGGGCTCGCATTACCGTACACCTAGACGACCGCCCATTCTGGCTTTCTATCGCAGTGGTTTACTGGCTCTTGCCGCCTTGCCTCGACTTGGCGCGCTCACGCTCCCGCTTAGCATAGATTTCGGCGGTGAAAGGACTATCCAGTCGCGGTTAGCGGGTTACACCATTTTCTCTCGTCTCTTTGTCCCGGGTCGATTCCGACGGGCACCAGGATCTCGGGTGGCTGCAGAGGGGCAATTGACTAGGAGTGAAAGGGGCGGGGAGAAAAGAAAGGTTAAGCACTTACTCCTCCCAGCGGAGAGCAAACCAATACAGAATGAAGACCTCGGCAGTCAGGAAGATGCCCGCCACCTTGCCCTTGTACAGAGCAACGCCCAGGAAGTTCAGGGTGCTTCCCCAGTACATGGGCGAGCCGGTCACATTGAAGGGGAAGCCGGTGACGGGAGCATCCATGAGAATGCCAAAGTAGTCCCCAAGGTAGGTCCCGGTGACGCCCAGCGCATACATGCTGGACAGGACGAGAACGGAGCCGATGGCGAAGAGGGCGCCGCCTAGGATCGGTTGGTGCACTGGGGCGTAATAGGGTTGGTCTTCCAGGGCCAGTTGATACACATGGTCGCGAGCGATGCCCAGGGTGAAGATGGTGAAGGCGAGGAAATAGCACCCGTTGTAGGGGCTACCGAATATACGAGTCAGGTAGTGGTTTCGATACTCTACAGAATGACGCATCAGGGTTGGGACATGAGCCTTGTATACACGACGGAGACCAGCGTCTCCGCGCAGGTGAGCTAGGATCGAGCCAAAGGGGACCAACCGGCACGGGCCACGATGCTAAGGGCCAAACGGGTCACGGTTAGTGAACTGGTCAACGGCTCCCGGAGTATTTCAGATCTCGAGGAGGAAGGGACGGCCAGAGCAACTTACTTCCAAAAGATGGGGTTGAATGCAACGGACAGCGCACACACTGGGGGGGAGAGAGCGGAGTTCAGTATCACATGCGGGGAGAGACTCGGCGAGCAGACTTACATTGAAGGGATTGTTGGGATAAATCGACAAAGTCTGTGAGGGTTGCCATGGTGGATGGGGAGTGGTGGTGAACAGGACGTGGGTTGTGGAGGGGAGAGAGAGGAGGAGGAAGAAGAGAAGGGAGGAGGGAGGAGGAGAGAAGAGGAGAAAGTGGAGAGAAGCGGCCAAAACACATGACGTCGCTGCTCTGCGTATTATTCCGTATGGTAATTGGTATGGTATCCTCTCTCACCGCCCTCCCGACACGCGCCGATCCGGTCCTGTCGCTCTTCCTACTTGCTTCCTTCCCTTCTTCTCCTTCTGTGGCAGGTCGTCTCTCTTGCTTTTCCCTCCCTTCCCCCTCGGAAGCGTCATGGGAGAGCTTCTTTCACTGACAGTGCATCTGGTCCGGGGAGAATGGCCCTGAACCGTCGTGATCTTGTCTTGCTGGCCGCCGGTGGGTTTATTGCGTGGGGCCTGGCCGTCCGTTGGATTCCCGTTCTGCGGTTTCTGGGGTATGCCGTAGGACTCGGCATCCTCCTTGCGTCGGCCATTTTATTCGCCCTCGTCCTCTTGACCGTCCAGACCCCGAGCCTCGCGAGCACTGCTCGTCCGAAGAACCCGTGCGTTGCAGCCGTCGCTTCTCGTCACTGGCGAGAGGAGTCGCAGGGTCTGCAAAGGCGCTCCGCTTACCAGCCAGCCTCTCTCTTTCCTCCGTCCTTCGTTGTGTCGGAAGCCATTGATGACATCTTGGCTCTTCTCGTCCGAGACTTCGTCGCATCCTGGTACAAAAGCATCAGCCCAAGCCCGGTTTTCGTGAATGAGGTGGATCGTGTCATCAGAATAGCGATTGGCAACCTGCGCGATCGGATTGTGGAGGAAGACCTGGTGTCTCTCGTCGTATCTCGCGTGTTCCCTCTCTTGACAACGCATCTCAACGAGTTTGACGTCGCCGAGCGGTCGGTGCGTGGGCGCAACCTGACGCGGAACGTCACCGAATCGGAGGAACTGGATCTCGCCATTGCGAGCAAGTATCGCGATGGCCATCTGCATCCCGCTGCTGCGCTCTCGCTTGCCGATCAAAAGCTGGTGGAGCAGGAATACCTCCGAAAGATTGCAAATGCGCTACTGCCCCAACTACTCCCGGAGACTGTTCTCAAAAGTCGCATCGTCTCGGTGTTGGTCAGGGAGCTATTGTCTTGTGCCGTTCTTTTCCCCTTGGTGTCTGCGATGTCAGACCCAGACACGTGGAACCAGCTGATGGAGGCCTATGGGAGGACTGCTCTTCAGGATCGGAAAACGGTGCGTAAGCTCCGAGCCGCGTTGGATGAGCATGCGTCTCCCGCCTCGAAGTCAAAAAACGCCCGCCAATTTCCCCGGCTTGGCCCAAATGATTCCGAGCGTGCTTTCGAACGTTTTGTCCGTGCCATCCGGCGGTGCAACAATCTCTCAGATGCCAGGCGGTTCCGGGCCCTCGTCGCGAGCCAATTGAAGCGAGAGACCATGGTTGAAGGGCAAGACCAGGTTTATTTGCGGCGTTTGGAAACTGGGAAGAGAGTTTTGGATCAGAAGGTATCCAAGCTTTCAACCAGTGGCGGTGGCCCGGTCTCGTACGCCTCCGCGGCAACGTCGCACTTTCACCGTAAAAACTCCTCCGCGTCCCATGAGGTTTCGTTGGTGGATGTGATGCACGATGCTGCCGGACTCTCCTACTTCATGGAATTCATGGATCGTCAGCAGCTCATGCCTCTGGTGCAGTTTTGGATTGTTGTCGACGGGTTCCGCAATCCGCTTGAAGATGATTTTGGCGACGAAAATGCCCCAGGCTCGACCCACTGGACAACGGCAGACCGAAATGATATGGCGCTGATAAGTGAAACATATCTCTCGAAGAGCGAGCTCAAAGTGACTCAGGAATCACGTCAAGCGGTGAAAGCATTCTTGAATGCGGGCAAGCGGGCTACTCCTGAGCAGTACCGGAGAGCTAGAACAGTGGTTTTGACCACCCAGTCGGCGGTGTTGGAGGAGCTCCAGAGCACCTATTATCCTAAATTCAAGCATTCCGATTTGTACTATAAGTATCTCGCCTCAGACGAGGCCTCGCATCCGCGCTCTCATACCTCACCAGTGCCTCAGCAGCCCTCTTCCGCAACGGAAGCTCCCGAAAGGCGGCCTCTTCCCCCGTTAATGGGTCGCACGGCATCACATCCAGGAATCAAACCAAAGGACCTTCGGAGGGCCGCTGTTTCCTCGAGCGATGTTCGAAGCATGAGCAAATTGTTTGATGATGACGAGCCTCTCCGACGATCCTTCGACTCGGAGCGGTCGGTTCCGCTGTTCGATGATGACTACGACACAGACCCTCTTGCTATGTCGACCAACAGTCTGGGGCGGGACTCACAGAATGGCGAGAACGAAACGAACCAAAACCAGGTGATTGAAACGATGGAAGCTGCGTTGAACGATATCATCACCGGCGAGCCAAAGAATGGCAGGCTGGAGGATCTCAAGGGCGTGGATTTACCTTCAACCGGATTCCTAGGCAATGACTCGGCGTCGAAATCTCCCCGGAGCTCGTTGGAATCGGCACGGGCAGACGACAAAGCGAAGCCCAGCATTGCCTCGCTAGGGCTTGTAGACCAGTCCTCACGCCTAGGAGTCTTTGCCGATGATCTCTTCCCCGACCAGCAGAAGTTCATCGAGGATGAGTACGAAGAGCCGGTGGGTATCGACGACAAGGATCCGGCCGACGAGGTTCTGAAGGCCGCCCCAGGCGATCTGGGGCTGACGGAGGCGGTTGAAGCGCTCACCGCAGATATCGAGAAACTCGGATCGCAAGATGCAGTGGTCGACGCTCTGACCCGGAAGGCCGAGCTCACCAACAACACCGCCGAATTGAGGATTCTTCGAAAATCCAAGGCGAGCATCCGCCGGGAAATGCAGCGTAAGGAGATGCAACGACAGCAGTACATCATCCAAGAGAGTGACAACAGCTTGTATGGTCGGTCGGCCGTTCGAATCAAGTCCATCGTCGTGGGCAAGGAAGAAGACGGCCGAGAGTTTGCCATGTGTATGCCAACCCCTGCCTTTCTCCATCACCCAGAACCTTGCGAATCGGCTAACACCTGTTCCAGATGTGGTGGAGGTACGAAGAAATGCTGGCGAGCAGATGCCCGCGGCGTCGTGGGCCGTTGCTCGCCGATACAGCGAATTCCATGAGCTCCATCACAAGCTACGCATGAGGTACCCGTCGGTTCGCAACCTGGAGTTTCCTCGGCGCCGCATGGTCATGAAACTACAGAAGGAATTCTTACAGAAACGGCGGCTGGCCCTCGAGGCCTATCTGCAAAGACTGCTGCTGCTGCCAGAGGTATGCCGCAGCCGAGACCTGCGCGCGTTTCTGTCCCAGCGAGCCATCATCCCCCGCGACGAGACTCCTCGTGAGGGAGAGACCAAGGATCTCGTGACTCGGATATACAACTCGGTTGCCGATGGCATGGATGACTTTCTAGGGAATTTCGGCGTGTTGGACCAGCTTTCGACAGCCGGGCAGAACCTCATTTCCGCCGCGACCACACAGCAGCATGGTCCAGCTTCGGAGTCCGGACTCGCCACCGAGGATGCGGTGACGGCGGCGGAGGCGGAAGCCGAACTGAATGCATTTGAAGATCGTGAACTGGAGCCATTCATCAAGCCGATTTGCGACCTATTTCTGGAGGCGTTCGAGTTGAACCGAGGGAACAACTGGCTGCGGGGCCGGGCGGTTGTCGTCGTCCTTCACCAGCTGCTGGGTGGCACGATTGAACGCAAGGTGCGTGAAGGGGCGCGGTCGCTGGTCCAGGACGAGCCGTTGCTGCGGTATCTCGCGCTGGCCAAAGAGACGCTCTGGCCCGGGGGCTCGCTGCGCCAGAGCAAAGTGCGCACGGCGTCCGAGCGGCTGAAGAGTCGCACCGAAGCCAGTCTGGTCCTGGCCACGCTGGTTCCAGAACTCGCGGGCAACGTCGTGGGACGAGCCAATGCGCAAGGGGCCGCGCGCCGGATTTTCGCGACCGTGAACAACCAACGGCTCAACACCCACCTGGTGTTTACCGTCCTGGACGAGATCGTTTCCGTCCTCTTCGGTGGCGTGCGATGAAGGATGCTTCCAAACTGAACGTCGTCTTACCTCGGGTGTATCGAATAGATTATCTACTTGTCTAGTACTCTCCGAACTCGTAGTTGGTCAGTCCAGCCAAGCGACTAGTAACGTTAGTGGCCGTCGGGATCAGCTTTAATTCTGCCGATCCCCATCATGCCCCCTTCTCTACTCGGACGGATGGTGCGGTTTGTTCCTGGATTACAAAGACCTTTCGCATTGTTCAGTTGGTAAAGAGAGTGAAACTGATCCGAGGGCAACCCCCGGCAAGCATAATGAACAACCCAATAGTTAAATAGACAAGAGAACCGAGAGAAGGATTGCAGTGACTAACGCCATCTGAGCTCCAGCTTCTACATTCCCTGTAGCCTTTAGAACAGACAATTCCGGAGTGGGGAAGGGAGTGACCGAGAACAAAAAAGGAACGGTTGATCCTTTGCCTTGCTGGCAATGGTCCATCTCTATGCCTCTTCCTTCTTCTTCTTCGACTTCTTGCTGGGCTGTTGGGGAGGACCTCGCTTGGTCTGGTGAACGATCAGACGTGTCCAGCACTCGTCCTTGTCCCACTCAAACCCAGCAAGGTAGGGCTCTTCAAGCTCGTCGTCGGCCTAGAAACCGAGGTTAATTCCGTACGACCGATAGTCGGGAGAGATCGCGGAAGATTGCTCATGGCATGGTTAGTTGCCAACGTACCTTCTTCTTGAATTGCTTGTAGATTGCGTCCAGCGCATCTTTGATCGTGACTCCCTTGATGTTCCGAGCAGTCACTTCCAGTCCCAGCGGGAAGTGCAGGTCAATCTTCTTGACCGGTGGATTGATGAGCTGGAGTTTGAGAATATCTCTATCCTCGATTGTGGCCGGTGAGGTGTTGAGTTTCCTGCGAAGGATTAGTCTCTGGCAGACAGACGGGGACATGGCCCACCGCGGAGTGGAATATGGGAAATTCAAACCCACCATCCTGTCTTCTGCGTCTCGATCGGCAGCGTCAATTCAATTTTCTGTGCCTCTGTAGTATCAATTCATCAGTACGCAATTCGAATGGGGCGAAACTGGGCCATTGGGCTTGAGCTCGAGGACCGGCTCTCGCAGCTGCAGCAGACTTACCTAGATCTTTGATGTTCCAGACACCTTCCGACACTGACGAGTTGCGCTTGTGAGACTTCTTGGCCTCCTTGTCCGGGGCCTTCTCGTCTTTGGGAGATATCGACAAGCCAGCAACGGCAGAGTCGACCTTCGTGAGTTCGGCGGACATGGCTCAAACCAGGTGAGAGATAGAGGGGATGTAAGGAAGATTTGGGAGAGAGATCACTGTCGATACAGACAAACTTCGGGCAGATGGTCAGAACTGCTTTACACCGGGGAATTGTGACGGGTGAACAAAGAGAAGAGGGGAGATGTTCCGGGTGTGGGGCGATCGAGTCATCAGAGATGAGCCGAGATAGACAGACGGATCGATGGAGAGAAAAGAGAGAGAGAGAGAGAGAGAGATGGAGAGAAAGGGAAAGGGAAAGGGAAGAGAATGAATGGGGATGGGAATGACAGCCTACGGGGATGGATGGAACTTACCAAGCTTGATGGAGGAAGACTACCAGACAATTGGCATGGAGGAGAAGAAAGAAGAACAGGAAGGAGGAGGGAGGACGAGGGGGAAAAGGAGCGGTAGAAGAGGGGAAGGGCAGGTGACCAGACGGACCGGACTGGACATGGACTGGAAATGGACAGGAGTCGCAGCTACCGGCGAGGCCCGCCGAGTCGAGGGTGGCGGCGCGGTACCTGCTACTTCGAGACGAGCAGTCGACGGTACGAGACATCATTGGATTGCAGCGGATGCCGTACGATGATGATGATGATGATGATGATGCCGGCGCTGCGGGGTCTGGCCAGCCTTCATTCTTCGTCTACATTCATTCATTCGTGGGTTCCGGTCTAGCCATCTGATGATCTAGTAGTAATCGTATACTGCGGAAGTCGACCTTTTAACGGACCTATTTACCACTACCTACAATACTGCGTAGAGAAGGAAATACTTCACTTGAAGCAAGTGGATCTCCACCTTGGCGCATACAGTGTAGGTATACCTCGTGGATACATCGGGTGTACCCCGTCCATCGACGGGTTCACGATGCCCTCTCGGTATGGCATGAACATTGGATGAATGAATGAACGAGACGATGCCCTCCCCTTACGTCAAAGCCCCAAACCCCCAAACCCCCAGAATGCCGGCCGGGGCAACCGGATCACGCGAGAAACCTTTTGACGTCGAGAGCTCCCTCGGCGGTCCACTAAGGCTGCACCCCGCATTCCCGTCCGCTCCACTCGCCCCATCCGACGGTTTAGTCCCGTACTTTAATGCCTCCATGGGAGGATGGATTGCTGGGCTGCTGGAGAGGGGGATGGAAAATTGAAAGGGATTTATTCAAGAACAAAGAAAATGAAAAGAAGGAAAGTTGGCAAAAAAAAAAAAAAAAAAAAACAAAAGGTACCGAAGAGAAGAAAGAAGGAAACGAACATCAGCCCACAAGAGGAAGACAGAACACGTCATGCCAGACGGTCGTTGAATTCGATTATCCTCATCCCCAGGGATATCCGACCTGAATGCCCTTCTTTGGGGGAGGAGCTGAAACCAAGTCATGGCATCATGGCCAAACCTTGTATGTTCCCCCTCATCATTGGATGATCTCTGCCCGCCCGAGTAGGATCGTCGGGAAGGACAATTGGTCCAGGTGGGCAGACGGGTGGTGTGATGCACGAACCCTAGTCGATGCAGGTGTATACGTCAAAGGATGGGGAGATCATCATATGGTTGGTGGCCGGCCACCGTCTGTCCAAATCCAGGCCCGTTGATCTGAGCGGTAGCCCTCGCAGGAGGAGGAGTGTCTCGTTTTTGAGAAAGTGACCAGGTGCTCTGGATATGATTTCGTCATGAAACTACTCCGTACTACTACGGAGTTCAACCCCCTGCATGCTCACCGGCCGTACTGACACCGATATATACATCGACAGTCGGTTCAATTGTTTGATGCCGAACCTATTCCGTCGACGGGACTTCGGGGGGCGATACTTCATACGCCATGGGCCGTTGACCGACGGTGAATGCAGCCGTAGTGGATCCTGCCTGCGTCCATTCCTTCTCCCGTAGAGGTCATTGTCAACAATACTCCGGAGTAATGACATCCATCCACGATGGACGACGAAGAGAGCGGTCGGAGGCGGTGTGGCGGGCCCGAGGATACTGCCGCATGGGCTTGTCAAGCTGGCCAAGCGCGTCGTCTCTTTCTTGACCATCGACCCTCGACCCTTGGTTTGGCCTGGACTGCCCTTTTTTCATTGACCACCTAAAGCCGAGGCAATTATTGCCTTCGTGTCAATCCGACCATTCTTCTTGTTCCAATCCCCGTGCCTGCGACAGGTCCGTGGTGCTGCCTCGCTCTCCCGTGTTTGATCGGACGGGTCCCCCGAAAAAAGGCAAAAAGTTCTCGCTCGAATGTCGCTCTTCGGTACCGTCGGCGCTGCGTCGACATCGGCAGGCCAAACAAACACCACCGGCGATATATCCAAAGATGTCGCTCTCGCCTCACCTCCGGAGGACAGTATCTCGGACCTTCAATTCTCTCCCGCCACCGACCATCTAGCCGTGGCCTCGTGGGACAAGAAAGTTCGCATCTATGAAATCAACGAACAAGGTCAAAGCGAAGGCAAGGCTCTTTTCGACCACGAAGCCCCGGTTTTGAACTGTTGTTGGGCCCCGGTGAGTCCGAAGACCTCGCAGCGCCAGACGGAGCTCTGCTTCCCCCCATCCTCCGCCGCTCCATTGCTAACGATCCTTTCGCACATCAGGACGGAACCAAAGTGATTGGGGCCGGCGCCGATAAAGCTGCTCGCATGCTCGATCTTGCCTCAAATAGCACGACGGCCGTTCAAGTGGCTGCCCACGATGCTCCGATCAAATGCTGTCAGATGATTCCCAACCCGAATGGAAACGGCCCCCTTCTCGTCACCGGGTCATGGGATAAAACGATCAAGTATTGGGATGTCCGAAGCTCAAACCCCATTGCCACGGTGGAGTGTCAAGAGCGCGTCTACACCATGGACGTGAAGAACAAGCTGCTGGTTGTCGGCACGGCTGATCGCTACATCAACATCATCAACCTGGACAACCCCACCAAATTCTACAAAACCATGCAGTCGCCTCTGAAGTGGCAGACGCGCGTGGTCAGCTGCTTTACCGACGCCACCGGATTCGCGGTCGGTAGTATTGAAGGCCGCTGTGCCATCCAGTACGTCGAGGAGAAAGACTCCAGCTCCAACTTCAGCTTCAAGTGCCACCGCGAGACCCCCCCAAACCAGCGAGACATCAACAACATCTATTCCGTCAATTCGATTTCATTCCACCCGGTCCACGGTACGTTCAGTACGGCAGGCAGTGACGGCACCTTCCACTTCTGGGACAAAGACGCCAAACATCGCCTGAAGGGCTACCCTTCCGTCGGGGGACAAATCTCCAGCACGGCCTTCAACCGCACCGGCACCATCTTTGCCTACGCCGTGAGTTACGACTGGAGCAAGGGTTACTCGGCCAATACCCAGCAGCTTCCGAACAAGGTGATGCTGCATCCGGTGGCGCAGGAAGAAGTAAAACCTCGGCCTGCCGCTAGGAAAAGGTAATGAGAGAGCACGGAGCATCTAAAATGGGGCGTCGCTTGGGGTTCGGGGTGCCTGGGGCCAACTTGTTTTAAGTCGATACCAAATATCAATTATGTCGAATCCAGAGTCCTCATTTGACGGTGCTTTTCGATCAATGATCGATCATCCAAATGGTCCTGGTCACGTTGGATTGATTTCTTTGCATTGTTATTATCATTTCTTTTCCTTTTCCTTCCCCGGGAATGTCTCTTAAAACACCCTTGGGAATGCATATGAGCGAATAATTTCTGGTGGGACATTTCTACGTGCCCTTTTTTTTTTTTGTCAATTTTTACGATCTCCCCATAAATCCCGGAAGGAAGTGCCGGTCAATCTCTTATGTTTGTAGTCAGGTTTTATATTCCATAGACAAAGAGTAACAATCAAATCAACCGTCTCTTAGATATGAGGGGGTTACGTGAGGAACAAAGCTGGTAGAAAGTCAAGTAAACCACGGCTCCTGTATTTGGAGGGGCTGCCAAAAAAAAATTAACGAAGACCCGCCATTATTTGCTGGAAGCTTCTCACTAATCACCACCACGCCGCCAATCTCCCAATCCTTGAGATCATTCTTGCTTTCTTTCATCTCTTTAACCTCCTTCTTTTTTTGTTATTATTTTTTTTTTATTGCTGGGGCATTCAAAGTTGCCCCGGGTGCTTGATCTACCTTTCTGTAACCCTTTTTTTTTTTTTTTCGGACCATCCTCTGTTCATTGTCCACCATTTCACTCCCCCACCACCCACGACCTGCTTGAAAATGGAGAATAACCTACTTGAGAGTCTTCTTGACCTCGAAGAAGAATTCTACCAGGAGGGGTATGACTTAGGGGTTTCTGACGGCGCAAAAGCCGGCTATACCGAAGGAAGTGTGTTTGCTGTCGAGAAGGGATTCGAAAAATTCATCGAGCTCGGGCGTCTTTACGGGAAAGCTCTCGTCTGGGCCCAACGATTGGCAGACAGTAAGCCATCTAACAAGTCCGATCATGGCCTTACCGAAAGAGACGATTCCGATGCCCCCCAGCGGGCCAACGGCCATGAAGAACAAATTTCGTTACAGCCATCTATCTGCAGGGAGATGTCAAACTTCCCCTCCAGCTCCAGGCTAGCCAAAAATATCGACACGCTCCTCGAGCTGGTTGATCCTGCGTCTTTACCAATGCAAAACACCGAGGAAGCAGTCACAGACGTAGACGAGCGCCTGAAAGGCGCTATCATCAAGGCCAAACTCATCCAGCGTGCCCTCGGGGAGAAGGAAGATACGTCGGATGTTCATCCGGATGCAAAAGACACCCAACCCGCTGGCAACGGGACTGGCAGCATTGAAGACATCAGCGCCCTTCACATCCGCCACTAATACAGACCATTATCTCTGCAAGATCTCCCTTGCGAAGGCCCCATCGGATCTGCGGTCTGCTCCCCCGGAAAACAGCATCCCACGTCCTCCCGGAGTTCCTCCGGCCGCAACCGAGCATAGCTGCCGTTCTCGGAGGCAAAGGGCGATCAATGGGAACATTCCAATTTTAGTGAACTTTGAACGAATGATATCACGGCTTCATGCATCAATTTACCCCTCTCGGGGGCTTAATTCGATAATCGGTTTATTATTTGACACCCCTCAACGGCAATACACCGCCTGTCCGATTAAAGCAACCGACCTTGCTTGCCCTGGTGGTCTATAAAATCTCCGACGGTCACTCTGTCCTTGATCTAGGAATTGTCGTCAGCCCCGAGTGTTTGTGACTCTGGTCCAGCCAGTTCAAGCGTCAAGGATCAGGACATCGGCCATTTTGCCAAGGTCTCCATTCTCGACCTCTGTTAATTCACCTCCAAAGTCCAAGAGTAAGAAGTGAACATGCGGCTGGCCTCGCTACAAAGCCAGTTGCTTCTTGCTGGATGCGCGTGTGCACAGTCCGGAATCACCGCCCCGATTTCAGAGGTCTGTGGCCCTTCGGTGACTTGCATCAATCGTTATGCAAATGTCCTACCGTGAGTTGGATTCTCAGTCCCATTGAAAAGTAAAACAGACGGAAGTTATATTAATGCACAATCAGCTATCACTTCTTTCGCAACGTATCTACCCTGGAGGCTCCCACAACATTCGGTGATACCACAGTTGCCAACGGTTCTGCGCTGTCAGAAGTGAAATCGGCTGATTTTGTTGTATTCGACAAAGAAAGGGGGCTGGAGATACTGGGATCAAAACCCAGCTACGAGTTCATGTTCGCCGTGTCCGAAGCCGTCCACGAAGCGCCTGTTTACGTGGCGTCGCAAAACAAACTCTACCTGTCACAGTTGGCTCCTCCCGCAGGATACCTGCCTCAGCTCGTGGTCGATCTAAATCAAGACCCTCCTACACTGTCAGAGTTTCTTTCCGAACCCCCCGTCTATGCCCCCAATGGCGGCACTTTCCATAACGGCAAGATCATCTGGGGAGCCTCCGGCGGTAATCGATCCGTCGGCGGTGGTGAGCAGCGTGTATCTTTGAGGACATTGGATCCAGAGACCAACAAGACCACGAATCTGGTTAATAACTATTATGGCTACTACTTCAACACCATCGATGACCTCGCGGTACATCCGAAGACGGGAGATATTTGGTTCACAGACCCTCGTTAGTTGATCCCATGAATTAGTTTTGAGGTTCCGTCGCGCACCAGTCAAGGAGCACAGGCTGACGCGCGAATAGACTACTCCTGGTTCAATGCCCTTACCGATACCCCTCCACAACTTCCGTCGGCTAGCTATAGGTACAATGCGTCCTCGGGTGCCGTCATGGTCGTGGATGACAGTATTGGCCAGCCCAATGGCATTGCGTTTAATCCGGACGGCACCACAGTATACATCAGCGACACGGCCGCGATTAGCGGACCCGTTGACCCCAACGCCGGGCATCCGGGAACCCCGTTTAATACAACCCACCGCAGGTATGCACTCTGACTGGGAACACGCGAGTGGAACAGGGCTGGTCGACCATTCTAATTCCATGATAGGACTGTCTATGCTTTTGATGTGAGCGCCGACGGTACCCAGGCATTGAATAAACGCCCTATCTATTTGGCCGCCGGGTTCGTGCCTGACGGCCTCAAGGTGGCTGCGAATGGGTATATTCTGGCAGGAACCGGGCAAGGCGTTGACGTACTAGACCCTGTTGGCCAGCTTCTCCTGACCATCCAGACGAACTACACGGTGCAAAACTTTGCTTGGACAGGCCCCGAACTTAAAACCCTCTGGTTGATGGGGAACGGGGGAATCAGCAAAGTCGAGTGGGAGCTCGCAGGCCAGCAATTGAATTGACTGCCAGCGCCACGAGGGGGTATCTGATATTGGGCACGCGCCGATTGTAGATAATTTGGGCGGGTGGCGACCTGACACGGAGAATGGTAAAACGAGGAGGGGAGTGGTACCCAGAGAGACGGAGAAACGTAAACAAAGACTTTTAGACCATCAATGCGACGACCCCCTATTGCCGCCAGATTTGCGAACAGAAAAGTAAAGGAATTGAGGTGCGCCATAAATCATCATTGTAAACCACCAGCAGCTTCTTTTAAGGAACATCATTTCATACTATAGCCCCAGGCCACGCACGGCCATAGCGAATGCGCCGTCCTTGGTTTGATGACCGCCGATGAAACCGCTCGCGTGGACAAAGACGGCACCTGGGGGAACGGCGGGACTGCCTGCCTCGGCGGCCATGACGCCATCGAGGTCCGCGTCGCGGACCCCGCGCCAGGATTCCGGTAGGGGCTTGCGCGACTCAAAGCTCCCCTCGCTGACCGACACACACTGCACGCGCCACTTGGAGCCTTCATTGGCGCTCTCGGGATAGAGGACATAGTACACTTGCTCCTCGGGACTCGACTGCCCAGCGCTGGACGCCTCCTGCTCGAAGTTGTACAGGTGCTCTTTCCACGGGACGCCCCCCTGCGGCAGGACGATGATACGGCCGGAAGGATGAACGTCCCGGCGGGAGCGATAGGCAGCGCCGACGGTCGTCCGGGCGGGCAGCCAGGAGGAGACCGCATGGTGTAGCTTGCGCGTAAACACGTTGCCGATGAAGGTGCTGGCCCGAGCAAAGAGACTGTCCTCGTCCTGGGGCTCCCCGGGAGGACAGGTGGGGTCGGGATTGTTCATGTCGCCCACGACGGAAGCAATGGTGATACCGCCATCCTTGAAACGTTTCTCGATGTTGGCAGTGGCCAGGGCGGCCGGATCGTAGGCCGAGACGCCGTTGTCGTTGGCATCGATGGCCTCGATGAAATCGGTGTACAGTTTCTCATACAGCAGGGTGACGTCTTCGTGCTCCAACGGCAACGAGGTGTGCTGAGCGATGATCGCGCGACCAAAGTGCATGTACACTAGGCCAGCGGACGAGAGCTTGGTGTTGTGGCTGGGGAAGGTGGTTGCGAAGGTCCGCTGGTGATGGTCGTAGCGGTTGCCGGCGGGGTCATATTCGCCGCCAACGTCGACGACAGTATGGCAGGTAGCCAACTGGGCGGGATCCCGAGTGCGGAGGAGGGCCGAGGCAGAGTAAGTCGGAAGCTGGCGGAGGAGGTAAACGGCAAGGGCCTCGTCGGCGTGGAAGTGGCCGCTATAATCATCAAGCCCAAGGATCAGTAATGAGAAAACGATCATTGGAGGCGGGCGGACCAGCGAGAGTTAGGGCAAGGGACCAAGGGAAGACAGACTTGTGGGTGCCAATCAAGGGCGAAGAAGTCTTGAGCTTCTTGGTGAGAGTTTCGTCGGCCATTTTGAAGAGGTGTCGGAAGCGTATCATCCAGGATCAAACAGCAAAGGGAGTTGGATCGATCGAGCTTGAGCTGAACGAAACGGCATCTTGAGGCTTTCCCCATGCGGCTTCCAGTTAGGGCTCGGATTCCGGGGCTGGCTTGGCTCACGTGAGAGCCGACGGACTCGAGACCCGATCGGGCTTAGCGGCTGATCTGGTACGGAGTCCTGACAATACGGACATCCCCGCCGGCATACCGTACAGGTACATACCGTATCTGTACAGGTCACGTCCCCCGTCTTTCTCGTTCTTTTGTTTCTCTCTCTCTCTCTCTCTCTCTCGCGCGCGCGTGGATTATGACAATGATGAGAATCCCCAGAAGAATGACAAAATCCTGAGAACAATTTCCTCCACCGTGACTGACATTCAAGGAGGCTGCTGCGTATCCAAACGCTAATCCCTTGTTGACCGCTATTCGCAACCACCAGCGATGGTTTAGTCTGCTTAGTGGATGAGCAATGAGTCCCGACAATTAGAATTAGATTACTATTTCTCTTTCGCGGCCTCTCTCTTGTCTTCTCTTCCAAACTGTCCTCTTTTATGCCTTTCTCCTTTTTTGAAGACTGTGAGATCATTCGCTCTTATATTGAGTATCCCGATTCTCTGATTACCTACAAAGCCTACAAAGCCTACAAAGCCACGTGAAAGTCCACCTTTCCCGTTGCGCCTGAGGCATTAAAAAAAAGAAAAAAAAAAAAAAAAGAGAGAAAGAGAGAGAGATTAGATCAAAACCCTCCAGAAACACAAGGGAGAACACAAAGGCAATCAAACAGAAAGAAAGAAAACGAACAGACGCCTGAACTCCTTTTTATACTTCCTTTTGCTTGACTGGCCTGTTTTTCTCCTTATCGCGCACCTTCGTTTCTCCTGACTAAGGATTTCGTCACCCCGTCATCTCCATCCATCTTCATTTCCATCTCGCCATTTCAACCCCCTCCCTCGGTGTATGTAGCCTACGCCAACGACGGCTTTTTCACTCCGTTGTCCTGATATTTTCCTGCCTCATCTCCTCCCCGCTTCTCCGTCTCCTTCTGCCGCGCGCGTGTCTTTTTCCGCCGCTTCTATCCGATGTGGTTCTTCCGGATCCTCTCGTCGGCCTTCTTCCTGACCGTGACCGTTTCCTCCATTCCCCTGGCCTTCGATGTGGGCGGAAAGACATGCGGTCTGGCATTCTCCCTATCTCTAGCGACCTTTTACTTCCTGTTCTCGCTCCTGCGACTCACCACGCCCGATCGTTCCTGGCTTCGTTCCTCCTTGATCATCCTCATTCGATCGACGCAATGGATCATTATCCCGGTACTGCTGATTTGGTCGCTCAACCGCTTTTCGATCGACGTGGATAACAACCCTGGGTGGGTGGAGCGAACCTTCAACCGGAACCGAGCCCAGGACATTTCAGTCAAGGAGTGGCTATTCGGACCTGGCGGCCTGATAGAGGTGGTGACAATTGGCAACTGGGATAAACTTTTGAGATGGTCAACGCCCTTCTTTCAGCTGGTGGAAGGGTTTTGCAGTCTCCTGGTGATACAGGCTGCAGGGCAGATCACGCGCTGGCTAGTCAACCGCGGTGGACGAAGTGATAGCTGGATGGTAAGCACAAATCAGTGCGTTCACCTCAATCACGCCCAGAGGCTAACCATTCCTTGTTAGATCGGTCTCCTAGTCCTTTCGGCCTCGGTCATCTCTAGTGCCGTTTACTTCCTTTGGCGGGTACTCCAATTCCCTGAGATCTCCAATGTCGATGCGGCCCTGATTGGCGTGTCGATTACCTGTGCCGTGATCTTGTGCGCCTGGGGAATTGGTAGTGGTCGTGGGAACCCCGTGGAGAGCTCTCTGCTGTTCGCATATATCGTGCTGTGCATCTACCAGATCTTCACCGACTACCAGCCGTCGTACCCCTTGGAGACGGTTCCGTCCCCCGCACAAACCGGAGAGTTTCCTCCGCTACCGCCCATAATCATGGCCTCCTATACCACCTTGCTCCATGCGCTGTCCCTTCTTCCCTCCATTATTCACGCGGCCTTTAATGTTATCACCGCTGTCTTCGGCGCGGTGACCCCGTCCGTACTGATCTCTTTGACCTATCGCATTGCGGTCCTGTATGCGTCCACTCGAATCATACCTGCTGTCCGTGAATCGGGCGCCCGTGCGCTATCGCAAGAAGCCTCGTTGGATGATTCGGATGCCGCAGGCCAGTTTTTGGGCCTCCTGAGTTACTTCTCGCCGTCTATACTCATTGCCGTCTACACGAGTCTGTTGATGCAACATTTCGCTTCGACCTCCCAAGCCATGGGAGGGAGCGGCGAATGGTGGAGCAGTCAAGGAGGCGGCGGTGGAAACCTCTGGCGATGGGTCAATCTGGCCTGCACAATGGCCCTCTATGCTGTTGAACTTTGGCTGGGCGAAAACGACGACCTGGACTCGGGATTGGCGGGCCACTGGAAGTCAGACTGAAGCAATAATATACCGGCCCGGTAACCTCGAGGACCTTTATAGCCGGAGACAAGATCCCGATCATTCTAGCCCCTGTGACAACGAGAGCCACACCCTGCTGTCGGCTACATATGCACGCGTTTGATCGCTTCACCGCACGATTGCATGGCGATTGGTGACCCGAGTCGACCGTGGCAGTGCCACGAGACTCAGCAAAGCATGTTTCTGATTTAATCGGAGGATGTGCGACTTTTGGATGGTGATCAACCACTCGGTGACCCTTGGAAACTCCCTTATTCGCCCGTCCATGGCCCACACATGCTTCTTGTATCCGTGCCGTCCCAGCATGGCAATCGACGGTCTCGCCTGTTTTGACAAGCTCTTCTGTTTCTTGGAGCCTGGTGGCACAGATCGGATAGGCTAGCAGAGGAAGTATTGTGAATGGTGCCATGAATTTTGATCGCCAGAATCTCCCGGTTCTCGGTCTAGACGCCAGAAAATAGCTGCGACGGATCTAACCAGGCAGCGTGGATCTTTTAATCAGTTCGGATCGATGCGGCCCTATTTTTGCGACTATGAATAGTATGCTTGTATTGCTCCTTGAACTCAGGTTGATGTGCCTTGTTTCTTGTGTCTTTATGTGGATTCTGTCCGTATTTTAGCCCAACTGCCGTTGTTCTTATACCCCCCTGGCATTTTTGTGCTCTTTGCTGGCTCTGTTTTCTTTGCTTTCTTTGCTCGAATGTTGTTTTGACTGGCGACGTACGATGCATGTGTGGCCAACTCGATGAGACTACAACCGTCGGTTGACTTAAGACCATGTATACTTACCTAGGTACTTCGTGAATGACGATATCCAACTGCGAGGAGCTTTTCTCTCATGTGCAAACGACCTTTGCAATCCACGTGGGCCGCTTTCCGATGAGGCAAACCGAAGATGACAATTAGTCTATTCCAATTGTTCTAGAGAGTAGACGCAAGCCAATCTAGTTTAGGGCGGCCACCGTAGTTTTGGCGGATGCTCGATGTCCAAGCGGTGATGGGCGGAAACAGAGATATCATATTCAACGAATTGCTTTAAATACCATGCTTAATTGAATGCACGTCTAAACCACCCCGCTGGATTTGTACGGGTGATTAGGGGACAGCTTACAAGACCAAATCCAATACAACCAGGCAGTTTGGGGCCATCTCACATGAAGCTGAAGTTCCAAAACAAGAAGCAAGAGCCAGGAGCTGGCGATTGTAAAGTTTCGGGTAGAACAACCGAATAGTAAACGGTGGATATTTATGGATTCCAATGATCTGAAGGAAACCTTTTGAAAGGGTGGGGGGGGGGGAGAAGGTTGTGGAATATCGGCGTAAGAAGGAACAAATATACGATCTGCATATAAACAGAGAATTGAAAAAGAAAAGGAAGAAAAACAAAGGGTGGAGGACAGGCATGAAGTCGAAGATAGACAGTCCCTATGTCAATTTGGGACTTCTCGCCATGTCGAATTATACTCCGTCCGCCGAAAGAAAACAGATCATGGTAAAGTTTCGTGAATACATAAAAGAACATGAATCCATAGCGCCAGGCTCTTTTGATACCACCGACCACCGGAGGGTGCGTGACGTAAAAACATAGGAAGAAAAAGAAAAACAAAAGAGAAAGCAAAGCGAAACAAGCTAATAGCCAGGGACCACAATTATTGTCGAATTGGAACACCACCTTGGGTAGGAGGAGGGCTCACACTGAGGTCCTTTGCATCTTCGTCCTTGGTCAGGGTAGGGTCGGACTCCTCTGCACTGGTTTCCCGTTGTAGGTAGCTGCCCTCCTTCACAGGACTTCGACTCTGGAATCCAACGGAGCCTGGATGAGCACTGAAACTGCCGGGAATCTGCTGCCCTTGGGAGCTCGTGCTGGTGCCATTGCTGGCGGCGGCGGGGTTGTTGGCCCCGGGCGACGTGGCGGTCAAGTGAGGGATATTCTCAGGCACAGGGTGCTGAGAGCCAATGTTGGTGACACCAACATCAGAAGCTTTGCCAGCCTTGCTCAGGGCATAGTCACCGGAATCGAAATATTTCCGCTCCTAGATAGTGGCGAGGAGAATATTAGAGCAGGAAAGCGGGCTGGAAGGCATTTGAGTCCACCCACCTTAAGCTTGTTCTGCAAAACGTCTTTTTTGTTGGGCATTTTGCCATACAAGCGTAGAAGCCGCTGCTCATCGGGATTCAACGACTGGGAGGGGCGTGGCTTATTATCAGTAACTACTTCTATGACTGCGTAGGGGACCAGGACCAGGACTCACGCTAATGTCAACCTTATTTTGCTGATGAGGATTCATTTTGAGAGAGAGAGAGAGAGAGAGAGAGAGACGGGGGATACGTCCAAATAAGGCACAAGGGGTGGAATGGGATGGTGACAATAAAGAGAATCCCAGACAGATAAAGATAAAGATAGAAGGAAGAGGTTAGGCGGCGGAGGAGGGGGGAGGGAGATTGGGAGACAGCGAGAGAATCAATCAGTGAACGCGGGTGTCGTCAGAGAACCCCACCAATCCGGGATGGATCCTCGAGGAGGTTCCCACTTGGCCGATTTGATGGTCAGGAGATGAAAATCAATCGGATCCGCCGCCACGAAGGAGGAGATGTGATGCTACGATGAAGACGAGCGGTGAAATGAAGTGTGTGAAAAAGAAGAGGGAAAGAGAAGAAGTTGTTGGAGGGAGGATGGCCGGAGATAGCCGTTCTTGAAACCTAGTGAGGTTCATATATGAATACGGAGGATGTACGGTATTATATCAGTACCATACGGCCTGGTCCCGGGATGAGTCAGCCCGGTGCCGCTTTTATCTGCTTGCGATATGCCTTAATATCAATCCACTTAGATACCTACTTATGACCTAGATATATCCGTAGACTCAGTCATCTTGGTGCCTGCTTGCCTCTTGCGCCTGGCTAATTCGTCGTTGAAGCCCATTCTTCAATCCCTGATCCGGTCAGATCCACTTTCCCGTCTGAAAATTGGTTCGCTATTGACAAAATCTCCAGAGGAACCAAGACAAAAAGAAAGATAATAATTTCGGTTCTCTTGAACCGGCCTCCAACTCCGTGCCCGTGATGACAGACCAAGTATCCTCCAACCCGGTCACAATCGTGGTCGAACACTTGGACCCTGAGTTGGGCGCCTGGTCTACTTTGGAGTATGGTTGCATCGCTCGTGAGGCGCATGCATCTGGCAGTCGATTTCTCCTAAGCTCCGTGCCCACATCCCTGCAGATGCCACCGGAGTTGGCTGCGACGCAAGGGCTTGATGTCGAACACCGGAGCATCGAGGAAGTTTTTGCAGACCGGAAGTCCAAGGTCTGTCTGCTGGACCCGGCCGCCCAGGTGGAATTAAGCCCCGCGGACGGAGAGAATTTCGAAGTGTTCCTCTTCGGAGGCATTCTCGGTGCGGGCTACCCTTATTCTCTGACCTCCATCCGGCTCTCAGTGCGCTAACTACAGACCCTCCATCGCGTTTACAGGTGATGACCCTCCTCGCGGTAAGTCATCCATTCTAATTGTACTCTAAGATGGAGAAGATCCTGTCGTTAATTGCCAATGGGCCAGACCGGACCTCGGAATTAAGAAAAAAGGGCTATGCCGGAAGGCGATTGGGCCCCAAGCAAATGACCACCGACACGGCAGTGCGAGTAACGCGCATGGTGGTCCATGATAAAGGTTTGCAGACTTGAAGCTCTAACCCAAGGGAGCAGGATGCCAAAGCAGAGTACTGATCAATTCGGTAGTGCCGCTGGAGCAAATCCAGTACCTGGACTACCCGGAGATCCTCATCAACGAGCATGAGCGAACCGAGATGCCCTTCCGTTATGTGAAGGGAGAAGATGGCCAGCCCATCATGCCTGGGGTGCGTATTTCTCCCGACGGACCCGCATCTTGTTTGGCTAACGTGATGGCGACGACGACAGGGAATGGTTGACTTGATCAAAAAGGACGCTGATCAGGGGATCGACGATCTGTTTTGAATGGGTTCGGATAGGAATGAGCTCGCCAGCACCAACCAGGAATAGTAAATAAATGCACCGATTGAACCCATTGATCTTTCCTATAGAGACCCGAAACGGGCCGTCGACACCTGGACACCTGACCCGCTTAGTCACCAGTGGTTACCGTACGGTAAGGAGGCCACGCCAGCCGTTGTTTCATCGCCGACGCTGTCTGGCGCAAGGGGTCGCCTCGCCTCTCTTCCGCTTGCTTCCTCGTCCGCTGTCGACGACTCAGCGATCTATTCTCCCCCCCCTTCCCTCTCCCACTTCCCCCTTTCTCCGGCCCATCTTTTCCTCATTCCTGCCCTCGGCTCCGTGTTGCCGGTCCACGTCTCTCGTCTCCCCAAATCCCGCCTTCCCGCCGCGACTCTGCAGTCCCGAGCCCCATCGTCATCGTCAGCAGCAAAACCCATGAGTTCTTGAGTGGCTCCCTCGTCCTCTCAGGACCGTTCCAATCTCCCGATCGCTTTGAGCTCTGCAAGCCGATACCCCAATTCCTCTCTCCGCCTGTCAGTGAGCATGGCTCGTCCGTTCTTGCGCCTGGGTGTCTGGAAGGAGAACGGCGCCGCCTCCTTCCTCGTCGTGTCGTGGTTGCTATCACTCCTCTTGATCGTGAACCCGACTTTAGTCTCTGCCGCTACAGCTGCAGACTACTATGTTCGCTCGTTACCGGGGGCTCCCGAAGGCCCGTTGCTGAAAATGCATGCTGGGTGAGTTCCGGACCATCTGTGAAATTGGATAGCAAGAAGTCCTCCGGCTTCCGCCCCCAAACCTACTATCGTTACTGCCTGAGGCTTGCAGGTTGCTGATTCTTGACTCGTGAAGGCATATCGAGGTCGACGAGAAGAGCAATGGCAATCTTTTCTTTTGGCATTTTCAAAACCGGCACATCGCCAATCGACAACGAACCGTGATCTGGCTGAACGGGGGACCAGGATGTAGCTCGATGGATGGCGCGCTGATGGAAGTCGGTCCTTACCGATTGAAAGACCGCAACACGCTAGAATACAACGAAGGGTCTTGGGACGAGTTTGCCAACCTACTCTTCGTGGATCAGCCGGTCGGAACGGGCTTCAGTTATGTCAACACCGACAGCTATATCCATGAGCTGGATGAGATGGCTGCGCATTTCATTACGTTCCTCGAGAAATGGTTTGAACTGTTTCCGGAGTATGAACCCGATGACGTACGAATCCCGCCCCCTCATATTCTCGGAGCCCTCGTTTCTGACTTGTGCTTGTGGTGACAGCTTTATATTGCGGGCGAGTCTTATGCCGGTCAACATATCCCATATATCGCCAAGGCCATCCAAGAACGGAACAAGAAAGCCCAGGGCAGTGCCCAGTGGAAACTACGGGGTCTCTTGATCGGTAACGGCTGGATTTCCCCCGTAGATCAGTATCCCGCCTACCTGAGTTTCGCATACGAGGAAGGTCTCATCGAGGAGCACAGTCGGGTGGCCAATGAACTGGAGGTGTTACATTCGGTCTGCGAATCCAGGTTAAAGGCCGGGAAGAATAAGATTCATCTAGACGATTGCGAAGCGGTACTGCAGAAGCTTCTGAGCCGGACGATGGACTCGAAGAACACATGCTACAACATGTACGATATTCGCCTGCGTGACACAGCACCGTCTTGCGGTATGAACTGGCCGCCGGACCTCGAAGACGTGAAGCCGTATCTGCAACGACAGGATGTCGTCGAGGCTTTGAACATCAATCCCGAAAAGAAATCTGGATGGGAAGAGTGTTCGGGTTCGGTTTCCAGCACGTTCCTGGCGCGGAATTCCAAACCCGCCGCCCAACTACTACCCGGCCTCCTTGAATCCGGGGTTGCAGTCCTTCTTTTCAGCGGCGACAAAGATCTCATTTGCAATCACGTTGGAACCGAGCAACTTATCAACAACATGAAATGGAACGGCGGAACCGGGTTCGAGACTTCACCAGGGGTTTGGGCACCCCGTCACGACTGGACTTTCGAGAGCGAACCGGCCGGGATTTATCAATATGCCCGGAACCTGACCTATGTTCTTTTCTACAACGCTAGCCACATGGTCCCCTTCGATCTTCCTCGCCAGAGTCGTGATATGGTGGATCGATTCATGAAGGTGGACATTGCAAGCATCGGAGGTAGCCCGGCGGACTCTCGCATCGATGGCGAGAAACTGCCCCAGACATCGGTTGGAGGCCACCCGAACAGTACTGCTGCCGAAGAGCATGAAAAGGAGAAGATGAAGGAAACGGAATGGAAGGCTTACGCCAAGTCCGGCGAGGCTGTTCTCGTGGTTGTGATCGTGGCTGTGTGCGTATGGGGCTTCTTCATCTGGCGCAGCCGGCGTCGCCATAATGGATACCGGGGAGTTTTCCATCAAGATATGAGTGGGAGCTCCATTCTAGAACGGTTCCATAGCAAACGCACTGGGGCGGATGTTGAAGCCGGAGATTTCGACGAATCTGAGCTCGATAATCTTCATTCGCCTGGAATCGAGCGAGATCATTATGCTGTGGGGGAAGACAGTGACGAGGACGATGCAGCCCAGCGACATTCTCGACAAGGGTCATCTCAAGTTGGAGGTAACAAATCATGAGATATAAATCTGTCTATAGCCTTCGATGTGAATATTCTTTTTCTTTTCTTTTCTTTTTCTTTTTCTTTGTTTGCTTTCTTGCCCTCCAGTCTTTCTGCATTCTTCGATTATCATAATTGTCATTTTCTTGCGCCATAATGAACATACGCAGTTTGAGTGGAACTTGTGCGCAGGTTCAACAGACTTGAACTGTATTGATCCATAATTGGCAAAGGTGAGGCTTGGATTTGTAGAAGCTTCTTGGCCTGTGGTTGTATTTGTGCCTCTTGATACAGATCATGTCCATTTGGTCCTCGATGACAAGCAGGCTGAAGTAGAATAGAACGCTCTAATGACCAGCCTTTCCCTCGATCTAATGCATTGGAAGACGAAGAACGCCAGTATATACCGTAGATACACCAACCACAAGAGAGCAACGCCTTGAATGCATCATTGCCCGGGTATTCTCCTCCCCTCTCAAAGCGAGAAGCTGTGCTTCTAACATCCAACCGTCCAAACTTTTATACTTCCGTCATCGGCCGTGGTGATCAGGACTTCCTGGTCTTGACCCGCCTCCCGGCCTCGGTCGGCACGCTTGGCCCAGGCGACATGATTGATTTCGTAGATACCATGTGCACCATCGACGACCGCAGTTACCTCCCACTCCGTCCGGGGCGCGGGCAGACCGGCGTCGTCACTGGGAACATCGGTATTGTTGGTCTGGGTCAACCCAGTGGCTACAAACCGCTCTTGGTATACGACGATGCGCCCATCCGCGCCCACTGACGCAAGAAGCCCAGTCCGTTTGCTCCAGGATACCGCGTACACAGAGAGCTCATGTTTCGATGGCAGAACTGTCTCCTCCTCCCAGACTTCATCGGTGCCCGTCGGCCGGATGATGCTGGGCATGCCGGCACCCCCGAACGGCGGCTGCGTCTGCTGCTCCTTCGCATGTCGCCGCCAGATGCGGACGGTTCGGTCATCAGAGCATGAGGCGAGTCGGGGCCCTGATAATGCGTGTTGGCTCTTCCACTGGGAGACGAGCGTCGACTGCGCTTCCCCTGCGAAGGACGGTACGTTGTCAACACCCTCCCAGTCCAGATACCAAACAGTGCCGGCGTGGCCCTTGATACAGGCCACCTGACCCCAGTCGTCGATGTCTTCCCGCCACAGCCGAATGGTATCGTCGTAGCTAGCGCTGGCCAGGCACTCTTCGACCGGGTGCCAGGCGACGCATTTCACGTCACCCTCGTGCTCCTGCATAACGGCCACCGTCTCGAAGTTGTTATCGCCGTCATCTAGGTCCTCCCAGATCCAGATGGATTTGTCACGAGAGCATGTTGCCAGCAACATCCCCGAGGGGGACCACGACACAGATTTGACCTCGCTATCGTGCCCGTCGAGAAGAACTGCGAACCGCCACTCTTCGTCGTCTTCGTCGTTGCCATTGCCACCGTCACTATCGCGCCCACCGCCATCGACAGATTCAGCCTGGGGGCCCAGACCATCTGCGTCCGCCTCGTCACGGCCATAACTGTCCCATCGGCGCCAGATTCCCACGGTAGCATCGAAGCTGCCCGAGGCCAGAACGCTTTCGCCTTGCACATGCGGTTTCCAAGCAGCGGTGCGCACGCTGCGCTTGTGACCGCCTGAGATAGTCGAAAGTAACCGGAAATTCGTCAGCGAGTAGACTCGAACGGTTTTGTCAGAGCTGCAGGTTGCGACTATTGGAAGGGTGGGGTGCGGCGCGGTCAACCAGGTGCGCTCGAGGGACGGAGGGTTTAGGTCCGACAAAAACTCAATATGTCCTGCCATGATTGCAGGGGCGAGCAGTGATGGATAATGCCTTGCTCCTGTTCACTCCCACTAGGATTCGGATTGGGTTGGAGGGGATTTGATCGGAGGTTGGGACTCGGTATGAATTGCAGGTGGGGGAGGGGGAGGCGGTAGATTGATTACGTTAGCCAAGCATTATGTATTAATAAATCGTATGCAGATAACTAACTACCTTACCTACCTTGGGTAGTTAGTTCAATCTCATCATGTTATAACGTTCAGCTATGGACAGCAACAGTAATCGGGTCAGATCATTATGCGCATCTCATCATCCAGGAACAGCAAGATAAAAAAAAAAAAAAAAAAGACCAAAAACGTCGAGGCTGACATTATAGAAACAAACAAGCAAAAAGAAAATCAACCATTAAGATCCCCCAAGACCATCAAGTCGGCCTGAAGAAACGTCTATATTGATGAACATTATTGATTGACCACACCGCCGATCTCAAGCACTTGGCCCTTGAGAAACGGGTTCCCCGAAGATCTGCTCATATATCATGCCGTGGCTGATCCAATCCACCTCACGGACCTTCTCCAGCTCTTCTGTGAGTTGTCCCACCTCGTTGACAAACTCGGGCATACCTGCACCGGCCAAGCTTTGACTGGCCGTCGATGTAGCCCGCACTCTCTCACTGGCACTACTGGCACTGAGCCGTGAGAGGACATGGGTGCGCAATCGGGAGAGGATGAGGCGGGCAACGGGATCTGTAAAGCTAGTCATTCCCGTCCCGTTTGCGCTCGATCCTACGAAGCTCCCGGGCTCCGACGACGATGGGGTCTCCCGCAGTGACGAATCGGTATATATTTCCACCGGTGTCTGTAATGTTTCAAAAGGAGAGATGGCAGCACATGCAGTGGCAACCGGCCCCAAAACCCGTCGGATGGTGGCCGCAAGTTGAGCACTTGCACTGGATGGCATGGGATGCGTTGATTCTAGAATGGATTGAACTCGGTCCGGTCGGATTTCGCTGAAATCCAGGGATAGGATCCGATCGGCGTCAGCTTTCCACTGGGAGCGCACGTCGCGCTTGAGCAGATTCTTCGCCGTTATCAGAATGGACGCCGTGGCCACGATGCGAAATGCCTGTGCATGGAGCTTCCTGAGTCGCCGCCGATCCAGTTCAAGAGTCTCGGGTATCAGATCGTCGGACACTTGTGCATTGCTTAGGACAAGGTCTATGAGACCATGCGCATATATTTTAGATGCTGGCGGCCGAGGCTCTCCATTGACGTGTTCCGGGTCGCGCTTCCGCATTTCGTCCACGAGGATTTTGCGATGTGTTCGGCAGAAACGCCGGCTTTTCCCCAGACCTATAGAGCCATCCTGCACCCCTTTCTCGAACGTCCTCTGTTCGTATCCCGGGGCCTCCTGGATGAGCTGGGGAGCGGCGATCTGGATCATGAAATTCGTATGGTCGAGTGAGAGAAGATCGATGACGGCCATGAGCCTCGCCAGACGGTCGATTGCATCACCTGAAGTGTCCTCGGCGAATGCCTTGACCGCGGGATCCCGGTAAGGGGCGCAGAGCTTTGGCAACAAGGTGTTCATGAAACCGAAGAAGCTGTCGTAGGAGAATGCGCCAGCTTTGCATTGGCCCTCGACGAGCTTGGGATCAAGCACCTCACTGATCAGCACGTGGAGGGAGTTTCCTGGGCGTAGCGATCGTAACAAGCGATCCTGGATCACCGTGGCCATGGCTACAGTCCAATCGGTTCCCAGCCCCGCGTCTACATCTCTTCGCATCATGTCACACATGTGTGCCATGATCTGTCTCCGGGGTTCCGTGTATTGGGTTTCCTCAATCTTGAATTCTTTGTTGATGAGAAGCTCATGGACCAGGGCTCGGTTTTCTGGAAGAGCCGTGAGGAGCCGGGTGAATCGCTCATGCGGGGAGACCCGCTGTCTTTCGAGCTCTCGCAGAACCGTACTGTCTACATTGTTAAAGGTCTCGCTAATGGGGGAGGCAACACTTTCCGTGAGGGCCTCGGTAGACGAGGGCGCAGCTTCGGCGGACCGCGGAATGGCCTGCTTGGAAGTAGTTCGTTTCTTCTCGCGTTTGGCCCTTTTCAGAGCCTCACGCACCATCTGCATTGCCTTGTCTGAGCCTGCAAGGCGCTTAAGCCTAGCGAGGAGCAGAATCTGGTTCTGTCTAATGCCCTGGCGATAGTCGTCTGCAACTCCACCAGCTCGGTCATCTTTGACAGTCTGCCAGATCAGCTCCAGCTCGATGAACTGAGCCAGCATGATTTCGATTAGAACACTTGAGTCATGGGTTTTCCAAGCATGAAATGCGGAAAAGAATACGTTATACGCCTCATCGAGCGTCTGGAGCTCGGTCGAGATGGCGGTGGCCGAGCAGAAACCAAATGAGAGCAGCGGTACAACTTGTTCAAATGCCATCAAAAGCTCACGAGCTTTGGCAATGAGATCCTGTTCTTGCTCACCGTTACTGCTCAAGACCTCGGCTGGATGAGTCACGATGAGGTAGCTGCTAAGAAATGTCCGTACTGCACCTCTTCCGCCCATCGTGCCGCTTTCCATGTCTTGCAATCCACAAAGCCGAAGAACATGGGCTGTCGTGGTCAAGACCGTGTTCTCCGAGAGGAGGGAACCCACATCTTCGAAGACCATGTCCCGGATACGGTCGGTAGTCAGCTCCAGTCGGTGGAATTCCTGCATGACGGTTCTTGCGTGGTAGGCTCGCCAAGCCCTTTGGATGGTCCTTGCGGCTGCATCTTGAGTGAGAGACCTAGTAACCACTCTGGCCATCTTCTTTTCTTCCGTGGCAGGCAGACTGCTCGTGCGATGGCGTCGATGGCTTTGTTGGTAAAGCACCCGTCTCTTTTCTGCCTCCGCAAATTTCTCTGCCAATTCCAACCGAAGCCGCGCGTGCTCCGCGGCTTTCTTTTCTCGATTGTCCTCGGCCTTCTTTTTTGCCCGACGAACTTCCTCTTCGCACTTGGCAGTGATCTCGGCTAGCAGTCGCTCGCGAGCCTGGTGCGCAGCCAGTGCTCTCTCCTCCCTTTGGAGGTTTCTAGTGGCAGCCTTGGTTAGGGCAGCGCGGAGTCTCACTTTCTCCGCATGCAAGGCACGGTCCGCAAGTCTGGCTTTCCGGCTTTCCAGAATAGAGGTCCGGCGGAGGTGTTGCGCAATGTGGTCGGTGGGGGATGCGCCATGAGAGGACGCAGTCGAATGGTGAGAATGCAGCGAGGAAATCGAGCTTCGGCGAGAGGAAGCCGCAGATGAGCGGCGGACTACACTCGGCTTCCGTGCGAAACGAGCCGCAAGGTGTGCAGGCAAACTGAGCGGCAGCGCGTGCTCATCCGATAGCATCTCCACATCGGGCTCATTAAACGAGTCGGGTGAGCTGGCGGGGCCTGCGTCAGGGAGTTGAATCTCCAGGTCGGAGTTGCGTCGGAGCATAGTCTCGAAGGCAAGGAGGCGCGCCGTTGATGCCTGCAGCGCGGGAAAAGCGGATTATCGATAGCGGGGGCTAAAACCGATAGGAACTAAACTGGGAACGCGTTGGCCGTTTTTCGGGCCTGCCCTCCCGTTCAACAAGATTTTTTTTTATTGAGTCCGTTGATGCGCAAAGGCGACTATCTGCGAGGGACCCAAGGAGAGATCGGATCAAAATATAAGGGGGGCCTCTTGAATCACGGACACTGCAACATGTCCCGGGCCTGCGGAGAGATCCGTGCTTGACTCAGAAGTGAGCGACGAGATACGGAGTCAACCTCGAAGTAGGAAAGAGTTTAAGCCCCGAGCGAGAGGAAAAGAATGGGAGGAATAATGAGTAGATTGCCCCAACTATGACGGGATACGAACGCAGTCGAGGCTCATTGGGGCGCCTGACTAAGACCGGCCGAAGAAGGCAATCGAAGCCGCAAGCAGAGCGTGACTAAGCCGCTTATCTGCCTGAGGACGGAGCCCTCCGATCTACTGCGGAAGGTAGCTCTGGACTACAAACAAACTGGTGGTTTCTTGGGAAAATGGAAAGCATAACAACACAAAGTGGCGGCCCCGGCCATGCTCATCGATGTCCAAATATATCGATGCCTTCATCTTCGTCTTCATCCTCCTCATCCTCCGCTCTCTCGTCGTCGTCTTCCGAGGCACTATCCTCGGATGTGCTTGCATCTTCTCCGCTCTCGGCATCTGATGCGCCGTCATTGGATGCTTCCTCGTGACCAAGTAAGCCATATCCATATTTGAACTTCTTTCCCCAAAACCGCAGTTCACCCGCATCGGGGTTCTCCCGATCTTGAGATGCCGGGCCGCCGAATAAGGACGTCGAAATAGACCTTTCGGATCCGCGGTCTGGGGGTATTCCGAAGTAATTGCTGATCACCGGAGACACCGCGCGACCACGCGTGAGACTGTACGAAGAAAATCGTCCATTGGGCTCGGCGGAAGAAGGTGCGCTGAGCCGCGAATGTTGACTTGTTCCGGGGACGGAACTAGTATCGACTCGGAGGGATGCTAGTGTCGATACCATTGCGTCGTCGGCATTCTGCGAAGACGACCTCAATCGAGGTCCGTTGGCATCATCGATCCCACTTTCCTGCTCTAATGGCCCTAAGGAATCGCTCTGTACAAGTTTTATTTGCGCGGTATTATACGATTCACACCTAGCCCGCGTTAGTTAATGGATTTAAATGGTGGGCCAATGGAGGGTAGAACTCACATATCACATCTCAGCCCCAGCCAGTGATACTTCACAACTGACTTTACGCCGCAATCATTGCAATATACAAGAGCTCTGGTGTCTTTAAACTCTGCCGGCATGGGTTGACTGTGAATGGTGCGGTCCAGGTTTCGAAACGTAGACTCCATATTGGTGATAGTCTTGTTGCATATAGGACAGCGATAAGACGTTTTGGAATACTCGGAGAGACATTTCTGGTGAATACTGTGGCCACACCGCATGAAGACTACGGTTTCCGGGGAGGTGAACATGTAATCACCACATATCGGACAGTCGCACTGAGTGGAGCGTTCAATGCATCGATGTGTATTCTCAATTGAGATGGGCAGACATACACAACATGTCTAAATACATTCCATCAGCATTCGACGTTTCTTCAATTTGCGCCGGGCGCCCTCGGACGGGACACAATGGTGGTTTCTGCGCCTTACCTTGCAGTGAAAAAAGTCTTTGCCCAAGCCTTGACCGATTCGGCAGATCCCACAATCATTGCAATGGTAGATACTCTTGCTGCTGTCATTATCCCATAGTTTGCATGTGCTGCAATAGTACTGAGCGGTCAATTCGCCACAATTCTGACATAGCTGGGCTGCAGGCTGTGCGTGGCCACACAACATGCACAGCATGTTCTCTGTTTTGGGCCGAATAAGATGGTGGTCTTCAACTTCGTCATGGCAAAAACGACAGGTATGCCACTTTTTGCAAGAGAAGCACTGCAGCTTAACATTTCGCTTGTAATGCTGACAACCTAAGCAAGCTTCCTCTAGCTCCTCGGAATCTACTTCCTCGGCATCACCTAGAAGCGAATCCGGGTCAGCCTTTGGGTGGAAAGTTGGCCTTAGGTCGTCTTCTGTCAGGTTAAACCTAACTTCCTCGGGGACAATTGAAGTTGTTGTGGAAGCGGGAGTTGAAGACAATTGGTCGAACGACTGCCGACTCCAACGTGAGATGGGGGTACCAGCTCGTTCTGGACTTCGAGAACTGGAAGGCGACGGTGCGGTTTGAGACGATGGATTGCCATCATCTCGTTGGGAGGAATTATAGTTGGCCGTCATCAACTCATGGATCATGCGTGCTTTCTCTGCACTACCACAATCTAAGTCCCTGATGGCGTGGATCTTTTCTCTCAATATGCCCATGCCATCATCTTCAGGAAGCAACGATTGCCCTCCGATGTCATACAGATAGAAACGATTGTCTAGATTCCCGCCGAGCTCTTCGGAGCCAGGATCTTCATGCGGATGGGGGGGTTGCGAAGATAGGGGAACGGGGACAACTCGCTCCAGCCCGGGAGACTGGGCTCTATTTATGGGACCCGGTCGAGCTGCCATGGCTGGCGAGGACGTATTCTCCGAGCCATGTCGACTTCGCTGGGTTCTGGAGTAGTCGCTTTCATGGTGTCGAGTGTTCACGTCAAGTGCCGGGGATGCGGAGGGGCCAGCGTCCCGCCCCTGGCATCTATCAGGAAAGTCTATATCTGAGCGGGTCGTGTCCTCTAGATCCGACATAATGTCACGCCCGTTGCCATTGCTGCTGCAGTCGTTCGCGGAGAAGGTCCCGTCTTGGGTGTTGGGGGAGGGTGCGACTCGGTCATGGTCGGAAGGCGGGTGAGGGCGTGCCGGATGAGAAAGGCGGCGGGCTTGCCGAACAACGGGTCCGATCAGCAAAGAAGAGATGAGCCCGCTCATGGAGGATTGGGGGTAGCATTGGAGGTGATGAAAAGCATGGGACAGGAGCAGTGGACTACTCGAAGGCAACCGAGAAATGGAAGTCTCAAGGGTTTTCACAGCCCCCGTGGCCACCAGAACCCTCCTGTGAACGTGCCGGAACAGGAATACGACCAAACATGTGACGCTGGCCCGCTGATTCGCTGCCTGAGGTGCAGATCGTCGGCCCTACGCAGCAAGTACACCTCGTCCTACTGTAGCTACCTGACCTACCTAGATACTCTCCGCAGGAGGTCCTCCAGACCCGGCTATGGAAACAAACAAGGAAATTGCGTGGTATTGAGCTTGGGAGGCCCCGTAGACCCAGGAGCTGCGTCGCAAGGGATATAATAGGTACCTCGTGAGCCGGTCGATCATGATCATGCCTTCCTCTCCCGCATTTGCGACCATGGGGCGGGAAACTCTCGGTACTCTACAATGACCGCCATCCTGAAGCTCTCCGCCTCAGACGACTGGTCGCTTTCCAAAGGTCTCGCCGTTTTGTGTGCCGGTACCGACCTCCGTCCCCCCAAGCGGAGCCCTAACAGGAGACTGTGGGCGTAAGGATAGAGTCTAGGACGAACTACTTCTTAAAGAACCTATCATTTCAGACACGTTCCCAGACTCTCGTTAAGTAGCAGTAATGTCTGTTTGAACTGCTCGTTGGCAGCCGCCCGCACAACGAACTGCTTCTGATCAATCCCTAGACCTCTAAGCCTTGAGAGAGCATCAATATCCAGGCCTCCATCGAGGAACAATAGGGAAACATACCTCCGATACTCTTTCCTCATGCGGGGCTGCTCCCAGTAATGCACTATCAGCATGTTCCTCACAATCTTGTGTTCCAACCCTGCAATGTCGCACGCTCGTTGGAGAAAGCTCAACGTATTGGCGATTTTGTGCGGCTCGAAATCGTCGGGCGTGCCGGCTCGGAAGGTGGAACGAAGAGTCTCGAGAAGCACATGTCGCGACGGGGTCGAGTAATTAACCACCTTCAACCCTTGGCGGTACAGGTGGCGGTAGGCGTGGACGACGGCCTTGGGGTCGGCCCGAGCGAGTCCGTTCATCGCCACGGGTCGGCTGGGTCTTCGCTATCGAAAGGAAGGGGAGAGAGAGAGAGAGAGAGAGAGAGAGAGAGAGGAAAGGGAGGGAGGGAGAGCAAACGGGGAAGCTGGAAGTTCCCGCAAGAGAAAGAGCGAGAGAGGCAGCCGCGGAACTAGCCCCAATCGGGCAGGGGCCGCGTTAGGCCGCCATCCCGCCCCGTCGTCCTCTCTTTCCCCCGTCCCTCCTTCAGCCCAGCCTTCCATCTTTCGCATTCCTGTATACTGTCCTAGGGTCTCGTCTTATTCCTGTGGACCGGCTTCTTGCTCTCTGCCCCTGGCCTGGGCTGGCGTATCCCACAAAGGGTCTTCCCCTTCTCCAGAATCTCCAGATCAACGGCGGCGAGCTCCTGATCGTCCCGTTCGCGCTCCATTGCTGGCTGTCTGCAACTCCATGCGCACGCGTTCCGTCGTGTTGTAGAGATGACTACTAACTAGGCGCATTAACTCGTGGCATACTACTGACTCTTTGGGCTACTTGCGTATAGCCTGCTCGGAGCAACGTCGTGATCATGAAGACTAGTCCTGTGTAGCCACCTGAGCAGACACCGACGTTGACAACATGGCCCGTGTATTTCGAAGGCCTGGCTCGGCCCTTTCTAGGCGTGCTCCTAGTCGAGCTGCGCGGGCGAACAGTCGAAAGCACAAGGTGATCATGGAATCGGTTACGCAGGAGAAGAAGAAGCTCCGGAGTGTTGTATGTTCTTGTGCGCTGTCGGGCTCGTGTGGACTATCTTGACAATGGAGACAGATATCATTTGAAGCTAAAGCACCCCCTGGTTACACTTTCATCCCCGCAGGCAATCCCAAACTTACGACTGCGTGCAAGGAGTTCTGCCGGAAGGATGGCCTCAAAGTTTTTGCAGTCACGGTAGGCCAACCGTTACATTTCCCTTCTCGGGCTACTTGATCCAATCCATCCCTCCCATCTTTTTCCGCGTCTAATCCTCGTCGCCGCTACTAGACAACTCCACACATGCATACCCATAATCTTTCTCAGCATGTTCACCGCATTGGGTATCATTTCCCAAGCGCTGTCGTTGCCGCAGTGTGTATGGACATGGGCCTATATCTGACGGCAGCCGGGAAAGCGGTCCCTTTCCACGGCGGTAATAGTGCGGAGAATTGCAAACGTGCTAACTCAGAGGCGTCTCAAATCACTATCAACACTGAAGCGAGAGACGTTTTGAAAGACCTCTTCCCAAATATACCTGCCAATGACCTGAACCAGATTATCAAAACGGCATTTCAAAAGGTAAGTGGTCATGGCTCAAAGTGTTTCGGGGCGAAACAATACTGAGTCTTTGTTAAAGGGCCAACGGAAAGTTGGTACGGCGGTTGAGCTACCCTTGGCCCGCCGAGCACAGCTGGCAGTGGTTGCTCACATCCGACATCTCTACACTGATTACGATCGTCTACTGAAAACGACCTCATTTCACGAAGCCAGGAGTACTGTTGAGGAACCCACTCTTGCAAGGTTGGTTGAATGGCGGGGAGACGACGAAAACGGCAAGACAGTCCTTGAGGATGTCTTTCGTGAAGTCATCGTCATCTCTGATGATGAAGATAGCGATGCTGAAGGGGATTTACCTCCCTCTTTAGATCGTGACTATAGTGTCGAGGTTGTTTCAAGCCACCCACGAATTGATGAGCTGCAGACAAATCCGGTGAACTATGCGAATCCGGTCCACCAAGAGTCTCAGCTCGATCTTTCAGATGATGATGCCCCTCCCGGTTTTCGTTTTGTTCCGGGAGTTCCTAGAAACAAAAGGGTTGATCGTCGCGGTTTTAGCAGGTATCAAGCTTGGGACCGTGCCATGAACCGTTACAGGAACATCGCAAACGGGGCTGGCGCAACTGGCCCCAGGCGGCTGAATGATGGCTCTGCCGACCATTCGGTGTCCCATTGCGCTGTACGACAGCCCCTCTTGGAAGCTAACCACCTTGAACTGGAAACTGCTCCCCACCGACCTCTCGTCCCTCGCAACAGACAAAACGCGAGGCCTGTCACACCTAACCCGAGACCTAGGATTAATGGAACCCACAGCTTAGTTCCTAGTCCCACCTTAGACCGTCGCGTAAGTCCCCAGAGCTCACCGGCAACTCGCATGATGCAACTTCATCCAATGACAAGCGCTGGAACCGACGACTTGCTGACTTTTCCGGAGCCGTATGAGCTATACCCTGTGACCCAACCATCTCGTCAGACTCTGATTGCCCGTTTGGCTGGCGGTGGGTCCACGGATCATGGCCCAACATCCCACCATGAAAGGGGTACTTTCTATCGAGGCAGCTCGCCCAACGCCCCTGTTTTTGTTAGCGGCCCTAGGGAAATAGGTGACCAGCCCAGGGATCGATTGGGTCCGCTTAGGTCGTCAGGTCACTTACTAAGCCAGCCCAATCTGAACCCACAGGATCGAGTATTGCCTTCTATCGAGACTCCTCCGCCTACTGATGGCAGGCGTCCTGATACTGGCCCCTTAGATCATCTAGCCCACAGGATGTCCGGAGGGTTTTCAATTCGCTCAGAAACACCGCATCGCCTACCCCCAAAGAAAAGCCCACTGCAGGCTTATGAGGACAACACACGAGGTCAAGTCCCTAAGAGAAGACGGGTAGCCTTTTACGAGCCCAGCAAGCCGTATGGGATCCACTCGGACGTGAATCTTCATGCAGCGGTAGAATCCGACACAGGAGAACGGCATATCCCTCCAGGATATCTGCCAGCCGGACATCTGTCCACTCAGGATGAACCACATATCCGTAGGAGATATGTGCCTCCAGCTAATCCACGTTATTCTACAAACGCCCATCCTGAGGCCTTGCAGGATTCATTTCTTGATGTATCCCGGGCCAATGCCAATCCGGGAATCGTTTTGCATCCGAGGCGCCCAGAAGGTCTTGATCGCCACCCGATCTCTCGTGGTCGTCTGCCTGCGGTTCGCGAGTCCCCCGGACAGCCTTGGGAGCTTGCAGATATGGGGCCAGCTTTAGCCGCGGAAAAAAGCCACAAGAGGGTTATCCCCGTTCGGTCTTTAGGACAAGGAGAAAACCGCATCTATAACCCTGGCCATCCCTATCATGCTGACGGCATCCGGCCATCTGACGTGCCAATGTCCCATCAGCCCAGCTTCCGAACCAGAGCTAACCACTTTGCATTGCATGAAGGTCTTCAAAGGAGGCATTATGCTGATGATTTTGTTCGTACTATTGATTTGCATGACCCTATTCCATTGGAATACGCCCCACAACGCCCTCTTCAGCCCGCCAACCCAGTAGAACTCCCGTCTCCACCTACTCTTGCCCGACTCGATGAGGATCAATACGGACCGCACGTGTCCGGTAGCATGGCCGCAGGACTAGCCGGTCAAACCCATTCGGGTCACCTGTTGAAATCAGGCACTCATGACTATGCTGTGGTGGAAGACGGCGGTTCAGGGTATCATGGCAGCAGACCCATTGAACCCCGGACGGCAGCACGTCATTACGACGGAGGATATGATGGCCCTATAAATCATCGGTATGGTTCCGATACGGAGTCTGTCTCGATATCAGAGCCCAAGATTTCCCGCGGCCTTCCTAACCACCCCCCTTTCGTCGCGAGACCGTAGGAGTTGACATGGACTGACACCGCGGCACAGGCAAAACTATGAGCAATATATTCAGTCTTATCCCACATACGCCGGGGGGAATGAGCGATCCCAGCCACATTATTCAGTGCCCAAGGGCCAAGCGGTTGTCATTGTGGACTGAGCGTTCGGGAGGTGGGGGAGATGGTCTTCTGAATGACACCGTCATTGCCAGCCATGGTTATCTGCCGTCCAGTGTGACGTTGGCTATATTGATGTTGGATTGCAAATGCGCGCGTGAGCCACTGTACATACCAGGAAGTGTGAAGAACATGATACCCATACGTCAGTGGAGACTACATCCTTGACGAGATCATCTTACTATTGACCCCGAAATTATGCGCGGGAAGATCAAGCATAACCAGTAAGATTCAGAGCACGCTAGGAAATACTAGATAACATGTTTGCCGGGTACGTGGCATCTCGGGGTGCCTGGCGTCTATCTTATGTCCATATGGTGCCCCGCTGTTAGAGAAACCCGCTCAACTATCCACGAGCCATCACCCAAAAACCATATATACATCCCTCTCTAGCTCAGACGCTCATGGCCTGGCCATCCGCTTCTCCGCCAGTGACGGCTTTCCCGGTTTTCTTGATGGTTACGAGCACGGTCTCGTACGACAAGGAGGGTTCCGTGGTAACGAGGGCGGATTGGGAATCGAGGCTGACGTCGAAAGATTTGACACCTGAGGAGAAGAAAATGAGTCAGCACAAAGTCATTTGGCAGGTTCAGGCACAACTTACCCTCCAGTTTCTTCAGAACTCGCTCCACGGCACCCGAGCAACCGCCGCAGCTCATGGTGACGTTAAACTTGTACTGATGCTCAGACATGGTGCAGGCAGATGGGCGATTCAACGCGGGGTGTCTAGTGGAAGTCGTTGGTGAAGTAGAGTGGGGGGTTGGAGGATGAGCGAGGAGTCGACAAAGGCGGGCTGGGCTGGGTGGAGACAAAACGCGAGAATAATGACTAGTTGTCCCTACGAGTCACCCGCAAGATACCTGGTCTCCGAGGACCCGTGACAAACACATGGAGTTGAAGATTTGAAGCTGACCGTTGGATTATTAATCCTACGAACTGCCTAGTTAGGTTAACTACGGTGTCATCCCTCGGATTACGCCATCGAGCCGTCCTTCCCCCTAGAAGCCAGCTGCCCTCTTCTTCTTTCTAGCCCTCATGGCGACCTTACGGCTGGCTTCGCGTCCGCCGAACATCCCTCGCTCGATTTGGGTCATTGGAAGGTCATCTTCCACGGGTTGACTGCTTTGCAGTCTTATGGCCGGCGGTTCGCCGTTGTCTGGCTGGCTGCCCCAATCCCGAACAACAGGGGCCGCGGAAGACGCCGGAGGTGTGAGGGCGGAATGAGGCTGACTGGCCCCTTGTGAGCCCCCTGGTACCTTCTTGCGCGGTTTTCGTTGCGAAGCTGTCGTCAGGAAAGCTCGCTGCGGGTCTTCGCCATCCACCATTTGCGTGGTTTGGTGCCAGTTGTAGGTAGTTGGATCTGTCCCCAATTGCCAATGTTGTATCATGATGGTCGTGCTTCTGGACAACGGTCGCTTGCTTGAAAATGTAGTCAAGGAAGATAGACTGGAGCACACTGCGGCCAAGTCTTCCGCAAACTCAGGCACCCCATCTTCCCTATCACTACTTTCTCCGAGAGAAATTGCGCCGGGTGGTCCTAAATTCTGGTCACCCGGAAAAGAAAGCATTGCTAGATCAGGCAATGGTTCATTGGGTTGGCTTCGTGATGTATTCCAGGTTGCGTCGTCATTTGCCTGGGATGGCGGATGCGTCACGGATATCTGAGCCAGGGCGAGATCAGCCGCAACGGATCTTATGACTTTTTCTTTCATAATTCGGGTGCGCCCCGGTATGCCATACGGCAAAACAGCTAACCAATCATTGACCAGTCGGTCATAGACTTCTACCAAGGTCCCGGGAGCGGAAACCCCTTCCAAGTCAGGGGCTGTCGATGATGGCATACCAAAAAGGTCGGGTGGGTTGAGAACGGATATTTTCTGATTCGAGGTTGACCATGATGATCTGCTGCTCTCGATCGAAGAAAAAAAGGCTCTAAGATCCCTTGCATTCTGATCGATATCATCTAGCAGCCAGCGACTTTTTCCAGAGGCTTCGAGTCTACAAAAAGAATCTGTTAGAACAGGAACGTTGGAACGGAGGCATGGTTGCGAAACCTACAAAGTATGACTGGCAATGTGGCTGGTCTGAGCTGCGCCAGGAGTATTAACGTCCACATGCTCTATGAGATCCCGTAGACACTTCCCGACTGAGCTCAAGCCTTCGCCTTCTTTTGAAAGAATCAAGCTCCCAATGGCGATTGCATAGGCATGCGAGTAATCGAGGGTCCATTGTCGTGGGGCTAATGGTGCACACCTGGAAAGCTTTGTATCAAGTGTAGGTCGCGCATTAGCCCCAAATACAGATTCGTCCCAATCATCTACGATGAACCCATCCAGAGACTGCTTCGAAGAGACTGTGGCAACTCCCGGGTAGCGTCTCCTCAGTCGCAAGATATCTTTCTCGAGAACATGCTCATCAGCAGCATCATCACCACAAGGTCGGGTATAAATTATTTCGCGGACAGATAGGTGGGAATCGAGCAAGAAGAGCTTTATCAGTTTTGCGGCCGGGTCATAGTGTTTCTTGCCAAGAGATGAAGGTAAGTATGTAATCTCCTTGAAACAGAGTGAAGAGAACTGGTTCGTGTTTAGAGGCATTGTGATTGCTGAGGTAGGTTCGTATGGAGTTGGGACCTCTAACACGAATGGATCAGGGACGGATGCCGTATCTGTGTGGTCCTTGGATGCAGTAGGACAATGAAAAGTCAATACAAGATTGTTTAACCGAGAAGAAAGCACGAGGTAGAGTTCTAGTATAGACCATATTAGTATAAGATGATAAATGCAGCGAGATGAATCCTGACCTTGGTGTACTAGGAGCGGTGATAGTTGCAAGGTTGTGTCCTCAGGGTCACGGAAGTGATGCCAGGACAAGCGGGGATATAAAGAGCGCCTCGTACTTCTGGCGGCGGTCGAGGCAGGGTCTAGAGCGATATCAAGCCAGAACACTCGAGAGGTTGTGAGGATGGAAACGTGAGACACCTTGCAAGCGCTTCTTTTGATATCTAGAATCCATTCCGATGTGCGCTTCAAGTCAAGTTCTATCGGAAAGGAATATACCTGGTCGTTTTCCATGCGATAAAGTATTGGGCAACGGCGATCAGACACGATAAAGCTATTGAAATCGCTGGCCCATTCTATGATTGCCCATCCATCATATCTGGAACAGTCATCTGTGACCTGGCTGTCGCCATTGTCGAGCCATGGCAAAGAGCCGGATTTAATGCACTCGCCAGCCCAATTGCCCTTGTTTCTCTTATGGCGACCCGATATGTTCCATATACCCCAGCTTCCACTCACGTCGACAATACCCAGTTGTTTTGGGTACCACGGATTGAAGGTCACATCTGCATGCATGCAGCCCCCAGTCTGCTGACAAGAAATCTCCACCAACGGGTTCGCATCGAGGTGGGATATGCCGCATTCGATGGGGTTTGCGGGCTCGCCATGTTGATATATGCGAGCAGACTTGGGCTTTCGGTGGTACAGCGGCCGGAAGATTATGGTCGAATGAGGGAAACGAGCCGCCATCCATGTCGCCTTTTCTTCTACAGTTTGACCGAAACAGATTTGCCGGACTGGCGCACCACCTAGAGACCAATGGACATTCTCTGATTTCTCAATTGATGGAACGCGCACTTCGGCTGTTGCATCCTGCCTCAGTTCGACTGTGTCCTCCTCGATTCTGTACAAGCTAATAGCGTTGCCGCATTCCCCGGATGCTACAGCCGCTATGGGGACAAGGCGGTTGCCCGAGTCGTCATTTTCAATATCTACCGCGTATCCTATATCGAGAAGCGAGGAGACAAGTGGGTCACAAACTTCGCTGGTTTTCGAGATGGCATTGGAGAGAGTCTCGTTGCGAAACTGGGGCCAACAGGGGCCAAGCTCGGGATATGCTTGCGGTATCAGGGATTTCTTCGCAGATGACGAGGACCGTTGGACCGTGAGGGGAGATGGGACCGTGGTTCTTGCTGCTCCGGCGTAATGTAGACTCGGCGCTGAACAATGCTTTAGTAACAGCGTCTTGTTGATCCTCTCTAGCTCTTCAAGACTCACCCGGTGTCAAGGTTCGGGGAAACTTCCATGATTGACTCTCCGGATCATATTTTAGTCTTCCCAAGTGCCCATATTGCAGAGCAGCTGTAGAATATTCATTCATCGGGGACTCTGGAGAAACGGATAGGCACTAGGCTCTGATTTGGCGCGCATATCGGGGCACATTCAGCGGTGATTCATTGATCATGCAAGACCTGATCGGAAAGCTGGCTGGAAGAATAGCTTGGTTTATGTGCCACGCTTTGCGCGAGGCGCGATCAGCAATTCATCGATTTAAGTTGGAACATCCAAAAAGTTCGTTTGCTCTCTTCAGCTGGCGAGTGGAGACGTCGATGGGGATTCTGTCCGTCTTCACCGCCCTGGCTCCCGCTTTCCCGCTTTGTTTACGGCGTTGTTTACGCCGTCCATCCCCACTGGACCGACAGTTGCGACGCAGCGCAAAACATCAGCGGAACGGTAATCGAGAAGGCGGTTGGAAATACTGTCTGGATAAATAAACGCCTGGATCTGAGCCGAATCATCTTCTAGTCAATCAGGAAGATCTCCCGTTATGTCGTCGTCATTTGAGCCCTCATTGTCCACCAGTGGCATGCGCCCACCTCTGGCATCGGCGGACGCGCCCTCCATGGCAGACTCACTGCCTAGTATAAATTTTGGATTCGAGGACTTGCGCAACCGCATGGCTCAGTTTACTGCTCGCTTCGACGCCTTCATTGAACGGGGCAGAAAGCAGGTCTTGGAGGAGAGGAACCAGTTCAAAATAGGGCTAGCCGAGCTTCAAGGTGGGTGGAGGCCCTCGCGTAAATCGATAAAGATAAATGAAGCTGCGCCATTGCTAATGCTGTTTTCAGAGGATGAGCGAATGAAGCAGAGAGACATCGAGATACTAAGCCTCAAATCGCAAACCCACGAACAGACTCTCCAGAAGGAATCGGCCGAGGCTGCTGAAATGCATGCGTCGATCTCCTCCGTGACGTTGGAGCGCGACTCTCGCCTTTCCAAACGTGATCGACTGAAGCAGCAGATTGATGAAACGCAGAAGGCTACAAGCCAGAGATTAGAAGCCCAGAAAGCTCACGCAAAGTACCTAGATGCGCAGTCCCGTCTGAATGTCCCGGAATTGGAATTCTGGCAGGATTACTTGTGTCTTCGAATCGAGGGTGCTGGGAGAGAAGATCGCTTGAAATTTATTTACAGCCATTTATTGGAGAAGGACTGGGAAGCGGAGGCATGGTTTGAGCTAGGCACATCGAGCCGTGATTACGAGGTATTTCATACGCGACCGAAGTTGGACAGGGAGGCTCTTGATCGAGAACTGGATATTATGAACGAGGATCGTGATTTTGGTGCCTTCCTGAAAAGGATGCGAAAACTCTTTGTTGAGACCATGAAGTAACTGTTGGGTTGGCCAGCAATAAACCCGCAGGAAGCCCTTGCCTCTCATTCCTGTTAGTGCAGTAAATAGATGCCATGGATCAATGTCGGAAACAGCGAAAGCAACTTATCGCAACAATTTAGGTATCATGATCAGTTAAATAAAGAAAGCTCGTCTAGGTGTCAATCCCAATATAGTCGGAGAAAGACCCAGGTGTACATTCAGGATGTCAGCCTCCTGTGGCCTCCCTATAGAATGCTATGCTCCGATTCGCACCAGACGTTGCGAACCCTTCTGATCTCCCGATCTTCGGAACCCACTTGACGCTCCAAATCGCTTTCTCGGTCTCGCTATGGGTTGCAACACAGGTTCTTGTATCGATTGACCAAACTTTGACTTTCCCGTCAAATGATCTGGCGGCCAGTCAGTCTCAAATCACGCCTAGTATGTAGTTTGCCAGAGGGGGTGGCGCCATCCATTGCACATACCCACTCAATAGATACTCTCCAGTAAGGCTCCAAGAAAGTGAGAGGACCCAGGCCGAATGCCCGGAGAAGTTAGCGACCTGCTCGCCGGAGGATGTGTCGTAGAGGACGATGATCTTAGAATCTCCCGCAGCAGCAAGAAACTTACCACCCGGAGAAAATGCAACGGCCCTGACAGGCTTTACCAGTCCTACTAGACATTAGCGACATAGAATAAGGCGCGTATGCCGAGAAATTTCGTTTCGAAAACTCACCAGACAAGCTGAATGGCATGCGACCCGTTTCCGTGCTGAAGATATAGATGCTGCCGTTCTCATGCCCGCTGGCTATGAAGCGGCCATCCGCAGACTGTGCGGCACGTGTCAGCCCACAAAAGTTTATTATAATAAGATGGGAGCATGTTACCATGTCTAAGCAGGTGCCAAAGCTCCCTTTGGTTTCGTAGTCGCGGATTTGTTCACCGTTGGAACTTAAATCCCAGACTTTGATGTGTCCATCCTGGCTAACGCCGGCAAGGTATTGCCCATCCTGCGACAGAGAAACGGCCCAAGCCTCGGCAGATCCTGTGCTACCAACTTTTCGGGGGTCAGCTTGGGACAAGCCATCACTGATCGGGGTGCTAACGACCTGAGACGGCCTTATCTTGTGACCAAGCTCCATTGTGACAATCCCAGACCTTGATTTCGCCACCAAATCCGACGCTGACTGCCCTCGACCCGTTTCCGTTTGTAACCACATGGTGGCATCCAGCTTTGTGGGCTCCATCGATTGATTGTACAAGCGGAAACTCGGGATCTGCAGTTGAATGAACCTTGAGCGCAGAGGCCCCGGACGCCGACAGCACTTGGGTGTCGGTTACGGCCAGCGAAAATATGTCAATGGGATGCGCTGAGTTTAGGTTAATGGGAAGACAAGGATCAAAAAAGCCAGGGAGGCAGGAGAGAGCCTATGGATTCCGGGCATACCATCGTCGGCGGAACCACACGAGAGATATTGTTTCGACTAGCAGGAATAATTTGGTCATGTTAGAACATAGTCCAGTACAAAAACGCCGAGTCCGGTGCATGCCGCCTTACCATCGTTCCTAGTATATCATGGGAGAGCAAAGGGTGAATTCTTCCGTCCGTAGGAGGCGGGGGTTGGGAGAAGTGAAGGTCGATGCAGCCGGCGGCGATGGCGGACAAATAGTGGGACAATTTCGCTGACCTAGACGGATGAGATCATGGACCGCATCGATGTCCTTAGCCAAAGAGCCATCTTTGTACCCATATCAGCACGGAGGTCTACGCTAGTGGCAGGGCTCACTTCTCCGTTTACTTATCAGTTTGCAAGTGATAGAGTGAATGATCGGCCATTCAAAGTGGCTTCTAACAAATATACAGCGAAACCCGAATTCGTTCACCATCAGATACCCAGACGCCAATTGCCATGCAGCATTTATCCTACACCTCATATATATCCCAAGAGAAAAGCATATATCAAAAATCACGGTACAAATACAGCCTCGAGTTGCAACACTGGACCCATCAGTTCATCTTCTATGTTCCTGCTCCACCTAGTAGTTCCTTGGGTTTCAACTTTTTTTTTTCTTCCTTGATAATTCATTATGCTGTTTGGGTATTCTTCCATTGCTTTTTGATATCTGAAAAGAAAAAGAAAGCATGGTTAGAAAGAAAGCTTCCAGCCGGGAGAGACGAAGAAGAAGACATACTTTCAACGCAGTGTGGACATAGAACATGCGCGCGCTTGATTTGACCACATCCCGGGCAGGTGCTGAGGTTTTTCACGTCCTTCAAAGCCTTGCCAGCCATTTGCCTGTGACGTTTCTTCATGTGCGAGGTTTTCTTCTTGGGCACAGCGCGCAGGACGGAGTCCCAAACCCCCGACAGCAGGCCGGGGACGTTCAAGGCGAACGCGGCGGGTCTCCATAGGTTGTGGACCGGGGCAGACTCCAGGAGAACGCGAGACCATCGGCCGGCGGCGATTGACATGGTAGGGGAGGCCATGGGCGAGGAGGAGGAGGACGGGAGGCGATCGCAGAGCCGGATCGGGGGAGAAATGGCCGGCTGAAGCTTTTCAGGCTTGGGCGATTCGGGTCTGGAGAGACACTAGGCCCGATGCGGACTAGCGGCCCCCTGAGAGCCCGCGACGCCCGTTAAAGGGGTCCAGAAGATTGCATCGCATCTCCCTTCCTCCAGACCGACTGGCATTCCGGGGGTAGAATACGGATCGTTAGTGATACAGCTGATCTCGCAAGCTCTAGGCCTTCTTCTTCCCATCTTCTCCCTCTCTCGGTCTTTCCATCTTCACCCTCGTCCGTCGTTCATCGTTCATCGTCCAGTTCACTACCATCCATTGTTTACACCCCTCGTCGCTTCTCTCCTTCCACTCGCTTATCCATCTTGCTTGACCATGGCGGCCACAGCTAGCTCGGCCTCGGCCTCCCCGGCCCCCGTTTTCCCTCGCAGCCATGTCGGTTTCGATAGTATCACCTCGCAGATTGAGCGGAAGCTGCTGAAACGTGGTTTCCAATTCAACGTGATGTGTGTTGGTAGGTTCCGCACGCCGCTGAGATGATCTTCTCCTGTGTTCAATGCTGATCCATGCGCAGGTCAAACCGGTCTGGGTAAATCCACACTGATTAACACCATCTTTGCTTCTCACTTGATCGACTCGAAGGGCCGCCTGACCCCCAATGAACCTGTGCGTTCGACCACTGAGATCCAGGCCGCCTCCCACAGTATGTTGCACACTGCCGATCAATGCGAGGGGTATATCGCTAAAATCTGTCTTCTAGTCATCGAGGAAAATGGAGTCCGCCTGAGACTCAACATTGTCGATACCCCTGGGTACGGTGACCAAGTCAACAATGACAGATGGTATGTTGGGCAGTCCTCTCCTTGCCTTCATGAAGACCAGGCTAATTGGTTGATAGCTGGGATCCGATTGTGAAATATATCAAAGACCAGCATTCCGCCTACCTCCGAAAGGAGCTGACTGCTCAGCGCGACCGCTACATTCAAGATACACGTATCCACTGTTGTCTGTTCTTCATACAACCATCCGGTCATGCGTAAGCTCTAACGGTCCCCGTCCTGCGATAAGTCTGAAGCTTACCAATCTATACTTTCAGTCTCAAGCCAATTGACATTGTGGTCCTGAAAAAGTTGTCCGACGTTGTCAATGTCGTTCCCGTCATTGCCAAAGCCGATTCGCTTACTCTTGAAGAACGCCAGGCGTTCAAGGAGCGTATCAAGGAGGAATTCGCTTTCCACAACCTGAAGATGTACCCTTACGATAATGATGAACTTGACGACGAAGAGCGAGCCGTCAATGTCCAGATCAAGGTATGAGATTCGTGTATTTGTCTGGTCCTCGTACGCAGTCTAATCGCCTCGCAGGACATCATTCCATTTGCCGTCGTCGGTAGCGAGAAAACCATCGTTGTCAATGGTCAACAAGTCCGTGGCCGTCAGAACCGATGGGGCGTCATCAATGTGGAGGATGAGAACCACTGCGAGTTTGTGTATCTGAGGAACTTCCTGACCCGCACCCATCTCCAGGACCTCATCGAAACAACAAGCCAGATCCACTATGAAACGTTCCGTGCCAAGCAACTTCTTGCGCTTAAGGAGAGCAGCGCTGCAGGAGGCCATTCTGGCGGTAGCCGGCCTATCAGTCCTTCTGCCGACAGGGAGCTGAGCCGTAACTCTCAACGAATGACTATGAACGGCTATTAATTACTCGCGCCCGCTCAAGATGGACTTGGATGGCTGCCGGAACAGATGTTCTTGATTGGCCGTTTCCAAACTTGACAGGACTGTCTTCGGAGGACAGCTTCAGCGATCTTCCTGCCCTCCCCGTTTTCTCTTCCCCATAGCAATACCTTCATACCAGCAGACCCTTACAATATTTTTTTAACTTTAGGCTTCTTTTCGTACTAGTTTCTATCTTAATATCTCCTCTGCAGGGAACACTATCATTCCTGGATTCACCTAAATATGGTGTCGTCGTTACCGAACGGTGGAATCTACTTTGCATCGGGAACGTGTGGCGTCCTTGCGCGTCATGCTATGTATTTAAACATCCTCAATTTCAATTCTCTGTGAAAAAAGCCTGTCTATGCGTTCGAGATACGGAGCACCAAACATTTTATGCGGCACGTAGAGATAGCTATCAACGATTTACTCCTGAGGAAGGCCGACAAGTCCTCATTGCTCTGCTCCAAATCGGCCTCCATCAACAACCCAGTCTCTCAAGTCCACGTAGGCCTTCTCAAGATCATCGTTTACAACAATCTTGTCATGGGCACCGGGCTCCTTGGAGAATTCAAGTTCGTTCTTCGCTTGTGCGAGACGTTTGCTTCGGTCCGGTTAGCGGAAGTCGGACGGGCTCGCGTAATGAGCATTTATGATTTAATCGTGGGGTTGGGTAGAAGCCCTGAACTTACTTCAGACTTTCTTCGGTCTCCGTACCTCTCCCACGCAGCCTCTTTTCGAGTTCTTCAACTGATGGCGGTGCAAGGAACAAGAAGCGAGCATTCAGATCGGTGCGTTTGACCTGCTTCACACCCTATTTGCATGATATGAGGTCAGTATTCCCCGCTTCTTTTCAGCCCCAACTAAGGGGAGCTCCGAATCTGCATCTTCTGAACAGGCTCATTGGGGAAGGTTATGATTACCTCCATTTCAATGTCAAGGATGCAGATTCTGCTCCTCTCCGCAATGTCCTTAACCGCCTGGACGCTGGTGCCGTAGTGATTACCTCCAAACTGCGCATGCTCGATGAAGCCATTTCGGGCTACAAGGTCCAAAAAGTCCTCCTTGGTTGTAAAATGGTATTCACGCCCGTTCTGCTCGCCCGGCCGAGGTGCCCGAGTAGTATCTGAATCGCTCGGGCATTGTTCAGTGTCTCAACATGCATTTGGGATGAGGGTTATCGGAAAAACGGACGGGAAACTGAAAACCCAAAAGTATCGGGATACTCAGCGAAGAGCCTCTTGAGTAACGTCGACTTTCCCGTGCCGGAGGGGCCTGAAACGACCACCGGGCGGAACTTGTGTACTGCGATTGCGGTCAGCAGGGCAGCGATTCTTGCGCACGGAGTGGATCGTAGGCGATTTACCAGCATTCGTAGCCATCGTCAGAGTCCGGCAGCGAATACCGACGTTTCGGATGTGAGTGGGAAAAGACAAGGATAGCGAAGTCCAGGAATTTAGGAATTTATGCATAGAACTCGGGTTACTCTCCGCAGGCGAAGTGGGGGAATGATAATAATAATAGGGAATAAAAGCCGCGGGCCAATCCGTCGGCAGACCGGGCAGAATTGGAGGCGGTGAGAAATAACTACGACGATCACTTGTGCGGCTGATAGGAACATGGCCTCTTGCTTATCATGCGAAGTATATACCATCACGATTCATGCGGATAACTAGACATTTCAGCGTCTATTGCGGTGGCCACCGTCCTGTAGGAATGACTATGCATCCATGCATTATTCACGGTCTTTCTTCTCTAGGCATTGTTTCTTGTGAAGCCTGCGACTCCTGCTCGAGGAAGTTGGACCAGAGTTCTGCCAGTGACTCCTTGCTCGTGTTACCGTTGTCCAGGAACTCCGTGGCTAATGTTGGAGTGCTGGGTGTACGATGAACCGGTGTGCCAGGTACTCGGAGTTTACCTGAGCTATTGGAAGCCCCAGGGCGCGCAAGGCCCGCTTGTTCACGTTGTTCTGCAAGACAGTGATCAGTCCGGTTCCCTGCCCCTGGTAGTGAAAGGAGATAAACTGAACCTACCATCTGTCCAGCCTAGAAGTGCTGCAATGAGTTGCAAGATTTGAAATTTCTTTGGATCTGACCGATCAAGGGCCAGGAAATGCAGGAGGTGGTTTGTGACAATGTGTCTTGAGAAACCAAGTTAGTAAACCAAAAGCAGCGGTCTATAGCTACAGAGCCGTCCATTCGGAGGGAGAGCATACCTGTCCACGTTGTCTTCTGGCTTTCCTTTCTTAAGGAACCGCAGAGCCTTTGTTAGATGGTCATTCAACGTCACTGCTTCGTGCCTGAGCTTTCCGATCAACAAGTTTTTCTCCCTGACTTCTTTCTCAAATGGCTTCACTCGCTCCAGCTCGTTCCGGACTTTTTGGAGAGCTTGGTCAGCGTCCGAAGCCTTCTTCTCCGCACCCTGAAGAGATTCTTTGAGCTTCTCTAGTTGAGCATCGGAGCTCTCCACAACCTCACGAAGTTCCTGTTTCCGAGCTGGGACACATTAGCATATAAGACGCTCCATGAACTCCCAAGAAAGCCTGCTCACCTGTCTGGATCTCTTGCAAAGCACGTTGTAAGCCATCTACCGTAGCCATCTGGGAATCACGTTCGGCAGCGGCCTTTTCGTAGGCATCCCTAAGGTTGGCCACCTGCTCCTCGAGGTCCACAGCCTTGTCACCAAGATTCTCCCGGATAGATCGCTCTTCCATAGCAAGAACCTCCCAGTTGTGCATAGCCTCCTTAGCCTGTTCGAATTCCGACTGAAGATACGATTCTTGTTCAAGAAGTTCCTCTTTCTCCTTCAGCCAGTTCTGCTGGGACAAATTGGTCCTGTCTCGCAAAATTGAGATTTCCTTCAGCTTCTGTTCGCTGTCCTCTGAAATCTGGTCTATTTTCGCATTCTGTGATTGGACCTCTTCTTTCAGGGTTGAGTTCTGTTCCTCCAGCTCCTGGATCTGTAGCCTTGCTTGTCCAAGTTCCTCCTGTTGAGATATTAGTTTCAAAAACCAAGGGGGGGTGGCGGCTAAACAAGACTTACGGCATCTTCCTTCAGTCGTTCACCCAGTTGCGATTTGATTATATTTACTCTCTCCAGAAGCTTTTGGAATTGTGTCTCGGCGTGTTCCTTTTTGCTCTCCGCATCTTCCAGTTTGTGCTGCAGCGTTTCCATGTCCGTGCGATGCTTGGATTGTATCTCTTCTAAGGATCTCCGCATATCCGTCACTTCGGCACGTAGCGAGTCTCTATCACGTATAAGGGTGTCGAATCTGTCCTTTGATTGTAACGCGTCAGGGGGTGTCGTTTGTCCATTGTCCGTACGCCCAGTATTATCGCCGGCGGATGGCAATTCCTGATCGTCTCCGATTCCACCCTTAGGGCCATTGTTCGAATTAATTTCGCCCTTGCTCGTTTCAGTTTCCTGGCTCTTTGTATCATGATTCTCGATGGCGTTGGATTGCACAGCCTAAAGTACCGATTCAGTAAGGCCGACCAGATCACTTCGCGGATTGACGTACATCTGAATTCGAGAGTTCCGACGGATCGTAGGTTGCGTCTTTATGTTTCGAAGGCGCGTTGGTATCTTCCACTGCTTTTGCGGTGGCCGCATTCTTTTTCTTGCTCTTCGATTTTCCGCCTTGCCAGATACAGTCAGTGAAACGGAACACAGAGTCGTGGTTGATGACAGTAGATGAAGATACCTTCAGGCATTTTCCGTTAGATTTTCCCCAGAGGGCCTGATGCGGTTGTCTGGGGCTTGTGGTGACCGGTAAGTATTGTTTGAACTGCGCTCTGGGGGACGATAATCAAGTACGGGCCATAGTTGTCAACACCGCTAGCGCCCTTGGATTCCTCTCCCGAAGTCCGCACCTCTCTCGCTTAGGTACGCAAGCAACTCACTAGTTAACTAGTTGGTAACTACAGAGTACTTCTTTTACCCCGAATTATATATTCAAGAGATAGCTATGCGACCCGAGAAATTAAGCTATTGACGTTGAGGGGATTTTTACAGTTATTTCTCAGAAACTGAGAATGATACAAGTCACAAGCATCTGTCCAACCCATCCATTAGCTCCCAATTGCCTCTCAGACGTTCGTCAATACAACGTTAACTAGTGCGAGAGCTTTTCTCGTGATGAGAACCAAGTAAAATCTAAGTTGAGAGGTCGCTTGACAGGACCGTAGCCATACCGCAAGAAAAAAAAAAAAAAAAAAAAAAAAAAAGAGGCCAGCTGAAATGCCGAACCCAAGCCAGCGCACTCAAAGTGCAAAACCCTCTTGACTCCACTCCACTGTATTTGTACTATGCGATATGCGATGTGTGAACAGACATGGGACTCGGGAAGCCGGTAAAACTTTCTCCTGGGAGGTGGCTTTTCTTCGGGAGGTGGTTGCCTGAGTGTTGTAGCGAGGTCACATAAAGTCATCCAGGAAGTCAGGGTCTCGATCCTGGTTGTTGCTTTGTTGTACATTCTCTTCACTCAGCAAATCATCGTAGGCATGCTCTTTCTGCCACTTGAGCTGTTCTCTTTCTCTCTTCTCCTGCTTCTCCTTGTTGCGCTGCTCGTCTCGGATCTTTCTCTCGCCCCTCCGTTTCATTTTCAAGTAGTCTTCCTTCTCCGCTCTCAGATCCGGAAATTTCTCCTCGCGCGTCTTGTTGAGCCGGTTGACGATGGCGTTTTCGCGTTCGCGCACGAGCACTTTACGGACCAGTTTGGGGTTATGGAACGAGACCTGGCCCGTTGCCATGGACCCGTCTTTCATAAGATTGGACCACGGTGTATAAATGATGGTGACGTTATCTTTCTTGTTCCCTGTTCAGTTTATTGTGAGCCGTTGTCGCTTCAAGTTCGGCGCCTCGGGTTCAATCTTGGCGAGCCGACCTTCAATTGAATTTGCCTTGGTCAGTTGCGCACAATCCTCCAAGAGCGACTGCGGGACGTTATCCCACTGCTCGTCATCGCGTAGCCGGAGGTAAACGTGCGCACTGGAAAGGTTGTCGACGTGAAACTAGCCGTGGGGGGTTAGAGTTGCTCCGGAGCCGGGGGGGGGGGGAACAGGATATCTCGAAGAAACGAACCCTTCAAGGCGTTAGTTAGCGCATGCGACCTGGAAAGAAAAGGGAGACAAGACCAGCATACCAGACATCTTTTTCTAGTCCGTGTTCGATGAGATCCTCATCTAGTTAAACGGATTGATCAGACATTGGGGCTGTCGCAGGAGGTGAAAGTTGACTGTCGTACTCTCGAATTTGTCTTTCCCTACGTAGATGAAGGCCGCGGGGTCCACCACCTTGGACGTGAAATAATAGACCATGTTGCGAGGGAATCCCGAAGTTCTCAATTAGAAACGTTCGCCTAGGAGTTCCAACTCGCCGTGAGAACCGGATAATCGGGTTAGGGGGAAAAAATACAGAGATTTAATACAAAAAAAATTTAAAATAAATAAAATAAAATAAATGATACGGAGAAGTGGATGGGATTTCTCTAACGAGCCGGTGGGCGGTGGGCGGGCTGGTCGGGGTGGGGTTGGTCCTTAGTCAGCCGTCTTGTCACCGACTTACCGGGCAGCGTATTTACGCCGTCCTTCCAGGTACGGAGTAGGACTTCCTCCTAGGTACATGTAGTCATGTAGTCATGTAGTCATGTAGTCATGTACCTACGCCTAGCCTCTAGGTAATGACTTCCTCCTCCCATGGCATGATCCCAGACCCAAACGGGGCTACGGACGGAGCTGCGAGTCATTAATATTATTTAATCTCCCGGAACATCCAGCGATCAAATCATCTCCCGACAAAAGGCATTGCCTCCCCACTTAACTCATGCACCGGACCATCCGTTTGTGGGCAGTTAGGCTCAGGATGGCCTTCCGGGCGACGGGCCCTAGGGACGTATGGCCGTTTGCTGCAATTGCTCCGAGGCATCCTCTCGAACCGTGCTGCTCCCACGAAATCAGGATGGCCTGAGACCCCACCGGGGCTCGTTTCGGGAGCAGCGTAGTGTTCACCCTAGTCGACCCTACCGTGGAGTCTAAATCGGATCCTTTCCCAACGCGATGAAAACCGTTACGCCAATGTTCGATGCCATCATATCATCCTGCTGCTACAGCGGGTGAGCCCGTACACAACCCCACCCGCCACATGGCCTTTGCCTTTGGGACCTCTCCCTCTCGGCCACTTCATCTTTGGGCGATGATGGTGACCGTCAGGTATGAGGAGGAGGAGGAGGAGGAGGATCGCGTTGAAACCAACCCCGATTGATGCCATTGTTGTAAGATGTAGTATAGTCTAGTCGAATCCGAAGAAACGGAACTGTCCATCACCAACCCTCTCTCTACTTCCGCTTCTCTTCTTTCTCTCTCTCTCTCTCTCTCTCTCTCTCTTTGTCTCTGCCTCTCTTCCCGGTCTCTCGGTCTCTCTTTTTGTCGTCCCCTTTGGCTTTTCTCTTTTCTCTTTTCTCTTTTCTCTTTTCTCTGGTCCCTCTTCCCCTTCCACGCCGTGGGTGGTGATGGGAGGCCGTCGCAGCGACAGATGATCGATCCAATTGAAGGAACAAACCCAGGTCGATTCCAATCAAACCGCTGTCAAAGTAGCTGTGCCCATTCTGTCCCTCCGTAGCAGACTCGATCCACGATAGCCCACCCCCTGCTCCACCTGGACTGCGTTAATTTGAAAAGGTTCGGGGGCTTTGTCAAAGAGCAAAATTTCAACAGGGTTTTAGATGGATTATTTCACTCCTCTTATTCCCCCCTGCGACCCCAAACTGGGCTATTTCTCCCCGTGCTTTTCCTCTCGCCAACCTTTGCGCAGGCCACGACCACCACCCTCGCCAGCGTGATTTTCCCTGCTCCGGCGAGGAAAACATTTCAAACCCCAGGCCCAAATGGCTAATTCCACCTCCTCGGCCAACCAGGCCCGCATCCGACAAGCCCTAGAGCATGCCCGAAATTGCGAAGATGGAAATATCGACCGTCAAACCAGCGAAATCCTCGAGGCCGCCATCACCGACCTATGGCGGAGGATACAGAGCCAGCCCGACAGTTACGTCCTGAGCCGGGACGAGTTTGCGCTGTTCAATTATTTTCTCCGGCGATTCAATGGTTCGCCCGTGGCGCGAAGAGCCGTAGAGCGGTTCTGGAATAATTATCAAGGAACCGGCTCGAGTGTCGACGGAAGCAAGACATAGTTTCAGAGTTCAGATCTTCGCCGCAGCCTCCGTTTGTCAACCACAGCCATGGTCGGCTTCCCCCGGGAACAATCCATTTGTCCCCGTGAGCTGGGAAATCCCAGACAAAAAAAAAATATACCAGTCTTTTGGTCGCGGGACGAATTGGAGTGACATCTCTTCCTCCTCTTCTTCTTCTTTTCCTCCCTCCTCGTCTTCTTCAACCGATTCGATTTGATCCTGCTTTCTTTCGTCATCCTAGTCTCCTTCCCCCCTTCACCTCCTATCTCGCTTTTCTCTCGCTTTTCTCTCGCTTTTCTTTCCCTCCACCTATCCTTTCCTCCACCGCCTTCTTCAAATCCAAAGGACAGGAAAAGAACGAGACAAGTCATCTCGAAAAAGCACGTGGCTCTTGAGCCCAGGTTCACCAAGGCCGCCCGAAAGGCAAAAAAAAAAAAAAAAAAAGAAAAAAAAAATTTATGGACTGTCAACACGGATCGTAAGGTTGAGCCGAGTCGGTCGCCCGCTACTTTGTTTAGGAAAACCCCCGGCGTTAATTGGAGGAGCTGTTTCAACGCCATCTGCCTGCTATTTTTGTTTTCTACAGTCGTGATTCCCTTTTTTCCCCCGCCCCTGTTCTTCTGTTCTTTTGGTTCCGTTCTTCTCTCATCTCTTTCTACAACAACTTTGTGGCTAGTGTTCATCGCTTGCCTTCCTACTATGTATAGCTGGGCTACATAGGTAATTGCATTGCTTTGTATTGCTGTTTGATTGTTTTGTGATGAGTCATTTTCCTCTGTATTTGTTGGCACTTTTTTTGGTCTTTTTTCCTTTCCGCTGTCCTTTCCTTAGCCTTTAGAAATCATGTGGTTCCACCCAGATGCGCAAGGGATGCTGCATCTTGAAATAATCTTCGAACATGCCAACCAAGTAAACCAACTAGCGACGATAATGTTCGAAAAAAAGACTTGGGTTTGAATGAGTGAGCCCGCTTCTTGCGACTGCGAACAGAGGTCTAGCCCCAAAGTTTCGCCGTACTAATGCTCGTCCTCATGATGCACGTTTTGGAAAACATCCTACGCTCATATGATCCGTACACTCGCAACTCACACCATAACTGTACAAAATCTTGAATTACTTATACATAAAACGCTATATATAAAAAAAACATCTAGTCTTTCGACTTATTTGCTGGCCGCCGATTCAGGAGCGATCGGCTTGTTGGAAGCTTGCGGGCGAATGTCACCCTCAAGCACATCAGCAGGGGGGCCTAATCCATCGGTTAGCATAATCTAGTCTTAGGGGATCTTCTCGGGTTCGGGTTTACACACTGGTTCGTGGCGACGTCTTGTGCTCGGCAATATCGACATCCCTCACCCGGCCAGACTCAACCTCCGCTCGAGAGAGCTCGAGCAAGTTCTTGGGAAGACCCATCGACGAGAGAAACTGGACGCTGTCCTTCCATTCAACGTCCTTTCGGTTGCTGTCCCATTTGAGCTCGTCACCCATCAGGTCGATGACGTTGGGGAGAGCTTCAAGCGCGGCCTCCGCATTGAGGAACGCCAGGCGCGTGCGGCGAGCGATGACGTCAACTGCCGTCTGGGCATACTCGTGGCGGATGGCATAGCGGATTTCACCGTCAATGAAAGGGTACAAGGTGGAGATTCTATTTCCTCGGACGGGGAATCGAGCGTTTGTAGGCGCAGACAAAGCAGCAACCTGCCAGGCCCGGTCTCCGTAGGACTGCGTGAGATGCTGGGCAACGTCGGTCTCCAGCCCGAAGTGTTGGATGAGGTTGATGAATAGGGTCTTGGAGAATCCATGAGCGCCAATCAACCGCACCTGGTGAGTCTGGCAGGTTCCATCTAGAACGGCACCGTCGGCAACCAATCCACTTCCACCAACGCCGCTAATGTCCGGAGACTGGCTCACCGGCCGAGGCTTGAGACCGAAGACATCAACAGCTTCATCCACTGCCTCCTCGGCCATTTGGCGGTAGGTTGTCCATTTGCCACCAGCGCACGTCAACAGGCCCGAGGGAGAAACAGAGATAAGATGGTTGCGAACCAGCGCCTGGGAGCTTTTCACCTTGGGATCACGGACCAGAGGCCGAATTCCAGACCAAGCGGCGAGCACATCACTCCGCTCAACGTTGATATCGGGAGCGAGGTAGCCGCGAACTTCCGAAAGAATCCAGTTGATGTCATGTTCCGATGGCTGCGGCTGTGGCGTAATCTCGGTGGGCTGGTCCGTAGTTCCCGCGATTGTGTTGCCCTGCCACGGAAGGAAGAAGATGACACGCCCGTCAGACGTGGAGGGATCAATGAGACCCATGTCGGAAGGACTGTAGTAGCCTGGAAGAATGACATGGACACCAGCACTGGGAGCCACAATCTCCTTCACTTCCTGGTCGTCCATCTTTCTTATGGAATCGGTGAAGGGGCCGGTCGCGTTAATGATGCCTTTTGCCCGAACAGTAATTTGCTCTGGCTCTTGTCCGTTTCGTTCAGTAATGACGTCTTTCATCTGTGCGCCGTTCAGTTTACCCGACGCATCCTTGGTCAAACCAGTGACTTGCATGTGGTTGACAACGGTCCCACCGTACAACGCGGCTGTCATCGCAAGGGACACGTTCATCCGAGAGTCGTTGTGGGCACCATCTAAAACTCCGATGAGCATGGGGAGCTTAAAGATAGGATTGCTGGAGTCCACATACCGTAGTAAACCATAGCACCGACCAGATTGTCCTTCCTCAGCATGGGGAAAGCGTCGATTGCCTTACTCTTGGGGAGGAAATAGGAGCTTTCGATCCCCTCAGCTCCAGCCAGGAAGTCATAGAATTTGGTACCTGCCCAAAAATAGGGTGCCTGCCACCACTTCTGCACGGGAACCATGATGGGAAGCCAACTAGAAAGATGAGGCGCCGTGTTCAGGAAATACTTTCGTTCTCTCAGTGCCTCCTTCACAAGCTTGTACCTAGAGAAATGTTAGCCTGCCGTCCGGCAATCAAGTTTCCGCCTGGGGACAAGGGGCAGCACTAACTGGTTGTAATCCAGCTCCCACACGGCCTTCTCCAAATAACGAACACCGCCGTGCACCAATTTCGTACTTTTGCTGCTCGTCCCAGCACTGAAATCGTCTCTCTCCACGATGGCCACCTTCAGCCCACGCGTCGCCGCATCAAGCGCAATTCCGGATCCGGTAGCACCGGCGCCAATAACAAGCAAATCATACTCGTCGGCGCTGTTTCCGCTCGAGCTGCGTTTGAGGTCTTGTATCTGCTCCAACCGCGATTTGATGGTTGGGAAGCTCGGCGGTACAAGTTTACCTTCGTGATAACCTGGGGGAGGAACTGCCGGGGCTTCGGAACCGGGGATGTTACGTGGCCGGTATGATACATATAAAACACCCGCTCCCGCGGCCGCGGCAGCAGATGTGTAGAGAAGGGGTCGCAGGATCTTGCGAGAATGACGGGCGGCCATGGTATTTTAGTGTTGTCGAGATCTAACAGGGTCGGTAGGTTGGATCAGGGATGCTTTCCCGAACGTTCTAGCTGGGCTTTCTCCCCGTTGTTCTTTTTGGGGGGCAATTCAGAGGGGTGGCAAACTAGCAGTCCGGCACGTTAGCTATCGCGACAGACGAGGCGTAACACAGTGGTAGGAGTGCCAGGGTGAAAGGGGGGCGATGAAAGGAGTAGAACGCGATGGGTCGCGCAAACCGTACCAATGGCAGATTCGAAAGGTATAGAGTATATATAAGGAGTCTATATGGCGGAAGGGAGGTGGGAAGGAGGGCTTGATCAAGCAAGTCAATGCTTTGACACCGAGGAGCGGAGTTTGAAAGGAAGGAAGAGGAAGAGGAAGAGGAAGAGGAATGAAAAGTGTGCGAACTGCAAGACTTATTATTGACCTTGGAATGCCGGACCACTTGTCCAAGTTGGAGGACCGGGTAACCTTCCTCGGGGGTGCGTCATGAACAATTCTGCGCTGGATTGAAGGAATTCTTCCAAGCCGGAATGGGGGCGGGTCCGATGACGGCGACGCGGCGTAAATCAGCAAAGTCCCACCAATCAGACGCTCGGCAGGGCCGGCAGCGGGCGGGGCTGGCCAGTGATCCCGTGATGAGGGTGCCGTTCCCGAGCCTCCGTGCTCCCATGTGACCAGCAAAGTTTTTGTGCCCGTTACCCAGTCGGGCGAAGGCGCCTCTCAAGAATAGAACTACTGGCCCATAGTGCCGAGATCCCCTGGAGATTTAATCTATTTATTCTCTCGACTATTTCCTCTCGCGTCCCTCCCACTTGACAGGTTCGACTGCAGCATGCATGCAGATCGATCGCCAGAAACCTATAGTCCCTCTGCTCCTATTTCGCTGGCGCCGGTGAGACGACAGGACGTCGGGCGAGACCACATGGGTTGCTTCTTGTGGCCAGGCCTGGTCGACGGGTCAATCAATAGTTCCGCAGTATCTACAGCTACGGAGAACGGTACTGGTAGAATAATAGGTCAAAGTGAGTGCCTCACGCAGAAGCCTGCCCGTGTGGTTATTGTTGTCTTCGTCTACTTTATCTACATTATATATATAATTTTATTTCCTCCCTTCGACCTGCCCCCCCTTTAAAAAAAATTACAGATAATAATAATAATAATAATAAAACAAGTTCAAGTTCTTGGATTTCTGATCCACTCCTCCCTGGGGTACGTAACTTCGGAAGGCAGTTCCAGACCCTTTTAAAGTGGGTACCGCCAACTACCGGTTGGCAGTATTGGAGAATTTTCCACTTTCCAGGGCAGACTAGTCGCACCCTTGGATGCACCGTGATTTATGCCCTCTAACACAATAGGTATGATGTTATCTACGTCGTCTGTACTGGAAACCCGGACAATGTTTCCACTTCCAGGTTTTTAATGTGCTTTGTATTACTACATAATACATATTGCTTCATCTTCTCCGCCGCCTTGCCCTGTCTTGATTACCTTATCCACTCTTCGTTTTCCGTGCATGACCTTACCTTGGCGCCCATCAACCCCTACTATTAACCCACGTGTTTATAGTACTACTTTGTTCCCCATCTATCCCTAGAATGGGAGGTCCTCCACGTTGGAATTTTTCTTTTCCACGAATCAATGCTATCGGTGGCTGAGGCATGGCAGACCAGATTTATATCGCTGCAAACCCGAAGGGGCAACCACGTCATTAGTTATGAGGAGCAGAAATACCTTTAGTGAAGATCTGATAGGAGTATACCAAGCGACAAATCGCAAGTGCATGTAAACTAAAACGGAAGATTCGACGATACCGTGTTGGTATGAATAATTCTTTTCCCCGTATACATGCTCCGGGATTCGGCTTCTAAATAGCCTGATACCCATTTGGAAGAATAACATATATAAGGAAAGAAAATCCATTTCAGTAAGTGTAGATTATTCTATACTTGTGAATTCTAATAACTACGGAGTAGTGTAGGCTTCTATAGTTAGCTAACTATCTACTGCCAGGTGGTGGTTATGTTGGTCACCTGACCAACCAACCACCCTCTAGTTCACGCACTGTATCTTCCCGGTGCCATCCTATGTATGTTCCTTTAGCCAGCTTAGTGGTCTACCTTTGCCCATCAAATTCGAAGCGTTTGATCGTCGTTTTTCATCTTCATCGAGACTGACCGGTGGTCACCCTGGTTCATTGAGAGCCGAAGTTTAGTCGACGTGTAGGTTCGTCTAGGGGGTGTCACTACCCAGGTAGTTCCGGAGTACTCCGTAGATACTAAGTACCTCACTCAGGTCGTTGTAGGTGGTTGACAAACTTCACTACGCATTCATTCACTGCGCATTTTGAAAGAGTCTCTTCTCTATAAGTTTCTCTGCCCCCATTTTCAGACTTCTTTCCTATTATAGCTTTTCCAGCTTTTCTTCTCTTCGCCTATCGTTACACTCCTTCTAGGCTTCTTTTCTTTCATCACCTTGTTTTAAACCTCCCAGTCTCAACTAGTCTTCTGACTATATGCCAACCACCGGCCTTGTCTCTTTTCCTCAACCGCTACTGTTAGTCCACGGCTGTTTGACATTGTGACGGGAACCAATCAGTCATCAGAGGGGTCTTCTTGCCCATCTCGCGAAGTTGAATCGTGGGTTGCAACTGAACTTCTGGAGTGGATCCAGAACAGCCTGAAGCAACCACTTGATCATTAAGATTCTGAGATTCTCTTGAAGGCCAAAGTGGATGGAGAAGCGTTCTTAACTAGTGGTGGCAAGCAGCACTGGTTTGAAAACCTTGGCATAGCTGCTGGTCCTGCCTCGAAACTTGCAGGTCTGGCTAAGACGGTGTACGCGGGTTTCCGAAGAACTAAAATCCTGCGTCTTTTACTATTGCATTATAGCTGTAGCTAACGCAGATGCTAGAGCTAACCCCACCCCGCGAAGAAATTTGGTTATTCCGTCGGGAGGAGACTGTTTCGAAGCTGGCTGAAATCCTGGACGCTCCAAGCCCTATACTTGTCCGCGGGACACCCGCCAGTGGCAAGACTCTTTTATCCCAGCCATTAAGAGATTATCTTCGCAAGCAAGGGGGGGGGGGGGGGGGGGCGAGTATTTTGGCTTGAGGGTTGAAATTGCAATCTGCAAGAGCTTCGTTTTGACGATGTTATGGGAAAACTTATGCATGTGATACAGAATGAATGCAATTTGTATCAGATGGACGAAGACGCAACTGCTCCAGGGACTGTTTTCATCATTGACGAAGCACAAGGGTCATATCGCAACAAGTTATCATGGAATTTCATATTGAAAAGAAGACCTGTTACCGCGAAAAATTTATACTTTTGTCTTTTTTGCTCATATGCCAACGCAGAAAAAGGCTTACCTTATTCGCTAGGCGTTCAGCGGGCCCCCAAAATTTTCAGCGAAGAGCAAAGGATTTCGTTGATACCGTCACCTCCGGGTTTGCCGTCCATAGGCCTCTTCTATACCCCAGCCTGCTGAGATGACAACCGGGTTGTCAACCGAGAGGACGCCCCTTAGAGGTGCAGGGAGGTCGTGTAGTTTAGTAGCATTCTCACTACAGCTTGAGCATTTTCATCGAGCACATCGATTGACGTCACCGTCCCGGGCGGAATGGTTCCGGGTGCGGAAACCTCCGGGTGTTTCCAGCAGGGCGGAAGATCTGTCAAGGTTTACCCCGGCTTTCCTGTGCATGGGGAAAGGCGGGGAAGAGGCCTCCAACAACATACCAGAGCCGGTCCAGGGATGATCACGGCGGAAAGGTTCCCTCCCCACGAGAGAGGGTAAGAGGTGGTCTTATAAGGAACAATACGCAGTATACTTATGGGCCACTGCCGTCTTCTACTCTGCGATATTCTTGCAGCCACGCCAGCGAACCGACAAAGACCAAGGGTTACATACAAGGCCGCGCTAAGATGGCCATCGCGAAGCTGCTGTTTGCTGTGCAAGAGAGCCTTTTCCAATCCCCCCTACGGGCGTTGCCTGTTGTCTTGTTTGTTGTTCCTTTGCTTTACGTCATTGCGAATGAGTTCAACCGCTCCTCTGCCAGGGTCCCAGGAGTCGGAGGGCCTCGTGGGATGCCGTTGATTGGAAACCTCGCCCAGATCCGCCAAAATGCAGCAGAACAATACCGTTTATGGTCGAAAACGTATGGCGCGGTCTATCAGATCCAACTCGGCAACGTTCCGGTCATCGTCGTAAACTCTGCGGCGGCCGCCAAGGTTCTGTTTGGACAGAATGCCCAGGCCCTCAGTTCGAGGCCAGAATTCTACACGTTCCACAAAGTACATCTTACTATCTTCCTTCCATTGAGTCTCGTGAATGTTGACTACCACAAAGAGATCTGACATACAATCCAGATTGTCTCTAATACGGCCGGCACTACGATCGGTACGTCTCCTTACAGCGAGTCGTTAAAAAGACGCAGGAAAGGTGCTGCATCGGCTCTGAATCGGCCTTCCGTGGAATCTTATGTCTCACACTTGGATGTTGAGTCTAAAGCATTCGTGATGGAGCTTTTTAAATATGGGCATGCGGGGAAGACGCCAGTCGATCCATTGGCTATGATTCAACGACTCAGCCTAAGTCTGGCTTTGACCTTAAACTGGGGAGTACGTGTTGCATCCCAAGAGGAGGACCTCTTCGATGAGATCACCCATGTCGAAGAAGAAATCAGCAAGTTCCGAAGTACCACGGGTAATCTGCAGGACTATGTCCCACTTTTGCGTTTGAACCCATTCAGCAACAACTCGCACAAGGCAAAGGAGATGAGAGATCGCCGTGACAGATACCTCAACGGGCTGAATCGCGATCTGGACCGCCGAATAGAGGAAGGGGTTCATAAACCTTGCATCCAAGCCAATGTTATCCTTGACAAAGAAGCCAAGTTGAATCCAGACGAGCTCACCTCGATCAGCTTGACCATGCTTTCGGGGGGGCTTGATACAGTTACCACCCTCGTAGCCTGGAGTATTGGTCTCCTTGCCAAACGACCAGATATCCAAGACAAGGCAGCAGCAGCTATTCAAGAGGTTTACGGCCAAGATCAACCGATGTGTGACGCGACTGATGACCAGAGATGTACTTTTGTTGTCGCCTTGGTGAAAGAATGCCTTAGGTGAGTGAATATCGCCTCTTTCCAGCGCCATCCATCCTCGACCGGTTGAGGTTAATGGCATGGCCCAGATACTTCACAGTTCTTCGTCTCGCTCTCCCGCGCACTTCGATTCGAGACATTACTTATGATGGCAATGTGATCCCCAAGGGAACTGTGTTTTTCCTGAACTCCTGGGCTTGCAACATGGGTAAGCTGCTCCTCGATTGGCCGTTCCTCATTCAGTACGTATGCTGATATATCGCCAACGCCTGGCAGACCCGCAGGTCTGGAGTGACCCGGAGGAATTCCGACCGGAACGGTGGATAGAGCAGCCGGAAGCACCAATGTTCACCTACGGGATGGGATACCGCATGTGTGCAGGCTCACTACTTGCAAACCGTGAATTGTATCTGGTCTTCATACGAACCCTCAACAGTTTTCGAATAGAGCCGTATGATGACATTGACTGGCATCCGGTCAAGGGGAATTCGGATCCAACCAGCTTAGTGGCAATTCCCAAGCGGTACAGGGTCAGATTTGTTCCTAAGGACGAGAGAGCACTTGCTCAGGCTTTGGCCTGAAGGATGTATTCGTTCCTTCACATGTTTTGTCTCAGCCATGGATGGTCTATCCATTCAAATTGCTATTACTTCCACTGGTTCTCAGAATGTGCCAACGCGATGGCAATCCATGCCACTGGCGTAATCAGTGCAAGCCAAGAATCAAGATGTGTCCTCTGATTGTGAGATGGTCTTACTTGAGTAAATTGGTAGTGTAGATTTTCCCGCTTGCGCTCCGATGGCGGCAGTTACTTAACTATTTCTCCCCGAGGCCTATTACTAATACCTCACAGCACGGCTCGCCGGAACTGAAGAAATTCCGTCATCGCCCTGGTCTAGTTATTACAACAAGCCCAGGATTCACCATTTGATTGTCCTCACAGGTTCTCGGTATCACCCCTTCTTGCATCATGTTTTCAAGAGCTTTATTCTCATCCGTGAGTTTGCCCCTCCCCTTCTTCTTTTCTTCTTCTTGGGCTTCCTGTCCATCCCCTTTGCCCTTGACATCCCCTCCGAATTCCTAAGCTTACGGAAATCCAGACATTCCGGCCTCTCTCTCGGTCGTCATACGTCTCACCACCGCTCTCCGCAGGCCTTCGGCTTCCCTCAGTCCTCCATGCCCGGCTACTTTCGACTGAAACAAGGTCCGCTATTGATAAAGCAGTTGGCTCTGCTCCCGTTGTCCTTTTCATGAAGGGTACTCCGGAGACGCCACAGTGCGGCTTTTCACGAGCAAGCATCCAGATTCTAGGTTTGCAAGGGGTAGATCCCAAGAAGTTTGTTGCATTCAATGTGCTGGAAGATACTGAGCTCCGCCAAGGTGTGTTAAAACTCTCCAAGTCGAATGGTCTTCCTGTCCTATTAGATTCATCGGCTAAGCCTAGTCACCGTGTCACTGATTGGCGTTGCAGGCATCAAAGAGTATTCGGACTGGCCAACAATCCCTCAACTGTACCTCGACAAGGAGTTCGTTGGTGGTTGCGATATCTTGATGTCTATGCATCAAAACGGAGACCTTGCAAAGATGCTTGAAGAGAAGGGCGTCTTGGTTGCTGTTGATTGAGTTCTTGACTCAATCGAAATTTGGAGGCCTCTTATCATTATTTGTCCCCCCACCCCCCTTTTTTTTTGCCTAATTATCTTGTACGAATAGAATCCCAATATGAAATGTGTGATAGCTTTCTTTCCTCTCTTTCTTTCCTTTTTTGCAGTGATTCTTGGTTAAGGTTTAAGGTTTTTAAAACCAGCATCAATGTCTTACCGATGAACGAGCAGGTCACAACAGTATCTACAAGTCAATTCATGACTTTTGTGTGTTATCAGACTAAGTTGTGGCTTCCTTCGATTTCTCCAACTCTTCAATGATTCCCTTCTGCAATTTGGCACGCTGCCGTTCTTCATAGGCTTCACGACTCTTCAATATCCTCTCAACTATCTCACCGGCATTAACATGCTGGAAGAGGTGGCTGTTGGTTTCCTTGAATATCCCCATTTTTTTAGGGGCAGAATAAGGGTCATAAGTGAGGGGTATAAAAGTCGTTGGCCCGTGGTAAACAATATCTGGAACGCCTAGCGGCATGGCCTTTAAGTAAGGCTCGCTTGGAGAAAATGGGGCAGAAAATATGACACCGTGGACGTACTAAGGGGAGGCTGTTATATGAAGACCTTCGGAGGCAAAGGGGGGATATGAAACTTACGCGACACTGGAGAACACAAAGTCCACGCTCGAATATGTTCATGATAGGGTAATTAAGCCCTTTCCAATGATTAATCACATCGTCATCATGAATACCGGCAACAACATAGGCTGGCCCGTAGTCTTCTCCACATTCGTCGAGCCTCTTCTTTCTCTGCTCAGGATCAAACCAGCCACGTTCACGGCCTACAGCTTCCTCATACGCCAACACCTGTCTGAGAAATTCAATGTGGCCAGATGAGAAGAGGTCAAACCCTCCATCCACATAGACGACTCGCTGTCCTGGCTTAGGTGGTTTCCCCCCAACTAGAGTTTCAAAGCACCCTGATTCCTCGACGGTGTTGTCGAATTTTGCCGAGCTCGGGCCAGCCCATAGCCAAACATGGGGGCCAGGCTGTAAACCACTCTCGTCCGTGGCATAATCGCAGATCTGCTGTTTGAGTGTAGCAGATGACAGCCTGCGCTCTTCCTCACTTCCCGATCCCTCCTCACCCGTAAGAGTCCTCTGTACGCTCTTCACGAAATGTCCTTTTGTACACAGAAGCATACGGCCAACAAGGTCCGTGGTCGAAATGCCGGGAGTCCTTTTAACGACTCGAAAACGCCCTGCAGCCTTTACGAATCGATAGCAATCATCCCCGTTGCTGTCAGACGTGATGTCGTCCCCGTGAACCACATACTGGCACCCATAATGGGAAACCCATGGGAGGTATGTGACGTAAGGAGCATGCGGTACACAGCAAGTTACCCAGCGACATGCTTCCACCGCAGCTACACTAGCATCAGAGGCAATGGTTTTAGCAAGCAAGGTGAGATAGAAAAGGGGGGTAAGCCAACCGTTCATGCAATGTCATCACCGTGGGACCCTTGTTCTCCAGAATAGCTTCATCGGAATGAACACCAACATAGAGTTCATTGCCCAATTTGCGGGCTTGAAGCATAGCCCCGGCGTGTCCTAAACATCTCGGCCCAGATGAGTCTCGTAAGCAGTTGAAAAGCAAGAGATAACTTCTCACCGTGATGGCTGAAATCAAAACATCCATCTACCCAGAGGCGGTGCTCTGATATCGGTGCATCTTCCTGGGGATCCACTGGCCATTGGCCTGCCGCTGGGACTACTTCCTCCGGCGAAGTAGTAGTGCCCATCACGAGATGGACCTTAGGAATGTAGAGAAATGAACACGTTCGTGATCTGATGTTCGAGAGTGTGGCCGTTAAATATGATACTTGATTGCTAACAGTTGAAGTGTTTTGTTTGTATTTGCCCTCCTGCTTAACGCAGAGGAGGGGCTCGGTGAGCGGGGGGCGGCCCCCGACTCGAACCCCGCGGAGGGCGGTGAGTAAGTGGTCTTTGGTAACCATACCGTACTACAGAATGACACCTCCAGGACTGGTTACAGATACCGTCAGATACAGATACAGATATTTGGTGGAGTAGGTAAGGTATGATAAGGTAAAAACGGTAGAAAAGGTACTCACCACATATACCTCCTTTAGGTACCTACTCTGTAGGTAGGTAGGCACATACCTCCAGGGCTATCAGAGTTACCTTACCTACCTTAGGCACCTAGGTATTCTAGCGTAACATGCATATACGTACCTACCGCCAGCTCAATTCAAATACGGCATATGATGTACCGTATGTATGTACATTACCTCGGTAGGTGAAGGCATGGACAGGGTGCGCTTGACCTGTATGGTACTCACTAGGTGTACGGAGTAGGTACCTAGTAGGCAGGTAGTACTGTGCCCATCTGTCACAGCCACACGATAGCTACCGTACCTTAGATAGGTACCTACCACCTAGGAGCTACTCCGTACTATGTATCGACATTGCAATTACAATTACCCACATCGATCGCCGCACGAGTGCCTCCCAAAAATGAGTGTGGACTTCCCCGTAGGGGGTTACTTAAGTGGGGAATGGGGATTCATCTTATCTTCCAACACCGCCCAGATGACCGCCTTCCTGCTCCGACATTACTCTGCTAGTTCGCTCCATATCTCAGTAAAGACAAAGAGCCACGCTTTTGATGACTGTCCGCTGGATTGGGCTCAATTGAAAAGAAAGATTGGAACAAGATCATCTCCATCAGCCGCGTGGGGCGCCTATTCACCCTATCTTTTCAGTGATTATCCGTCTATCCCCCTAAGCTGTCGTCGAGGACCGTTAACCATTAAGCATGATATCCTCTACATTTGCCCCTAATTTGTCTCGCCGGGACACGGGCAAATCGAGCATAGGCCATGACAATGCTACTGGTTCAGCTCCTCCTCCATTAGCTAGTGGTGGGGGATCATTCGGTCCGCAGAGTGCCACAGCGATTTACCAACATGTTCATGATATGGCTACCAAGCGAATATCTACATTGGACTACTTGCGGAAAGCGTCAGTTGCCTATCTTTCATTCCGAATGGGAGTTGATTGAAGATGGGAGGAAGAAAATGTTAAGATTGGCTTTGCGTAAACATCCGCTGACACTTTCTCCCTTCACAGACATGAAGGCCGCATTTACTGGTTTAACACGGTACATTTCTCCCGTGCCGACATTGGTCGAATCCCCTACTTCGAATCCCGAAAACTTTCCCGCCGCGCCATCAATTATCTCCTACTAGGCTTATCGCTCCCACCAATACTTGACGTCAGTTCGACCCCTGTTGAGTATCTGCGAGCATTGAATGCTCTCCTGATTGAATTCGAAACCTTCCAACAAGTTCACCCACCGGATGGAAGTTCATCATCATCTCTAGCCAGAGCACGGATTCCCCAGATGTTCAAAAGAGCTGCACAAGCCGGGGCCAAAACTAGACGAGCAAGTTCGGCTACTGAAATTGGCCTGCCCATGCAGTCTAGCGACCCTTCCGACCTGAAGGGCATGGCAGGGAATATTTCCTCTTCGGCCTCGGCGGCGGCTGTCATTTCTTTCCCTCATACTGAAGCCTCGGAACTGCTCCCGGGTGAAGAATATTCGTATCTCTTGACCCCGTCATTACCCTTCGAGCCGGATTACTTCGAGACCTTTGTAACTCTATGCGACGTGCTGATAGATTGTTATACTCGACTTGCCTCGTTAATCTCGAGCCCCTCGGTTTGCACCGTCGGGTTAGGTGAGATGTTTTCGAAAGCAGATGCCAAAATCAGGAAAATCATGGTTGCAGGCATTGTACGAGAATTCGAAGACGCAAGTCGGAATAATGCCAAAAACGAAGTCTTTGGAGTTAGCCGGGTTGTGCTTGGTGGTCTTCTAGGTTGACACGAAAGGGGGATTTGTTCTTACATTATTTGGATGCAGGAATTACCTGGATGGCTTTACGGGATTATTAAAGTGAACTGAACGGAATGGGATGGTTAACATGATTTAATTCTCCAATTTGTTCACTATGCCAAGTACCAGGGGGGCTTCGATCTGAATCTTTCATTTGGAAAGAAATAAATAAATAAATAAAAAGGCTGAAGGGATGAGGGGAGGGTGGACTTGGTCTAAAACACTTCCATGTAGACATGAGGAAATAAGGGAACAAGATACTCACTCACCACGGTGCAGAAATGTTTGAACTGGTGATGGAGCACATGCTTCATTGAAAGCGAAATGATAAACTTAATAGTACAGCAGTAACAAAAGGGCCAATATCAAAAGACTCTAGAGAGTTCTGTCAAGAAAGTATGACAAACGCCAAGTCGCACCAAACGCTTCAAAATATGTCAGACTAACGCCAATAAATGCAACCGCTTGGAGTGATGATGCTCAAGAAAAACAAGTCCTGTTGCCCGCAAACACCGTCAGAGTCAAGGTACAAAGAGCCGAGACAGGTCAGGGCTGTAGTTGCTGCTCTCGTTCACGCTGTTCACCAAAAACTCGCCGGCTCATTTCGAGAACAGCCTCGAATCCTTCCCGCCCCCTCTTCGCATTTTGACTAAACCTCTCGACACTCGCCTCCTCGACTTTGTTCTTGATCTTCTGCCAGCCACCGCATAGTGCAGTTATCTTTGCCTCTTGGTTGAAGCTGGTGGTTGAGGTCGGTTCTGCTGACGTTGGTTGATAGGTAACGGTCTCACGAACGTTCAAAACGTTGGACCACGTAAGGTTGGAAGAGCACATCGTGACCTTTTTCGAAATTGGATCGACATAGGATATCTCATAGACATGGGAGGTAGCGCTGCCACCAAAAAGCGAGAGGACCCATTGTGGAACGGATTGATCGCAGGTGATAAGGCGCTCCGTACGCAGCTAATGAGCGGGCAAGGTCAGCGACTGTTCAGAACTTGAAAAGGTTCTTACCAGAACGAAGAGTGAGAGAGCGAGAGATATTGGGAGCCAACAAAAGAAAGTAGACGCTAAGATATACATACAATACCAGTGGTTGAATCAACGCTTCTTGATAGGGTATCTACCGCCACGACATGGGGAGATTTGTCGTTCCAGGGACAATATTTACGCCAGTTCGCCGTTGAAACTTCTTCCCATGAATAATCGAAGGTACATGTTGAAGAAAAGACCTTCATGGTAATAGGCACCACAAAAGGGTTCACTGGCCCGAATTCCTTTCTGTGGAGGTTTTGTATTCTCCCGGGGCGCCCGCAACGTTCAACTTCTCGGGCTGATGGAAATGTCAGATCCAGTAATTTCGGGAGGGTTGGCTGTGGAGATGCTCTGTTGAAGCAGGGTGGTAGTTATGAGAACTAAGAATGAAAGCCGATATTCATTTTTTAAATGACTGATTAATAGCGAAAGGAGCTCCGAACACTGTAGTGTAGAGTGGGTGGCAATCGAGTTGGCCGTACGGAGAATGACAAAGGGAAAAAAAAAAAAAAAAGTTCTCCTCTTCTCAAGCGCCGAGTTTTCCCGGCCGCAACGCCGCGGTATGTACTCCGTGTATCAGGTACCGTACCTCCACATGGACCTTGCCACTTTCTAGAACTGGTGGGTTTAACCTAAGCTGCCAAAAAAAAACTTAACCTACATCTGTAGTAGAATTATCTAGAATAAGAGTGTCGGCAGTGTTCACTTTATAGCCTTGGCTCATTTCTTTGAAATTGTATACACGGCTAGTACGGGTATCAGTGCTCATCTTCTGTATTTACTATTTAGACTAGTCAAAGGTATATACTCGGTATGGCAGCGCAGACTACCTACGTCTCCCAAATCTTGGTATATTGATGGTGTCACCTATCAAGTCTATAGGTAGCTTAGGTGGTGTACGGTAAAAGGCACCATAGGTACCTACATATACCTAGGTACCTACCTACACTTTCGTACCTACGGTTACCTCGTCGAATGTGACAATACGCCGCCGGCAGCAAGGTTGGCAATCTTTGCTCTTATCATTCTACGCACTCCATATCAGTCCTTCGACCCACCCTTCCCTCTACTACGACTACTACTCCGTACACCAGTGGCTCGTCTAAGGCCCCTACAACAAAGCTGGTTGGAAAGAATGGTTGAACTTCGCAAACGCAAGACTTCGGAACAACCCCCGGTGGTGGAAAAAAAGATCAAGAAAAGCGTCACCACTGCCAAAGCATCAATTGGTGCGAGCGAGAAGAAGAAGTCCGTCTCGGCGACTTCTCCAGCGCCGATCTATAAAGTCGGCGATACGGTCACGTTGGATGACTTTGGCGGGCAGATTGAGATGAATGATGGCACGCAGACCACCTTGAAAGACTTGGTCAACGGCAGCGAAAGTGGGGTGGTCCTGTTTACATATCCAAAAGCCTCTACTCCCGGCTGTAAGTTGTTCAAGCCCTATGTGGACATGTCGATGCGATCAATATGAACAGAGACTTATAATATCCAAGGTACGAAGCAAGCATGCATGTTCCGAGACAGCTATGATCACCTAACGTCGACTGGATTGTCAATCTACGGGCTCTCGGCGGATTCACCCAGAGCGAATAGTACATTCAAGGCCAAACAAAGGCTCCCCTATCCCCTCCTCTGCGACCCTACCTTTAGTCTCATCGCAGCATTAGGACTCAAAAAGTCACCCAAGGGTACCATCCGGGGTGTGTTTGCCATCAACAAGAATGGGGATGTTTTGCTGTCTCACGCAGGAGGACCAGACGCGACAGTAGAGGCTACCCGACAACTGGTGGCCAAGTGAGCTGGATGGTCGGCTAAGCCATATCAAAACTTTTCTCGTCCTGATCAGGTTGAGTGATGGCAGTACATCCTTGGAAGTACGGGTTGTTCTTGATCCATTCCAGTGCATGCAACAATCACTGTATCTTGACAGCTTCGCAGATCAATTAATTAATCTTGACTTCGTAACTATTATTGTAACATTCGACTGTATTCGATTCCATCTGTGGAGGCGGGCGAACGGCGAAAAAGGCCGTCATCGGAGTTACTATTCTTCCGGCCGTGCCGACCCTCGCCGTTTCTCTGGAGGCCTTGGCTTTGCTGGAGGCCACACGGCAGAAGGTGATTTGGATTACCATTGTCTGTCCGCAGCCATCCCCCGTATCCATTAGGTAGGTAACGGACGACTGAGGTTGTGCCGACAAGATCCAAAAGAACCAAAACGTCCGAACCGGGAACGCTCAAGGCGCTGATATCTTTCGAGGACACAGGATCTCGACCGAATATGGCTCGGGGCTTTCTCAACGCGGCCAAGTCCGCATCGAATGTCATAGCCGTTCATAAGGTATGAAAACCCAGTAGCGCCGTGAGCTCTTGATCGCAATGCTTCTAAACTCTACTAGAAATACACTGTTCAGTCCGTCGGGGTATGGGAACGGCTCCGCCGTATCTTTTCCATCGAACCCAACCGCTCGACTGGTGTGCCGTTGAACTCTCAGTTTCGACTGCCAACTCCTGGCGCTCTGCCTCCGCTTACCTATGATGATCCTGTTACTGTTCCGGCCGGTGATATTGCCGACAATCCATACTGGAAGCGCGACGTTCGGAGGAGCTACCCCCGGCTCAGCACCGTGAACCAGGCCGATGCCGTCGGTCTTCTCAGCGTCGGTAGCCAAGCGGCACCCAAGGATGATGTTTTGCAAGTCGGCGAGGCCGGGGAGAAGCAGCTAGTCTCGGTCAAGCAGCAGGGGGAGGAACGCGGTCTGGCCGGCCTCTTTGAGAAAGACGGCAAGGGCATTAAAAACGTCCTAGGAGTCAACGGGTTGCCGCCAATGCCTTGTAATTTGAATTCCTCGGCTTCGAAATACCAGCTGGGCGATGACCACGGCTACCCTGATGTGTACGTGTGACCTACTCCCTCGGACTTTGCAGGGGTTTTTGACTGACATCTTGAACAAGCTACCCCTGTCGCACATTTGTTTAACCCCTTCATTGACCTATCTGTACCGAATATACTTATGCTTTGACCTCGTTTGGCAGAGCAGTTAGTGGAGAGAATAGGAATAGTATGTATTAACAATGTCAACTTGTCTTGCTCTCGCGTTGGGTCTCCAGTTGCAGAAGACCCCGATAAGAAGTCTTCCACTATACTATGAACTCGGAGTAGAGTATATGCCATGTACCTGTGGCGGGGAGAGGAGAAAGGAACGGAGGAAAGGCATTCAATAATCTTCGGGACTATTGGGACAATCATCTCTTGATCCACCACATTCCACAGCACAGTTTGGTAAGGGACCCAATGACACCAGAAATCATGGCATGTTCAAGCCTAATGCATTGTTGCTAATTCTTGGACAAGTGTGAAGGATTACGTTGGTCGAGCAGTGCAACGCGGTGTACATTGTTTACATATTATAAGACCAAAACTATACATGGAAATCCGAGGGATACGGGTCCGCCGCATCAGGGCATTCACTTAATCAAATGGGTTTGTGCGCGTACCCCACCATGTCAGGAATAAACTCAGACCGACTGTTTCAAACACTCTACTCACTGCTCCCACGGCGACCGTATCTAAAGGTCTCTTCTCTGCGAAAACCTGGCTGATAAACTGTTTCCCAGGGGCGGGCATGTTAGCGCATATTGCCCGGAGACTTGGATCGATCATGTGGATATCACGCGGAAGGAACATACACCTGGGGCGGCGCTTGCCATGAAGATCAACCCACCCAAATACGCCGCACCCTTGTAACTCAGGGTCCCGGTTGCATTGATCAAAGCTGCGACCCCGTAGGTCTGGAGGGCACTCCCAGTTAGGGAACTACCCCAGGCAGCCGCGGCTCCAGCGGCCTCCTTCGATTTAAGGAACTCCTCTTTGGAATTGGCAGCTTGCGCCCGGTGGTAGGTATCGCCAAACACCGGTGCCAGTATACCTAACGACGCGGTGTGGGTAAAAAAGGTACCGAGTGCAATAGCCGATGGCTTCACGGGAGGCAGGTCTAGTTAACCCTCTCGTTAGCATCGAAGATATGCACGGCCAATGCCGACTCGGGAGATGCTGGAATGAGTTCAGTGCAAGCCAAGCACTTACAATGAAGAGTAGTCATTTTGGGGTTGGGGGGAGGGGATGGTAAGAAATCTCGAGAGGTTGCTTAGCTATGCTGGTGAAAGGGAGTTGGCTGGATGGACATGACGGTTCTTATGAATCAGTTCCGGTTGTGGTGTCATCATGGGCACACGAAGTGACGTATCTATGATCAAAAGACACTGCCGATATCGATGTTGACCACCGTGACATGGCATGACGTCAATATAGGATCTTGGAGCCCACAGAAAGAACACCGGGCGAGTTCCCAGGCGGTTATGTACGGTAAAAGGTAGAGCCTGGGGAATGCTATGGTAAAGCAGAAAGAGTCCCGCCAGCACTCCGGGCTCTCGCATCTCGATCTTCGATCTTATCTTTGATCTTCCGGGAATCTGGCGCCAGAGAAGAAACCCCCGGGCTAGAGCAAATTTTGAAATGGGTCACTTCAACCACCAATCCGCATTTGGCCCTGGGAAGGAGCTTTCCCCCTCCTCTTTGAATTTTATCTGAACCCTCAAGTCGGTTCAATCCTCCACCTTTAGCACTTCAACGCTCAATCGAAGCTACCGGTTTCCCACCTTGCATTGCCTTGAACCGGTCTCGCCCAATCTCGTCGTCTCATCCGCAGAAAACCCCGCCTCCGTCACCATGGAACATTCCAACAATCATAGTCCAACCCCAGACGGTGTTGATGTGGATCTCGAAGTCAGCGAATCTCTTGTCCCCATGCGGGATCTGAAAGCAGCTGAACAAAATACCGTATCCTTAGACGGTCTCCTGGCGGAACCCTTAATCCTCAAAGAAGACCTCAAGGAAGGGTGTGGGGGCCAGCTATGGCCGGCGGGGATGGTACTCGCAAAATATCTGCTGCGACGGCATCGCTTGGATCTCTCGAATAAAACGATGTTTGTAGTTGATCCTTTGCTTCCCACCGCATGTCTAACCTCCTTATCAGAATTGAATTGGGAGCCGGCGGCGGTCTGGTGGGGCTTGCGGTCGCACGTGGGTGCAACGTCGGGGAACCCCCAATATACATCACGGACCAAGCGCCTATGCTACCTTTGATGGAGACGAATATCAAAATCAACAACCTGGCCTCGACCGTGGTTGCTGGAGTGCTGAACTGGGGGGAGGCCCTGCCCGATTCTATCCCAAGGCACCCGGCCGTCGTCCTTGCGGCTGATTGTGTTTACTTCGAGCCCGCCTTCCCTTTACTGGTCTCGACATTAAGCGATCTCCTAGGCCCGGAATCCATTTGCTATTTCTGCTTCAAGAGGCGCAGGCGTGCGGATCTTCGCTTTATGAAAATGGCCAGAAAGGTTTTCGATGTGGAAATCATCACCGATGACCCTGATGCCGAAGCATACGGGCGAGAGAATATATCCATCTTCTCCATCCGTCCCAAGCACGGCGAGAAAAGGGCATCGCGAAGTCAATGAAGGAGAAAGCACTGTCCAGTCTCGCTAATTGCCGCAAGAGGGGAGTTACGTGAACATACAGGCTCCAGAGGGCGGGGTTTTTTTCCCGGGGGATATAGATAGATATACATGTATAGAAGGTATCCGGGCATGGAACTGAATCAACATATGCAACAAAAACTCCACCGTGGTCGTCTAAAAGCATCTGATCCCTAAAGCTTTAACATATCCGCCCCCTTCCCTCGGCTCCCGGAATTCATTTCTGAAACCCTGTTGCCCTGGATGTCAGTAACCTCACCCTGCTTTCCAATAACCTTGACGCCGCCCTTTCTTAAATCAGACACGACCTGTTGTCTCTCAGCTGCTTTCCCGGACGTCGGCTTGGAGTGATCAGTTCCAGATTTCTTCTGTTTCTTGTTCTGCCGCCGAAGCCTAGCCTTGTCTTCTCGCGTCATCTCTTCCTTTGAAACCGACACCCCGTTTTTCAACACCAGTTCACCGGCAGCCTTGCTATCGCCACCGGGAGTGTATATTTCCTGTGGCGCAAGAGTGACTGTATCAGTAGCGGTACTGGATGCTGTTGGCCGCGCATCCTCCATGGAGATTGTTGCCACATCAGTAACCACGTTGATACTTGGCTGTGGAGCTTTTGGTTTATAGTGCCAGTTTGAGAGGGTGTCCAACTGGGAGCCTATCTCCTTCCACAAATTAGAGATCTCAGTATGCTCTCGCACCAATTTTCGATCCTTTGGATCGACATAATTCGGGTCTGTCGCACGAAGGTGATCCGTCTCATAAAGCTCAGCCAGACTCTGCTGGGGTTTGGCATCATCCAATTCAAATCGCCCTCTCCTTGCATCTCGTGTATCTGAAACGCCAGGGTGTCGACGGATGATCTCATCGAACTCTCGTGAAAGAATCCGACGCTTGACAAGCTCCTCAATGTCCTCTGAGACCTCCGCAGTGACAACTGGCACTGGCTTCCCAACTCTTTCAAATTCCATATCCTCCTCGATGAGAGAGTTCACGGGCCTTTCGACTGCCCTGGCCTCGCCCCCAAGCATCCATTCCTTCTTGGCAACATTGGCAGCTTCTAGACGACGAATCTCATCCGCAATTTGCGCACGCCTCTTCTCATGGGTTGAACGCTGACCTTGAGCATTGCTTGATTCGTTGTCAGAGGCGTCCATTTCGCCAGCTGAACTTTCGTCGTCGAACAAATCGCGGCGCGCATCAGCCATCGCGCGATCTATCTCGCTGTCGTCAATCGTTTCACGCGGTTGCGTTTTTGGCAGGGGGCGGGATGCCTTGCCTTTGGCCTTGCGAGGAGGCGGTGCGAAGAAGTCGGAATACTTGATATCGCTTGTGTTGACCCAGCCGTTGTCATTCGAGTCACCGAAATCGCTGCCGCCCTCCGAGCTCAGCTCATTATCGACATCCATCTGGCCAAATGTCGGTCCCTCTTCGTCGCTCTCCTCATGTGAACTTCCATTTTCGGTGCCGGGATCATGTTTGGAGCTTGTGAATGAGCCTGCAGAGACCAATGGATTAGAATGCCAATTAATCTCTTCCTCATCACTCTCGGCATCATCATCTGGCCCACCCCTGGCATCCTGTCTCTCGAATGCCTCAGATTGCTTGTTGAACTCATCGATTGAGAAGAAGCCATCGTTGAGATTGAAAGGGTCTTGCGTATATGTATCCTGTGCACTTTGGCTGCCGTTTTTTATGCTTCCTGCATCTTCTGAAACACCGTCGTCCAACTCATCAGCAGAACTATTGGGTTCAGAGCCTGGGTGTGATAATGCGTCTGAAACCACTACTGATTCCTCGCTTTCCTCCCTGAGAACACCACTTGTTCGGTTTGCATCATCTCCGGAAGGGGTATTTGAGTCATCGTTTGACCATTCGTCGGGTTCAAGGTCCACGTTGTTGGGACGAGTTGCGGGAATCTGCGCATAGAGCAAAGACGCGTTCCGAGCACAGTCCTGTTCGATTTCTTGACTGGCAGAATCCAGTATTCTCAAAGCCTGCTCCCATATCTGATCGGAAGAGAAACCATCCACATATAATTGTTTCAGTTGCAGGATATAATTCTCGTTATCTTTGTCAAATGCCGGTCTCTTGCGTTTCCTATTGTTTTGCTGGCGAGCACCCTGAGAAGCACAAACCGAAGAGGCAAGCGCATCGACTATATATTTGGAAAGCTCGACCGATTGGGCATGAAGCTTGTTTGTTGGATGAAGAAAAGCCCATGGCGCAGACAAGGCTGTGTTGGTAATAAAATCACCGTCCCTCGAGCTAAGAACATTGGGGAGACCAGAAATTGCTCGATGATCAAGAAAAGGTTTTGCTTGGTTCATTTTAGCGTTGAACTAGCCAATACTGGTATATTGCCCCAAATAGACATAAAAATAAAGCAGCAAAGAGAGACAGAATTGTTGATCAAATTATTGAACTCGAAGATTATCACGGAAAGAAAAAAAAAAAAGTTCCAGAGATGGACAATCCTAATTTGGTTAACGGCAGGATCTAGTGCATGTCTGGTAGGCGGTGTCCGTGATGGCCCCCCACTTCGGCCTTGACTGTAATAACCTACTCCATATATACAGGTAGCCTTGATCTTTCTTGAACAGTCCCCAGCATATGGAATACAACTATCTCCCCCTTGGGCCATTGGTGACAGCACAGGTTAACTAGGTACTATGGTCTCATGATTCATGGATACTGCGCATCGGGCGCGATAATAACTTGACCCGTTTCATACCACAATCTTTGATTGATAGTACCTAGGTACCTAGGTACCTACTCTGGACGCCTTTCCGCCAGTCTATCGTAACGGAGCCTTGGGGTGTACCTAGCAATTTCCTTCCTACATGTCGTCTAGTCCAATTGAATGAAATCGCTCGATTAGCGGCGTCATCGTGTGTTCCTTGCAAGTCAGAATACTCGTCATCCCCCACAAACTGGTGCTTACTGCTCAAAGAGAGTACAATGGGCAAAGAAAACGGAAAACTGTCTGGGTTAAAGACAACTATTTGTGGAAAGGTGAAAAGAAAACTAGGCTATAGCATCACAGAAGCAGTCAGGCGAGGTAACTGGCCATCAAACAAAGCCTGCAAATTTTCGATGTCCTACGGATGCATTAACAGCACCCAGAACTTGGTCTAAAGTCGCAAAAATGCCATTGAGCAATAAGATACACATTCCTCCCCCCTCCCTCCGGAACAGCATACAAGTAATGAGTACATGACACATACCTTTTCTGGTTTCCAGCCAGGGGCCTGCTATTCTCACATACACGGGCTCCGCCTCACAAGATCAACGCCTGTACCACATACGCGTGATTCTCGTATGTCTCATCTTCTTTTGAAGCTGGAAAATACCATACATCAGTGCCTCAGATGTAGGTGGGCCTTCGGTTAATGTTAGCAAATATCATACAAGGAGTGGCGAATAATCAGGGGTGAACGAACATCCAGGCACATAGACGTCAACGGGGACGATTCTATCACATCCGCGGACAACGGAGTAGCTGTAATGATAGTACCCGCCGCCATTTGCGCAACTCCCCATACTGACAACCCAACGAGGGTCAGGCATCTGATCGTACACCTGTCGGAGAGCAGGAGCCATCTTATTGGTCAAGGTACCGGCGACAATCATGACGTCCGACTGTCGTGGGGAGGCTCTGAAAATGATACCTAATCGATCCTGATCGTATCTCGGCGTAGACAAATGCATCATTTCAATGGCGCAGCATGCAAGGCCAAAGGTCATGGGCCAGAGAGAGCTCTGACGCGCCCAATTGGCAACTTGATCGAGCGTAGTCCTGCGCACATTGTTAACAGGCGTTGAGATATCCACGCCTCACGACAAATGGGTCACCAACAAGACATATTGCATCGCACCCTCTTTCTTCTCCTGGCTCGCCAAAGGCACCTCCTTCCGTACCTTTCCAGATGCAGACAGAGATTGACCGGGTTGGCCTTGTCGCTCCAGCGCCGTCGCTGACTTGAGAGAAGAAGTCGAAAGCATAGCGACTGATTGGATCCGAGGTGTGCGTAAGAAGCCTGGTCGCGCTACTCAGTGTGAGCAAATCAAACGTCGATGGGTTCTAAGAAAAAAAAGTTCAAATTGCCTACCATGCAGGGCGCCCGGCAGGGCGCGTTTGGTCAGGAGTGACATATCAAAAGTGGGCGAATTGGCTGGGGATCAATATTTTAACGCTTCTCTCTCTTTTCACCGGCCTCAATTGATAGATGGATATAAGGGTAGTGGTGGTGGCAACCAAATATCGACCGAAGTGAGAGACATGGGCAGAAGGCCTTCATTTCCTCGAGGCTCCGCATGCACTAGTGACCTATGTGGAACCCGTCGTTCCGGGTGTTACGCAGGCAGTACTTGATTTGGCTGCCAATGGGGCGTGAACATGGTGCCGGCGCCGTTTAATACCGTATTGCCGGAGGCACGGTAATGGAACACTTAAGGTTGAAATCATCAGAGGGGCGTCTCGTACAGGTAAGATCAATTCAAAGCGGCGTCATTGGCCGCTAGTGTCCACTCTCCTTCTAAGGGGCACTTGAGCGGCCAACGGAGCAGTTCCTCAGCCCCTACACTAGGTACCTGAGGTATCTACTCCGGAGTACCTGTCTAACCTTCCTACCTGCCCACCTAGTAGCAGTGTAGGTGCTACCTAGAACGACTGGTACTTAACTAATTACCTACCTTACTTACCCACTTACCGACGGTACCTACTTCAGGTATCCCTAGGGACTACTACCTACCTACCACGGCCATTTTATCTACTACCAGGTAGTAGTTGACCAAGATACCTAGAGGTATCCGAGTCACAGATCTGGAAGAAACCGCGGGTTTGAGCACCCGTTCACTTGCCAATCAATCCTCTGTACCCCCACGGCTTGGCTTGTCGATGTTGCTGGTCTGAAACATAACCAACATTTTCTCAAGATGGAAATGAATAGATCTTCCCGGCCAAAGATTGCTTGCATCAGCGTAATTGGGAAAGCTGTGCGCTCCTCTCTCACGAATCCAAAGATGCATGCGTGCTAACAGAACCCTTGAAGGATAATCCTCTCCTCACCTCCCTCTTTCCGCCTTATCTCGGTTCAAGCATTGAATTCTCACTTCTATTGAATTCGTGCCTTGACGTATTTGAAATACGTCAGAAGCAAACCTCCGTGGATCAGGATTTAGGCTTGTTGCACGCCGTGGATGAGCGATTAGCAGTATATGGCTGGCTTACCACGACCGGAGTCAAACTGCTTGTTGTGGTGGACCTAATAGGGCAGGCCGTTTCTCCTAATGACGAAGGCCGCCAAATTTTGGCAGGAAATGGTGTGAAAGAATCGGATATGAAGCCGGTACGAATACCATCTCCGTAGGCGCCGATAGACCTTAGCGGCATCCCAGCTAACCAGATAGTTTTCCAGGTCTTCCGAGCTTTGCAAATGGCCTATATCCAACTCCTACAAAACCCGTTCTATTCCCCTGACGCCTACGGTCAACTAGCGAAAACATCTTCTGCGGCGTCAGATTCATTGCCTATTACAAATTCAAAATTTATCGCGGAAGTAAAGCGTATAGGAGAATCATGGGTGCCGGGTGCAGTCTCACTGTGAACCAAGCCATTTCGGTGCTATGCAGATGGTAGGGACTAATTTTCTAGTCTCCGGTCCCCTTCTCTCTGGAGGAAGTAGGTCCTTGAATTTATGAACATCCTCTTACTTTTCAAAAAGCCAGCGTTGAAATTCAATGGACTGAATAAGACATGAAACTACGTCAGGTGTAGGTATGGTCTAAGTTATAGGCCAAACGGTTTCCATACCCGCGTCGCTCATGATCAATCCGGTATTACCTGAGACCTGAGCAGAGGCAGGAGGCAGACAAGGTATAAAAATACCCAATGTTGATGTACAGATGTTTTTGTGATATCTCCGGTAAACAATTGTATCTAGATATCCCAATGAACCAAGTAAAAGGAGAAAAAGAAAAAACCAAAAGAAAAATGAGAAGCAAAAAACAAATAAATAAAAATTAAATGAAAAGACTGCTAAAGTACATCAATAAGCCTAAGCGTAAAAGTAGAGATAGCTGAAGGCCTGCTCGGACATTTTCAGTGGCCCGAAAGGTCAGCTTCTGTTTGCTCCAGAGCAGTCATTACCCTCTCAAGCTCGCGGGGATCACAAATAGCCCAAACACCACCACCCTGTGTGGCAACCCTGCCGACACCTTTGCCTACCAAGTTCCTGCCGACCTTGCCGGGACCTAAGCCAAGCCATCGCTTGACTCCTTCCTCCTGATCTAAAAACCTAATACTTTCCCACCATCTCACCGTCTGAACGCATTGTTTTGACAGCAATAGTTTGAGCTGCTCTCTAGAGGCAAAAGGACGACCGGAAACGTTTGATACACAGGGCATGTACGCTGGAAAGTTTATTGTGATATCATCCAGGGCACTCCTCATGTACTCGGCAGCGGGTGCCATGATAAGGCTGTGGAAAGGGCTTTCACTGTTCAGCCTCACAGCACGAGGATCATGGCCGCCGAATTGGCGAAGCTGAATGAGAAGGGTTCTTATCCTGTCCAGGCTGCCACTGAGCACTATTTGGTTTCTGGAGTTAATATTTGCAATCATCACGTGTTCAATGGGCGGCATTTGGGAGCTCGAGTCGTCTTTCAAGCCAGGCGATGAAAGACCAAGGAATTCATGAATAGCTGAGAGCAATTCGTCAAGATGTTCCGGTTCGCAGATTAACGCTACCATACCATAGGTTTCACCAGACTGTTCAGTGGCATGGCGAGTGCACTGGGCCATGATTTCAGCCCGTCGTCGCACGATTTTCAGAGCATCGCTAAAGCTAAGGTAGCCGCCGGCCACCAGAGCCGAAAACTCTCCTAGGCTATGCCCAAGCGTAACGTCCACACGTGATTTGATGTCGAAATCAAACCCTTCCTCCAAGATTCGCAGGATCAAGATCGACGTCGCCATTATAGCGGGCTGTGAATTTTCAGTCTTGTTCAGTTCCGAATTGGGCCCTTCCGAGATGAGACGAGATAGCCCAAACCCTAGAATCGTATCCATCTCATTGAGAAATCTTTCGGTAATGTATGGGAAGTCATGGGCCCAGGAGGCAACCATTCCCACCCGTTGTACCCCGTGACCTTACCAAGGAATTGTCAGTGAGGATGAAACTCTTAAGGCAAGACAAACAGAGAGAATTCAGACCAGGGAAAAAAAGGGCGGTTCGCAGTTGCCTTTTGAGCGAGGATGTATAGAACTGCCTCCAGCACCTTGCGGGTTCAAGTCTTGGCTGGCATTTGGAGCGAGGATGGTACAGCGTGGTTCGGACATGTAAACCAGTCTTGGGTTTGCAGAGAGCTGGTAGCATTTTCCTTGGATTGCGCCCCGCTTGGCGACCCCCTAGGCCCTTTTATCGACAAGCCAGAGCTGGCATATGAGCATTATCATTCATCAATGTTCGACAAGGCTGAGGATGAGCCGGCTACTCGGTGGATGATAGATGACCTTCCCGAAGTCCAGATCTATGGCATGCTGACAACTCCATCACGTGATTAGGACAGGGTTCTTTGTAATGTCGTCATTCCAGGTGAGGCCGTGAAGTGTAAGTAGAGCAGATAGCTTTGCCAACGTCGTAGGCTGCCGCGGCAGGAAGATTCCTAGTCCTACAGGGGAAGGTAAGGTCACTTTCGAGAGGGCCCACAAACGCCTGTGGTAGCGCTACATCACGCCGCGTTGTTATTGCCGCCCTCGATCTCACCGCCTTCGGAAACCAGCAGCTATCCTGGTTTGAATTGCCTTCACTTTTTACTTTATTCTACATATGCGCAATATTGACATACCCGGACCAGCAACGCACGTGTGCATGGCAGCATCATCCCGCGTTGCCAACGTCCGCTACTCTTGAACCTCAGTCTTCTTGCCAGATGAATTGAACAGCCCGCTCCGTCCTTCGCAAATCCTCGATTGATTGCGACAATGTTTGTACCGAAAGCAGCACTTACATCGACAGGCTCCCTACGCAACCCTCGAAGGCGTCAGCGTACGGGCTCCGATGACTCTGTAAACCCACCAAGTGCCAAAAGACAACGCTCTGCTTTACGGAATGAAGACACCAGGACGTCTTCGGAAAACCAGGCGGGCCAGCATAGTTCTGATGAGTCTTTGGGATTTCCAATGCGCTCGATCTCGGATGAACGCGCTGCGTCTGTTGCCGATGCTTTCTCCAGTCCGAAGGAGATACCAATTAGGGTTCTTCAGAAGCCCGAGAAAGAAGTAAACAAACTTGACGCCACCCTTGTCCTGGTCTGTTACTTTACGCCTGTCCCTCGCTCTCCCTAGTCACTGCCTCGAGAACCACCTAGCTGATGTCTCCGGAGGACAGTCAAAAACAGACTTCTATGAAGTATCACAACTTCCCACGTTACCGGATCAACTACGTAGCTCACGGTCCGGTATGTAAACCCCGCGCGCTCTTTGTCGCTGTGATTAACAAGATAAAATAGCACCTTTAACGTGTTTTTTCGGAACTAGCCTGGGGTATGCATTGGCTATGACAAACTCCCTTGCAACAATTTGGCCATATTCAATTGCCGCCTCGTCACCTTCACCCGCCGATGTTTTTACGCTATCCATACCCGAAACACACAAGGATCCTGCAGAAACAGTTCCTTTAGGTGTACTATTATCTGCTGCGACAAATGGTATTCCCGGCCTGATGATTATCATGCCCCACAGTGGAAAGATTGTGTATTGGGAAACCGTTACTAGTGCAGCGTCTTTGGGGTTGCAGAGAGGGAAACAGACAGGCATTCAGGCTCAGGTAAACAATTTGTCTTATGGGGAACAGGTGACAGATTTGATCAATTGCGAGCCTTCTGGAGTCTTGGCCACGTTTTCTAGCGGACGTGTCGCGCACATAACGCTCAGAGACCCCCAGGGCAAGCCCATGGTGAGTGCGAATTTCCTCCGGAACTCACCAACCCATAGCCGGGCCAGTAGCTTTTTCGGGGGTATCAAACACGTCCTTGGAAGCAGTTTCTGGAAGAAAGACCTCGCTGCTATTCGGGCAGGTCAGTCGCATCAGCGTGGGCAACGCGATGTCATCATTGCCACCATATCTGGTGATGTCGAAATTTGGGACACGCATTGGAACAACGGCAGCATTCTCAGAAAGCAGTATGACATAAAGAACCACCTCAACCACTTTCTCAGGGCCCACGATATGGATATTATTGAGGATTCTAGTCTTCAGATACTCGACTTTGCACTCAGACCCTTGAAAGGCAACACAACGTCCTCGCCAGCCGAGACCGCCGGGGGCTGTCAGATCCTGTTGGCTATAGCGCTGCCTAACTCGAAGGGCAACAGTATTTCTCTGGTGCAGATGGATTTGTCAGAAGAGGTCCATATTCATTCTATCGCCTCTATTGATCTGTCCAGCGTTTCTGCTGACTTTGATACCATGAAACCGAAATTGCTTGTTCCCCACCCTGGAGATACCGCATTCGTCATGATAGGACATTCAATTATACTTGCGTCTTTGACGCAAATGAAGAACACCGTTTCTGGCACTCAGTTATACCCAGATACCGATCAAAAATCGCGGGTTGCGCATGATTCGCTTACTTTCCGCTCAGGCAAAGGCTACGAGATCTTAGGCAGTTGTGCCGAAAACCAAACTGTCGAGGGATCACGTCCTGCCTGTCTTGTTATGGTCCGAGATTTTGGTCTTATTCGTGTGTCGGCATTCCCTCGTCTAACGACCGAGAACAACGTTGAGAATGCCGGCGTCTCCGCTAAGCAAAGAATCGAGCAAGCGATATTTTACGGAACAATGCTAGGCAATCCTCTGTGTCTGAATAGAAAGAGTGACTTGGATTTCCCTCCGGGTGAGATCGAGCAGGCTGTACTGGAAATTTGCTCCGAGTTACTACACTCCACCTCGAGATTTGTACCCACAACAGCAATATCCATGGATCAGAACTTGCGGTCACGAGCAAAGGCCCTGAATGATCTGGCCTCTCTTTTAACGGCACTGAATTCGACTGTTAACCGGCGAACTTGGTGGGAGCTGTTGTGGGGCGCAGAGAAGCTCGCAGCTCAACGGGCCTTGTGGAAATTGGAAGAGAATGCTAGGAGAAGCAAACCCTCTGTGCCAACATTACTCAGTCACGTCATTGGAATCATGAGCGATAAATTCAAAACTTGCAATGATAACCCAGCGGATGAAATTGATCCGGTGCGCAGTTGGCTCATGTACGACACCTTTCGAATGGAACACATTGTTCCATGGATATTCAATGCCATCAAGCCCCAGAAAGGACATTCCACAAGGCAAGGGCGAATGATGGCCGAACAGATCTACGAAGCAAGTGAGCTTTCTCTCGCCGTGTTGGAGACCGCTTTTCGATACCGAGATGAGCATGCCAGTCAGTACGGCATTGGCGATGGATATCTAGAAGAGGGCATTTTGATAACCGGCTACGAGGGCCTACCAGAATTCTGGACGTCGAAGAGCATTAGCTGTGTGGAGACCGGGCATCTTTTGGACCTGGAGCTCGACAGCTGCAGATTATGGATTCAAAAGGCAAATTCGACCGTCGAAACCCCTGAAAACCAAACCATCAGAAGAATTGCAGGAAATTGTGCCCGAAAACTTCAAGTTCTAGGCCTGATGCACAGTGAAAGAGTCCGGTGGCTTAACGCTCAAGAAGACCCAAAATTGCTCGAAGAGAGTATCACTACGGAGCAAGCACTTGTCAAACAACGCAAATGGCAATTGTTCAAGTTAGCGGGTATCGGACAACTGAAAGACGCTATTGCCATGGCCGAGAAATTCCGAGATATGGGGGCTTTGGTAGAGCTCATAATCGAGTTACAAGATCAGACCAAAAGTGGAAATCTCCAACAAGCATTCCTGGGAAAACATTCGGGTAGTGAGTCAGAGGACTTAAGTCGGAAGATTGGCTTATATTTTGAGAAGTTTGGGGAGCCATGGGCAGATGCCTTCTTCTCACGACAAATATCGATGGGTCAGCCCGGGGTCTTGTTCGCGATGACAAAGTTCCAACCTTTCGTTACGAAATTCTTACATAAATATCCGGCTTATTCCCGCTTAGGCTGGATCAATGATGTGCTTGGCGAACATAATTTTGACGTTGCTGCTCGATCATTGGAGAACCTGGCCATTGAACATGAATCAGACATCTGGAGTCATCGCGCCCAGTTGTCTTTTGCAAAACTTGCCAAGTTGGCGTCGTGGGAGGAAAGCAATTGCGCAGACAATGCAGCTCTCCATCACGATATCCGGCGTCTTGAGGACCTCGCAGAAATCGATGCAGTTCAGGAGGTCGTCCATGCCTACATCACACCAGTATTACAAGGCGCGATTGATCGCAGAGCTGAAATCGATCTAGCTGTGGATCACTTCGGAAAATCAACTACGGAGGACAAACCATCGCTCCGTGAGATCCTACGCGACGCTTTAACTCGAGTAATCAGCCGACAGGTCGTCGGTGTGGAGCGATTAGTCGATTTTTTGACATTGATGGACTCCCCTGGTGATACAGAACTTGATCAAAATGAATTTGCTGGGAAGGAGTTCTACCTGGCTTTGCGTGCCATTCGGCTCAGCCCTTACGGCCAACGCGACCCACTATATAATGCGGCGTTGCAAAAGCTGGTATGGCGAAGATGCATACTGAAAGACAATTGGAAGGTTGCAGGACGAGCCGTTCAGGAACTAGATCGTGAATTTGAGTCTTTTCTCTATAATTCTGCTCTTTTCCGTACGCTCGATTTGTGCCTGAAAGACCGTAAGTACTGATACGTCATAGAAACATACATGCACTGACCATACCTACCCAAAGGACAAAACGAAGACAGTAATGTTTCGCTCTATGTGCCAACTTCTCCTCGGGATGTGTCACTCACGGAGTCGGATCTGGACCTTCTTGTGTCTCGTTTCCCCCTTGAGCAACGCACTAGAATTGGCCGAGATCTTGAGTTAGAGAATGAGAGCTTATCTCAGAACGTTGAGATCGGGAAGCTTGAATTTTGGTTTAATCATCTCGTTACATCTGCTGAAGACGCTGGGCCAACGACAAGCACCGCAAGCATCACAGACCAATCTACGAATCACCAAGGGCAGGCTGAACAATCCCCACTGTCTGCCGAACGGATGGAGACGAAGTCTCGTCTAAACTGGCTCTAATCCTTCCTACCGTTGAGCTCCTAACTTCTTTTCTGTTGCCTTTTGCGTTGCTGTTCGAGTCACTCCCGACCATTTCCTAGAAGCAAAGAGAAAGCTCTGGCTCAATGTGTACATCGAATTAGTCGGGAAGATCTTGATTGGGCAGCGAATGACTACATAATATTTTCATTATGTTCAAGGTAACTGCAAGTCTTATTTGGTGAGGTCCACCGGGAGGAGGGCATCAATATCTAGATTGTTTCGAGACGCCCCACCCTTTAATAAAATTCAACTAGCTGGGAAGATGTGATATTTAATTGTCCGGCATGCGTTTCAGTTTAATGATTTTGTGATCTGCAATCTGTAGGCTATCAACTGATAGTTCAACCAAGTATCAAATAGAACTCATCTAGGCCACGGAACACGGAACCACAGAGATAACAAAAAGGGCCTGGACTTCATCTGATCCTAAGTGCTTGAGTTGTGGACTCCATTATCCTTGCTACTGTTCATGATACTGCTATGTTTACTCGCAACATCCCCTCCTGCAGCGCTAGTGGCATTTAACGGTTCGTGCAGGTTTGATTTAAAGACTGGCTCCAGTTCTGTGGTTTCGAATTTGGTTCTGAACTCCCCAATGCCCCGGGCACTACTGTTGGAGTAGCGTCGAGCGTTTGTGAGCGTGTAGTCATAGTCTTGGACTTCATCCCCTGAGCGGCCCCTGCGATTATAATTAGGAGATCCATTGTTTAGAAGATCAAAAACCTACCAATTTCTCTTTCCTCCGCCGTTCTTCTTGGTTTTCCGGGGATCAGCATCAACTGGCCCAGATTTGGTGAAGAACCGTGAAAGTTGCTCGTGGGGTGTAGCTGGTGCATTATTGATTAATGAATGGTCTCGGTCGTTGGCCTTGTGAGAGCGTGTCACTAAGTCTGTTAGCAACGATAGATAATATAGACCCTACTCCACCGGCATTATTCGGTCCCATTGTGGTAATAGTTACTTGTCAGTATTGTTTTAAGGCCAGTCACCAAGATCTGTGCGAAATGTCATCAAAACCTAAGTACGGTCTTGTTAACTTCAATCGTGTGTTTGCAGAAAATACGATCAGTCAGTGTCTCAAGAAGACTAGTAACTCACTGGGGCGACGTGAGAAACATACAAGAAAATTTGTAAGAAACAGAGGGAGAGAAGGGGGAGAGAAACGTGCTTGTAGCTTCAATTTAAAGGCAAGAGATTCTGGGTAAAAGCTTTCTCCGGGAGTTACAGATATCAAGTTTGTGCAGGTACAAGCGTAGTTGGAATATGGGATGTGTGTTTGCTCTTTGTGGGTTTGCCGCTCAGTTGCCTGATGCATGTTGACCTTGAAGAAATGATAGTAAGATATCCAAGTACTCAACAAATAAACAACTAAGCAGTATTAGAGAACAATGTGTCACGACGGTGCGTTGATAAACATGGACTATCGCAAAGACAGCATTGACGAGAGAATGCAAATTCAAGGAAAGAAGAGATAGGCTGACAGACTCGCATTATTAGAATTTGCCGTACTCACAGTGTGAAATCTCGAGATTGGTGGTAACTCCCTTTGGTGTACTGCAGTAGCAGACAGCAGGAGGTAAGGCAGTGTTGGGATGGACAACCCGATGGATTGGATTAGAGGCATGTGACATCATACCGAAGACCTCGTAGGAACTGCGGGGTAGCTAAAGGTACACCTGCCTGATAATAATGGGAATCATCATGGATACATTGCCAGTAAGTAGGTATGTATGTATTAAGCCTAGGTGCTAAGGTACTATAATAAACCGCCCGGAGAGTCAACCACACCTGCAATAGGTAGTATGGTAGCCAATATATTATAGGCGCTTAGGACAGACCGTATCCTACCACATCCTTTCTGCTCCGGGCTGGCTTGAGGTTACTTGATTTTTCTCCTCGTAAACTTACGGGATGTTGAATGAATAATCATACTCTGGGTGCGTCCGGTTTTGGTGGTGGAGGCCACTGACAACTACTGATCGACCCGACAGTTTGTTGTCTGATTACGTTAACTACCTAGTTGCTTACTAGTAGATGCTGGAGAACTCAATCCCTTCTCTTTACACTCCAAGCTGCTTGGCTTCTGGCAACTTCACTCGGCCTTCTCAAGCAAATCAGCTACTCATCTTACTAACCCACAAGAATGGCTGAATTACTCCCTCGACTGACATCCGTATCCTCGCATTCACATGTCGCAGCGAGCTGTGATGAAGCCTGGAGCATCCAAATAAATGATCTGATTGCCTTTCTCAAGCAACCCAGCAACGCATCTGCGATCACCTCGTCCAGTGACTACCTCTTAGATGTAAGTGAGCTCTTCATAATCAGGCAATTCAGAAACTTTCCCATACACTATGGAAGAATAATTGGCTTATTTTGATCATTCCGTTTTCCTAGAACCTGGACCCTTCCCGGCACAGTCTAGCTTACCTATTTGTCTTTCACCTGCATGTTCAATCCATCCAGAGAACAACCAAAAGTCCCTTACCAAGCGAAATTCTGCCTGGTGGGAGGCTGTGGCTAAACGCAGTTCATTTCTTACGGCACTTTGATCCTGTACAAATCCGATATGCGGGCATGGAATGGCGCCAGCTCATCGAGCTTGTTGCTCAAGCTGCGCAGCTAGAATCAAAGGTGAGCTACACATATATTCTACCTGCCTTGACTGACTTAAGAAGCCACTTCTCGCAGTTTTGGTCATCAGAGACTCGATTTTCCGGCTTGGTATAACCGACACATTCACATCCGTACACCTTTTGTTTGTTAGGTTATCTCTTCTTGCGAAAACATACACTCATGCGCTGCCCATTCTCGATCGACAAGTCTGTCATTTGCCTAATCCTTCCAACCAAGGCTACCAGCAGTACCGCCACTTGATTCCATGTACAGAACATGGGCACAATGCAGCACTCGTTCCTGAAACATCTGGATTTTCGGCCAAGCTAGCATATCGAGACCACTTGAGCTATTTCCTTTGTGGTGCAATGGTTTATACAGTGCTAAAAGATTGGAACAAGGCGATTCATTGGTTGAGTATAGTCATCTCCTCTCCTGTGACAGGACCTGTCAGCAAGATTATGGTGGAGGCGTACAAGAAATGGCTTCTAGTTAATTTGCTGGGACAGGGAAAGGTAATATCTAGACAGCCTCTTCTTTGGTTGCCGACTGACTTTGTTCTATCGCTATAGCTATCATCCCCCCCTTCAGTAGTCCCTTCTCATGTGATGAGGGTGTACGAGGCCTTGACGAAACCGTACATGTCATTGGCCGAAGCTTTCGAGAAGTGCCATTATGAAAGATTTCTGAGAGAAGTCGAAATGGGTCGCACCATTTGGCATATAGTAGGTCGTGTTATTTCTATTCCATCCGGAAGAGGCGGCTAGCAGTAGGAAAAGCATCGTCATACTGATCACTTTTTAAGGACAACAATACGGGCCTTGTGTCCCAGCTGGCCCCTGCCTTTGATAAGTTCATCATTCTGAGGCTTGGAAGAACCTTTTCCGCTCTCAAGATGTCCGATGTAGCGTGGCAGCGATTCAGCGCCGGCCAATTATCTCCCAGGCAGATAGAGGCATTTGTTGCGTCACTTGTGATGTCGGGGCGTGTCAGCGCTGTCTTGTTTCACCTGAGAGACAATATAAATTCCACAATGCTTCGCTTCGCTTCCAGAGGAGGGCAAGCTCTTTATTATGAACGCCACTTGCGGACAAAATTAAATTTTGAAAGCCAATTGGTGAAAACAATTGCGAATGGGATTGACCATAGCAAGTCGGGCCTGGGATTCAGCAATGAACATTTCCAGTTCCTGCACAAGAATCAAAGATGTGTTGATACCCCGGCGAGGGTCGCGTTTCTTGCAGAAAGTCAAGCTGACAGTCAGATCCATGGTGATGAGGATATTATGGAAGACCTCCATTAGTCTGTCCTCTCTGGTCATTACATCTACGCATGCTTTTCTAATTATGATTCATGATAACATATAGCCGCTTCTTGGTACGCATAATTATAGTACTAGGTAGGACGTTAGAATAAAACAATCCCGTACTTTTGTATAGCATTCGTATAGTATTAATACTTCCAGGTCCTGAAGAACTTCTGCTTCTGTGATTTAAACCGCGTCTTTACTAACACCTACCTACCGCCCTCGCTTAGGGAAAACACGAAGCCTAAGGTTATTTTGATTCTATGTATTTAATTTTTAATTGTGTAAGATATCTTATTCTTCTCTTGATCTTAAGCTTTATAAAGTTAAAATTATTTAATTCTTTTGTTATTACCGAAGGTAGGTATGCCATTGCTGGGAGAAGGAGTCCTTCCCTTCATAGAGCCCTTTGCTGGCTCTTTTTCTTATACTACTGCTAGTATACAGTATTTGCCTTAGTCCTCAGGCCAGTTAATCTTTAGTATTATACTTTATAAAGGACTGTAATGGAACTCTAGGTTTTAGAAGACTTTCTTATAGCTTATAAAGTTTTGTATTTTTGGCTAACCTGTTGCAGCTAGACTTCGACAAAACCCATTAATATGTCCAACATTTGGACCTATCAGCAAACCCATATGGGTTATAGGTTCTTTTTTAATTGGTGGACCTATTCCAATAGGTTTTCATAGGTTTTTAATAGATACCCATAGACTTCGGCAGGACCCATGGGTACCCATCTAAAACCCATTGATGGGTTGGGTTTTAGGTCTAAGTCTTAGACTCATAATAGATTATAGGTTTTATATTAAAATCTATAATCTATTATAGATAACCTATAAATACCTATATTAATATAAATAAAATAAACAGAAAATAATCTTATATCTATATAATTTATATTCATTTATTTATAATTTTAAGTATTTCAATTATATATAGAAGTTTGAAGTCAAAAGATTTAATATAAATAAAATTATCCTAATATTATAATAATTATAGATAATTTACTAAAATTAGATTAACTACATTTTTTTAATAATACTTGTAATTATTATCCTTTTTATACTTATATTTCTTTTTAGATATTTATAGTTAAATTTTATTTTTTCATAATTAATAATTTTTAATATTATTTTTTTATCTTTAGTAAAATTAATACTTAAATTAACTAATTTATAAAAAAAAATTTTTTAATATTTTTTTTCTTCCTCCTCCTCTCTATTTGTTGCGCGCTGTTATGTTCTGCCTTTGCCTTCCACCTTCGGGCGAGGATCTTCTTGGCGAGGTTCTTAGTTAGTATTAAAAAAGAATAACTTATTAGAATAGAATAAAATATTATTATAATTAATAAGCTATGTCTTATATAGTGGCATGTCTTAATGATCCTGGGTGTCTTCGGATTATTAATTCTTTTACTTTTTTTAGTATTTTCGTGATAAATTAGGCTTTTATTATTTATAGTTATTAGGAGTCGGGTTTATAATCCTGTCATACTAATAAGTATTAATTTTTATTAACTATCTTGTTTAGATTATTGTTAAATTCTTTAATCTATTACTAATAATTATTATAAAGACTTTGTTTAAAATCTATGTTTTATATATTTTATTTATTACTAATTTTAATTATTTAAATATTTAGAAACCGGTCGGATAATGTTATGGGATAGATGTCTGAGGCACATAATACTCGGCTGGTTAGCCTTGTTGCTAACAGATAACTTATTAATATATATAAAATCCCTGAGTTCCTGAGCCCTTTTCTTAATATTAGTTATTTCTTTTTATATATAAGGTGTGGTATATCTAGTAAAGGTTTTTGCCTCTAATATTAAGAATCTTATTAACTTCTAATATAAAAACTAGCTGTATATTAAATAAAAAAAAAGAAAAAAAATTAATGAAATAAAAATTAAATATTAGCCTAGCTACTTTATAACCTAATAGCTAGATAAAAAAGAGTAAAATAATATATAATTAAATAATAAAATTTTTATTAATATATTTAAAATACTAAACATGAATAAATAAATTATTAGATTATTAAACTTTAAAATATAATTAATATATGTTGATCGTACTCAGCGCTCCTCCTTTGCTTCCATTGCCTAATATAGCTTAGTGCCGCCCACAGTGGCTTTTTTATAGCTAGGGACATCTTATTCTTATAAATAAGAATATATATACTTTATTATTAATATGCTCACAGGTTATAAGCCTAGTTCTTAATTATTTTACTTAATCAGAACCTTATTTTAATAATTAGATTTAATTTTATTTATTAACTTTATTTAAAATTATATCCGGGGTCCGCCTTATTAAAAAATAATATTTATTATTAAACAGGTTTATTTTATAATATTTCTTTGGTCTTACTGTTCTATATCTTATTTATATAATTTTTTATTTATTTAAAAATATTATGGCGGAATCTACTTCTTTTTAATTAGATATTAATTGTCACCGGCGCTTATCTCAGCGCGGAACACAGAACAACCGGACCGCCAGAGGTCCGCAAGGTTACCAAGGCATTCAGGAACTAATTCCCGCGATAATATTATACACGGGAAACCTCTTATTTAAAGAGATTACCTGCTTAACCCTTAAAAAATTAAATAATTAATTTTATTTATTTTATATCTGTTTTTTAATTTTTTATATCTCTTAATATATAGTAATTAATTTATAAATATATTATAGGCGTCCTAAACTCTTTAATATCTTTATTTAAAAAAATTAAGTATCCGGAATAGAACTTTTATAATTATTTTTTATAATTTTAATTATTTTATTTTTACCTTGTTATTATTATATTTATATACAGGCGATCTTATAATAAATAAAGATATTATATTTATTAAATATTTTTAAATAATCTCCCTTCTGCCTCAGAGGAAATAATTTAATTTTTTATATTAAATAATAATTTTTTTTTATTTAAATATTTAAAAACTATTATTTTAAGTAATTTTTTAATTGTAAAAAGGCTAGTAGTTAGCTTATAACCCTTTTATTAATATAAATAATCTTTAAAATATTAATAATATTAATTAAAATTTTAGAAAAAAATTTTAGAAAAAAATTAAATTTAAAAAATTAGAGATCTTTAGGGGTAGGAACCTATATTAATATATAATTTTTATTTAAAACTTAAAATAATATTTTAAGAGTAAATCCCGCTTTTTTTTTTAAAAAAAATAAAAGTCTTATATATAAAGATATACCTATTAAAATCTTTCCAAAATTTATAATATTTAAAAATTTTAAGATTTTTTTAATAAAATAAATAAAAAATAAAGAAAACCAGGAATAAATCTATATTTATAATTTTACTTAATTAAAGTAGGGCCTTAATTAATTTATTTAAGCTATATTAAGTAGATATATTTTTTTTATAAAGCTTATATAAAAAGATATTAACTAGTTTTTTATTAATTATTTTTTTAAAATATTATAACTAGATCTATAAAAAAATATTAAGCAGGCCTTTAAATTATTAATTAATAAAAAATTAAAAAGTTTTATTAAAATAGATATTTTAATAAAATAATATAAATAATTAGTAAAATAAAATAAAAAGTCTTACTAAATATTATAGTTATATAATAAATTATTTTTTAAGGATAGATATTTTTTTAAGAAGGAAATTTCTCTTAAAAAAAGAACTTTTTTTAAAATAGTTTTTTTATTTTATAAAATAATTTTTTTAATTTTTAGAGCAATAATATACTATATATAAAATATAAATATTCCGAAAAAAAAGGCAGTTATTTTAAGTAACAGGCCTTTAAAAAAAAGTATTTAAATAAAAATAAATATTATTTTATTTATAAAAAAAAATATTATTCCTAAAATTATTATCCTTAAAGAAATAAAAAATTATTTATAAATATAATCTTTAATAAAGTAAGATCTTTAATAATAAAAAAAGAGAATAATTTTTTTTTAATAAAAAAACGCGCCTTTAATCTTTAATATAATTAAATCTAATATTTTATTATAATTTTTTTTTCTCCGCGCGGATATTTAACTATATATAAAAGAAAAATAAACTATTATAAATATATTATTAAATATAAGAGTAGATAATAATTTTATATTATATTACTAGTTAAAAAAATAAGATTTTTAATTTAATATTAGTTAGATATTAGCCCCTGTCCGCTTTATTAGAAATCAGATAATATTTTAATATAAAATATTATAAAAAATATAAAGATTTTTAATTTAAATAATAATATATATAATTATATTATATAATTTTATATTATTAATATAATAAATTATAATATAATACTTAATAAAAATTAAATAAATTTTATAAATTTTAATTTTAATATTATTATAAAAATTTAGTAGTATTATAATAAATTATCTACAGTTAATTTAATATTTTATTATTAATTTAAATAATACTGCTGTGCTAAAGAATTAAAAATATTATTTAAAATAATTATATTAGATTGAAAAACTTTTAGTCTTCTTAAATAATATATCTAATTTAAGAAAATATTTTTTAAGTAAGAGATAATATTTATATTAATAAGATTAATAAAACATACTATCTTATTAAAGCCTAATATAAAATTTTTATATAAATTTTTATATAATATATTTTATATTAAGTTAAAAATGCTATAAGATTATTTAGATAAAATAATTAAAAAAAAATAAATTTAGTTTTTTAATAAATTTATTATAGCCTCTATCCTTTATATTAAAAAACCTGAATATAACTTATAATTATATACAAATTATTAAGGATTAAATAAGATTATATTAAAAATTATTATTTGCTCCCGCGGATTAATAAAATTATAGATTAATTAAAAGGTACTAAAGTTTTTATAAAATTAAATTTATATAATACTTATTATCAGATATGTATCTACCAAGAAGATAAATAAAAAACAGTCTTTTAAACTTATTATAGATAGTATAAGTATATAATAATATTATTTACATTATATAATACTTTTTTTATATTCCAGGCCTATATAAATAAGATATTATAAGAGATTTTTAATAATTATTATATTTTTTATTTTAATAATATTCTTATTTTCTTAAAAATAAAAAAAAATATATTTAATATATTAATAAGATGCTAGAATATTTAAAATATTATAATCTTTTTATAAAAATATTAAAATATATATTTTATATAAAAAAGGTTTACTTCTTAGGCTTTATTATTAGTTAAGAAGGGATTTAATTAAACTTTTTTTAATTAAATATAATTATCTAGTAGCCAGAGCTATAATTAGTTTATAATATTTAGATATTTTTAAAATTTATTAGGTTTTTTAAAAGATTTATTTATTAGTATATAATAATTATTATTTTTTTTATTAATTTATTAAAAAAGTTAAAACCAGAAGAATAATTTTAAATAATATTTAAAGAGTATATTACTTTTAAAAAGTTAAAAAAGATATTTATAAAATTACTAATACTAAAATATTTTAATCTTAAATAATAATATCTTATAATTATAGATGCTTCAGGCTATATAATAACTGGTATTCTCTTATAACCTATAGATAAATTATAAAGATCTTATAGATAAAAAATTTAAAAATTAATTATTTTTTATTTAAAGAAGCTTAAAAACATTAAATAATAATAAAAAATATATAATTAAGAACTATTAATAATTATTAAATATTTTAAAATATAGTAATACTATCTTATAAGTAGATTATAAGTAGTCTGCGTGCAGACTAATCATGTAAATTTTAGATATTTTTTTATAATAAAAACTTTAAATATAAGATAAGCTTAATAAATTAAGCTGCTCACAGCTTATAACTTTATAATTAAGTATAAATCTAATTGTAAAAATCTTATAGATATATTATTAAGATAGTAAGATTATTAATTAAGTATTAAAAAAAATAAGATATTAGAATATTATTAATACTTTAAAAAAAACTATAGTTAAAAAACTTTTAAAAATTATTTTTATAAAATAAAAAAAGGTTTAGAATTTTTATCTCTAAAAAATAATATTAAGATTAAAATTAATAATATTTATATTCTAGATTATATCGTATTATATAAAAGCTAAGTTAATATTTAAACTAGTTTATAAAAAAAATTAAATTAATAAATAAATAAATAATAATTATCTGCAGGAATACTAATTTAATATATAAATAAATTTATAGGTAGATTAAACTAATAAATAGATAAGAAGTAGTAGTATCTTATAAATAAGTTTAATTAATATATAAAATAATTATAAAAAGATTAAATATTAATTTAGTACTAGAGACCTTAAGACCTTAATATAATAAATATAGCTTAAAAATATTTTTATATAATATATAATTAATTTATAATATTTATTTAATTAAATTATTTTTCTAGAGGTTTAAAGCCTTAATAAAAAGGGCCTTATATAATATAAAAGCGCTTTATATATATTTTTAAATACTATATTATAATAGAAGCTATTATATATTTATTATAATAATTTTTTTATAAGATATTTTAGATAAGATAAAATACTAAACTTTATTTATTAGTATTTCTAGTGAGATCCTATACTAAAGAATATAACAGATTATATTACTAACTATATTATTTATTAGTATAATAAGGCCCTATATTATTATAAGTATAGATAATTAAATCCCTTACTAGTTTTAAAAAAACTATAATAATTAGTAATACTTGATTTTATTATAGATTTATTATTAGCAGACTATAAGGGTTCTATCTGTGATATAATTCTAGTTTTAATAAACAGATTTATTAAAATAATATAATATATCCTGCTATAAAGTATTATTAATATTAAATAATTAACTAATATTTTTATAAAAAAAATTATTTATAAATATAAAGTATTAAAAAGATTAATTAATAATAAAGGATTATTATTTATAAGTAAATATTAGAATAAACTCTGTCAGATTCTCTAAGTTAAATACTAAATAAATATAGTATTTTATTTCTAGACTAATAATCAAACTAAATAATAAAATTAGATTATAAAAATATATTCATACTACTATATAAACTTTTAATAAAATAATTAAGTAAATTAGCTGTTATTCACGGAGTTTATTTATAATAATTTAATTTATGCCTCCTTAGGTGTGTCCTTAAATTAAATATTAATAAACTATACCCCTGCGGTATTCCAGTTATTTAACTATAAAATAAAAATATAGCGTGAATTAATTAAATAATAATAAAAATATATAAATAACTTCTAAGAAAGGCTAAAGAAGTATTTTTAATAAATAATTAAAATATAAAAGAAATAGTATAATTATTATTATAAATTAATAATATTCTAGATTAATAATAAAGTCTTATTTAGTAAAAAAGACTTATTAATATAGAAGCTATTTAAAAAGTTAAATAGTAAATATATTAGATTATTTAAAATTATAAAACTTATTAAAAAATAAGTTTACTAACTACACTTTTTTAAACTATAAAAATAGATTTATTTAATCTTTTATATTTCTTTTTTAAAATTATAAACTTAGTAAACTAATAATAAAATATTTATAATCTAAGAACCTATTAAGGTTAATAATTAAGATAAATAAGAAATAAAAAAAATTATTATATATTAAAACTAGTAAAAAAAAACTTAATATTTTGTTAAATAATCTAAGTTCCTTAATTATAAAAATATATAAAAATTTATAAATAATTTAATAAATATCTCGGAGGCCCTAAATATATATAAAAATTTAAGATTTTATTATTTTTTTTTTATAAAGTTTTTAGTTTTTTATTTTTTTAATAAAAAATAAATTTCTAGTAATCTATCTGTAAGATAATAATATATTTTTTTTTATTTTATAGGGTTAAAAGTTTTAATAATATACTAGAGGCTATAAGTTAATAATAAAATATAAAAAGAAATAGCCCAAAGGCCTATTTTTATTTAATATAAAAAAAGATTTTTTTGCCCTTACTAAACTTTATTTAATATTTTATTATTTTTAATTACAGGTATTATCTTTTTTTATACTAGATTAAAATAAAATAAACTTAATGTCCCCTATTATAGCTATATAAAATAAAATATATTATAATTTAAAAATTAATATATTTAAAATATTTTATCCTTAATACTCCGGTAGTAATACTTAAAAAATTTTATAATTATAATAAATTATTTATATATTTTTAATAAGCCCTTACTTCCGCGGATAGCCTATAGTTTACTTATCTCTTTTTATAACTATATAATACTTATATATTTTAATAATATATAATTAAATATATACTACTTATAGTTTTAACTTTAATATCTTTGTCAAGGTGCGGGCTGGCGGGTTGGTAGAGTTGGTGCAGCAGGGGCAGGCTGGGCAGGCAATCAGGCTAGATCAGGCGGGCTAGGTTCACAAGGTCTTTGATTATTATTATGGTTAGGCTATATACAGGATAATAAATAAAATATAGCTTAGAAAATTATAATAGGATTTCTAGTATTTAAGCTTTTAAGTAATTAAGAGATTAAAATTAGAAATAAATTTTTTTAGTTTAATAATTTTATCTAGTTTTAGCAGGCTTAGTAGTGCCTTTAAATCTATATTATAATAATATATTCTTTTTTTATAATTAAGCTTTATTAAAACTAAAAAAAACCAGACTTATTAAAATATTAATAACAATAATTCTAAATAATTTATTTAGTATATTCCAGGTAATTAGCAGGCTTAATAATAAGATTTATATATTTAATCTATTTTATAATATATATTAAATAAGGATAGCCACGGCCGCGATAATTTTAAAATAAATTAAAAATATTTTTAATTTTTTATTTTTTAAGTTTATTAATTTTAATATAAAATAAAAAAAAGTTTTATTAACTAGATAAGATATTTAAGCTAATAAAAATAAATAAACTTATATTAAATATAAAATAAATTTTTATACTAAATAAAAATTTTAAATAATAAATATATAGGCTAATAACTTTCTTAATATAATATAGATTTAAAATATTTTAATCTAATTTTTTATTAGGCCGTAGGGTCTTAATATATTAAATATTTAATTAAATTAGTTAGTTTTTTTAAATAAATAAATAAGATAATACTAATAATTTATTTATTTAATATAACAGGCCTAGGCAGATAGTATCTTAGCTTAAATAAATTTAATAATAATTTATATTTTTATAATAAATTATTTTATGTCTTATATAATAAGATAATTATATATATAATAATCTTTTATTAGGATAGGTTTAAACTTTATATATAGATAAAAACTATAATTAGTAAAAAATAGGCTAATTTTAATTAAGTTAAAATATATAATATTTAAAAAAAATTTAGCTAAAAAAAGCTAGATACTCTAGTTATTTTATAAATAATTTATATAAGTTTAAAAATATTACTCTAATATAATATTTACTTATTTAATTTAATTATTAATCTTAAAATAATATATAGTTAATAATTTATTTATAATATTTAAGTACTAAATTAAATATTTTCAGAATTTAATAATAAATTAAAATCTTTAATCTGATATAATTATTTAAGGCAGGCTATATAATTTTTATGTATATTATATATATATTATAATTATAGTAGATATATTAGTAGTTAAATTATAAGAGATTAAATACTTTATTTTAGTTAAATAATTTATAATAATTAAAATAATATTATAACTCTGGCTCTCAAGCAAGTATATAATAAAATTTATAAAAATATTTTATCAGATATATTTAAATATAAATAAGGATTTTAAAATATCTTATTTAATCTTATAAAATAAAATATTTTAAGAATAAATATAATAATTCTAGATTTATTAGACTATATATTAGTATATATTAGACTAAAAGTATTTATAAGTAAAAAATTTATATATATAATTTTTCCTAGGATATCCTAATACAGGCTTATTATATATTAGATAAGTTAATTTAGCTTAAAGTTTATTATTTTTAAAGATTTAAAAGTAATTCTTATAAAATAAGAAATAATTTTTAAATAATAATTTTTTTTTATAATAAGGGCCTTTTAGATTTTATAAATTAGATTTTTTTTTATATATTTCCTTTAGGTTTATCCAGATTTTAGGCAGTAATTATAGATCTTATTTATTTTTAAAAATAATATTTTAATAGATTTAGGTTATAAGGATAAGTAGGATCAGGGGTTTAAAGATTTTTATTAAATTAGATTTAAGTTTACTAATATTAAAATTCTTATATTTTAATATTATTTAGCTCTAATATTATAAATATTTATTTTTTTTAAAAAGATTTTTTAATCTTCTAATTAAGCTATCTAGTTTAATTTTATATTTTCTAAAGTAATATATAATCTTAAACTTAAATTAAAATAAAAATTTAAATTAATAGATTTATTATTATTTCAGGAGTTTAGTTAATATAAAATATTTTAAATTATAATAATTAAAAATAATTTATATTAAAAATAAGGTTTTTTTAAATTTAAGATATTATTTTTTAAAATATTAAATAATAATAAATAATTCCTTATTATAAATCTTATAATTATATTCTACGGGTAAATAATTTTTTAAAAAAAAGATAATAAAATATAAAATTTTATTATTATTATATTAAAATAAGATTTTAGTAGAAATATAATTAGAAATATTAGTTTTTAAAATTATAATATATATTTAATTAAAAAGCTATAAAACTAGAGTATTTATAAAAGCTTTTTTAAAATAATTAAAAGTCTTTTAGTAAAATAAGATTTATTTTTAGGGTATTTTTTTATAAATTAGGCTAATAAGTAGGATAATTAATTTTAAAAAATCTTAAATAAAATAATAATAAAAGTTATTAAAATTTAAAAATACTTAAATATTTATAATATAAGTTAGGATAAACTAGTTAATAATTATTTTAATTTTAAAAAGGCCTATCTAGATTTTTTTATAACTAATAATTAAATTTAGGATCTTAGTTTTAAAAATAATAAACTTATATTTTAAAAGTTTTATAAATAAACAGGCTTTTTATAGCTTCTGTAGGACCTAGTAAATATAATAAATATATTTAGAATAAGTTTAATTATAAATTAGAATATTATTTAAATAAGTAATACAGAAATTATTTAAATAATTATATAAAATATTATTAATATAATACTAGAATATCCTAGGGGCTCTGGTCAAGCTAAATAATATTATTAAAAATTTAAATAAGCCCAGGCAGGTATAAAATATAATTATTTATTTTTAATTTTTCTAGATATATAAATTATTAAAAGCACTTATAATATTAATTTTTATAAAATAATATATTTTTTTAAATTATTTAAAATCTCTTTTACTAAAAATAATAGATAATAATTTTTAATTATAATTATATTTAAGATTTAATAATTAATATAAAAATATAAGTCTTTATTAGACTTATTAATAAATAGAACAGAGGATACTGTAAAAAATAAATTTAAATAAATAAAACTTTTTTATAAGTTTTTAAATAATTATTTTTAAAAAACTTTTAATTTTTTTAAAATATATTATATAAGAGGCTGAATAATAGTCTCTTACTAAATTTTAAAATAATTATATAATTATAGTTTTTATATAAGAATAACTTATCTGCTTTTTTTAATAAAAATATATTACTAAAATCTTAGAATTTTATAGGAATATTAAGATTTTAATTAAAATTAAATATCTTTTATATTAGGGGTTTCTTAGGGGATCTTTTACGGATTACTTAATTAATTTATTTTATAATAATAATAAAGATTTTTTTTCTTATTTTATATATATAATATAAGCTTTTATAAATATTATATAAATATCACGGGTCTAAAGAGTTTTTAATACTTTTAAATTAATTAAGCAAGTTTAAATAAAAATATTATATAAAGCCCGGACTTTCTAGGGATAAAACAGGATATTATAGTATTTTTAATAATATTAATTATTAAATTAAAAAATATATTTAATAAAATTTATTTTAAGATTATAAATCTTAAGCTAGAAAAATCTAATTATAATAAAAAAATATATAAGCTAAATAATTAAGAATAAAGTATTTTTTTTAATATAATTATAGGTTTTTAGGATTATACAGATATAATAAGTAATAATACTAGTTTTATTTTTATAGTTATTAAATCTTATAATTAATTTAGGTTTTTTTAAGAGATATAAGATTAAGTTTTAGGTTTTAATCTAATTTTTATTTATAACACGGGACATAAAGTAACTAGTGTTAAATATAATATAAATAATAATTTTATTTTTACTAGGGTTTAATATAATAAAAATAATTAATAAATTAGTTTTTTAAAATTTTCTTTAATAAAAAGTCCTTTAGTAACAGCTTTAGAAATTTAGTAAACTCACATAAGAGAGTTTATCTAGTTATAACTTAAGTTAGATTAATTTTTTTTAATTATTTACTTAAGTCTAGAAAGTATAAGTATTTTATTTAAAGAATTATTTAAGACTAGGGAGCCTAGAGTAGTAGTAATATAGATAAGTTTTGCGGGATAAGATAAGACTAGAATATAAGAAAAGATTATTTTTAAGGGAGTAAATAGGATTTTAAAAAGAAAATAAGATATATAATATAATTAATCTAGTATAAATAACTATCTAATTCAGGATAATCCTTAATTATATACTAACTTGATCTGTAGCAGAAATATTTATTATAATTTTTATAAATATTATTTTTAAAATAAGAAAATAAGTAATAAGTTAAAAAAAATTTATAATATTAAAATTTAGAGTAATAGTAGTAGGTTAAAGGGATTTATTAACTAGATTTTAAGAATAATAATTTTAAATATTTTTAATTAAAATTTACAGATAAGTATTAGTTTTAATTAAAATTAAAATAAGTTTTTAAAATTAATTATAAAAATATTAAGTATAATAATTTTTTAACTTTTGTAAAAAAATAATAAAATTAATATAATTTTTAGTAAATAAATTTTAATATATTAATATAATTTTTATTTCCTAGTTAACAGCTTTCTTAAAAATAATAAAAAAAATTATTTTTAATTATTTTCTTTTTTATAATTAATTATTAAAATTTAGTAAAAAAAATAAAACTCTTAATTTTTTTATTTTAGATTATATAAGATATTCCGGGTATTATAAATATAGTTTAAGTTTTTATAAATATAATTAAGTATTTTCAGGATTTTAGTATAATTTTTTAATTAATAAACTCTATCTCTAATATATAAAAGGATTTAAATATAAAAAAATCTTTTTAAATAGTTAAAAATATAAGCTATACAGGCCTAAAAAATTAAAAAATAATTATAATTTATAATTATTTTTTTTTAATTTAAAAAATAAAACAGCAAAAATCTAATTTAATATCTTTAAATTTATTAAAATTAGATAATTATTTAGAAAGATAGGCAAAAATAAAAAATCCGGGATTAATTAATATAAATACTTTTATTAAAGTAGCTAAAAATCCTTTAATAATAGATTTAAGGGTGTAATCTAAAATATTAATTACAGATATAATAGCCTAGATTATATAATTTTATTTTTAGATTATTATATTCTTACTAGCCAGGATTTAAATAAATTTAAAATTTAAGCTTTTCTTATAATCTACTTAAAAAGTAATAATTTATATAGTAGTATTTATATCCTATTAAAAATAAAAGATTTTTTAATAAAGATATTCTTAGTTAATATTAGTATTTATTATAAATATATAAATCTAGTTATAATAGATATACTATTCCTTAATATATTTAATAATATACTAGATAAATAATTTAGGATCCTTAAAAAGAAATAAAAGCTTTAAAATTTTAAATATATTAAATAAATATTAATTCTATAAATAAGAGCTATATAATATTAAAATATAGATTAATAAATTAATAAAATTAATATAGCAGGGGCAGGCTGGGCAGGCAGTTAGGTTAGATTAAATAGGCTAAATTTATAAAGTCTTTAATTATTATTATAATCAGGCTATATATAAGATAATAAATAAGATATAGCTTAAAGAGTTATAATAGGATCTTTAGTATTCAGGCTTTTAAACAGTTAAAGGATCAGGATCAGGGATAGATTCTTCTGGCTTAGCAGTTCTGTCTGGTTCTGGCAGGCTTGGCGGTGCCTTCAGGTCTGCACCATGACAATCTTTATATATTAAAAATATTAGACCAAGATAAGCGCGGCTTCGGGGGATTTTAGAATAAAATAAGATAATAATATAAAATAATTTTAACCTTTAAGAAAGACTAAGAAAAATTAAAAAAACAGGTAATATTTAATTTAAAAAGATTTTTTATTTAAAACCTTAATAATATCTCTTTAGATATCTTATATAGAACTAGGGATATTATTTTCTAATAATAAAAAAAAATATATTAAAATATCTTAAATCTTTATTAGGAAAAATAACAGAATAATTATTTTTAAAAAAAAAAAATAAAAATAATATAAAATCTAAAAAAAAAGTTTTATATTTTTTAAAATCTTTATACTCTAATTATTCTTGCTATAATATAAGTTTAAAGATATAAGATTTATTTTTTTATTTAAATATCTCTTTTCTTATAAAATTAGATATATTAATAAAAATTATAATTTATAAAAGAATTAGTATCCTGTTTATTCCTTTATATAGAATAATAATATACTAAAATTAATAATTCCTCAGGTTTAGGGAATAATTTACTACCTGAAAATAACTCCAGAGCACAGGTTAATAAATCTTTATTAAAACCTTTAGTAATAACAGATTTAGTAATAATAGCTTTAGTAGCACGGCAGATATCTCTAGCGCGTTATATAAGATTTTATATAAGTAAAGAATCTTCTTAACTAGGAAAAGAATTACTTTATTAGCTTTAATAATACTCTTATAAATTAGCTATTTAGTAATAATAATTTTATTTTTTTTATAAGAATAATAGCTAGCCAGCTTAATAATATTCTTTAGTTTTTTAAAGATTTATATATACTTAAAATTAATTTTATATTAGCCTAGTTTATATACCGCAGGACTCCTGCCAGAATTTTAAAAAAAAAAACTTATAAAAATAAAAAAATATTTTTTTTAAAAAAATAAAATAAATATGTTTTTACTTTTTTAAAGGCATAATAATATTAAATAATAAAAAAAATAAGAAAACTAGCTAAAAAATTAATTTTTATATAAATTAATATAAAATCTATTATTAGGGCAGTACAGAATCTTATAATTAATTTTTTTTAATATAAAAAATAAATATAAGAATTTTTTAAAAAAAAATTTAATTTTATTAAATTTACCTATATTATTTATATTTATAGAGGGATATTAGATAGTCTTAGGTATTTATAAAATACCTAGCTATTTTAATTTTTATATAGTAAATTAACTTCTTATTAAGTATTAAATTATAACAGTTATAAATGAACTTATAAAAATAATTTTAAATATAAAATAATTTTTAAAACAAAATAAAGTAATTCTGTTTTATATAAAAATATTAAGGCAGAAACACGGGATATTATATTAAATATTTAAAATTAATTACTTTATTAAAAAAGATATATTTATTACTAATACTTATTTTAGCATAAAATATAAAATAATTAAACTACTAAAAATCTATAAGATTACTAAAATATTTAAAAACTAATTCTTATAATAATATTATACATAAGAAATCTTTTATTTAAAAAAATTACTTATTTAACCCTTAGAAGATTAAATAATTAATTCTATTTATTTTATATTTATCTCTTAATTTCTTATATCTTTTAGCGCGTAGCAGGCGGTCCGCAGGCATATCGCAGGCGTCCTGAACTCCTCAGTACCTCCATCTAAGGGAATCAAGTGCCCGGAACAGAACCTTCGTGGCTGCCCCTTACATTAATATCTATAAGGTTATATCTAAGTTAAAAAATAAAACTAATTATAAATAATAATCTTAAGCTTTTGAAGTTATTTTATATTTAAAAAATAATTTTTACTAGGTTATTTTATAAAATATTATATCTTAATTATAGTACCCTAATACTTATTAAATTAATAATAATATACTAGCTGTAGTTCTCGCTAAAAAGCTAAATATTAGTGCTGATACTATTACTAATATATAAGTTATTATATAAAAGAAAAAGATTAATAATTAAAATATTATTTTTTTTACTCGCTAAAAGCAAAAATTATTTTTATTTAATTAAAAATTATTTTTAATTCTATCCCTCTTCCTCTTTATTCTTAATACTAGTCCTAATAACTATGTAAAAAGATAAAATAATATTTATAAGATTTAGAAGACTTTAGAATAATTTTATTTTTAAAAATTAAATTAAAAATACTATTATTTTTATATTTAATTAGTTAATATAAAATATACCGAGTCCGCCAAATATAATACTTTTATTTAGAAATTTTATAATACTTTAATAGAACTCAGGTCTATTAAAACTATTAAATTATAATTAAAATATATATTATTCTTAGGAATATTTGCTGAAGTCCAGGCCTGTCCTTTATATTTTACTTATTTAAATTAAGCTAAAATATAAATCCTTAAAAATTAATATAATAATAATTTATATTAATTTTTTTAATTTTAAGATATTATAAAAATAAGTATATATATTTGCTAATCAGGTAACTACTAATAATATATTAAAGAATAATAAAAAAGATACTAATAAGAATAAAACAGGTCCTTAAAATTAAAGAGAATATAAATATAGTTACAGAGGCTGTGGCCGTGGTAAAGATAATTTTTTATTTTTTATAAATAATAATTAATTAAATTAATAGTCTAGAAGAGATAATAAGGATTATATTATAATTTAATATAATTATTATAACTTTTTTAATAATTATTTTTTATTTAACTACTTTTTTAATCCCAAAAATATATTAAACAGAGGTTACAGTAAAAAAGGATATAAAAGTTAAAAAAAAAAATAATTTTTCTGTTAATTTTATCTTATTTAAACTAATAATTTATGAATAATTCCTCTAATAATTTAAATAATAATTTAAATAAAAACCTCTTAATTAATATAGATTTAATATTTATAAATTATGTTAATCTCCGCGCTTTATTACTTGCTTACTCTAATTCTAATATATTATATAATTTTATATTTTTTATAATTAATTTAAGTACTTCTGATATAATAATTTTTAATTATAATTTTTTTAAGAACTTTATTATTTGCAGGAATCTTATTACTATTACTACTAATTATATATTTTATATAAAAAGCTATAATAATCTATTAATTAATCTTATTAAGCCAGGATCTACTACTTATTTTAATAATATTATAATTTCTTATATTTAGTTTATATTTTTATTTACCTATAATTTTATCTTAATTTCTTAACTTACTGATTTTAGTATTATTATAAACTTTTATACTAATAGAGTTATTAAATTTATTATTTAAGATAAGATAAAGGCGTATATTAATTAAATAAGCAAATATTACTATCTTTATACTATTATAAAATTAGATCTTTTTTTAATTACTGTTACTTTATTAGTAAATTTAGCAGATATCTTTTTTTTTAATAAAGATTACTTATTATCAGATAATATATATTTTAAAAAAGTAAGTCTATTTATTTATTTATTATCTTTAGGGAGTCAAACTTAAAAAAAGATCTTTAAAAAAATATAATTTTTATATTTAAAGAAAAAATACTTATTATTCTATTATATAATTAAAATTATCAATCGAAAATTAACAAATTAAAAAATTAATTATTTTCAATATATAATCTAAAAGATTTAGGTAAAATTTATTAATTCCTAAATATAAAAGTTATTTAAAACCGGCAAAATCAAATAATTTAGCTTAATTAAGCAAATTATATTAAAAAAATTACTCACTACTTTAAATTAACTAATCAGCATTTATCTAAAATATCCTTATTATTTAGTAATTTAAGTAAATCTATAGGGCAACCACTTACTAAGCCTTATTATATAGATTATTGAAAAAAATTAGCTTAGTTCTATACTCTATAGATATTTCTAGGCCAAATATTATAAAAAATTACAAAATCTTTATAGAACACATGGCCAAACCTTATTTAAATTATATAAATATAGTAAATCACCTATTTTTATTTATTTATAGAACCTGATTTAATTTAATTTAATATAGTCTTGATTTAATAGATTAATTAAAATTATTACTAATTTTTGAAATAGCTAGTAATACAGCTTATATAGATTTATTATAAAAAAAGTTATCTAAAGGCTTTATATGTTATTTATTTAGCAGATCTATTAATTAGTTAGCTAAAAAGTAAAAAATAATTATTTTATTTACTACTAAAGCAGAATTATTAGCCCTAACTATGGCTAGTAAGTATTTTCTATAGTAGAAATGCTTATTTACTATTATAGGGTTTAATCCTAAAAAAAAATTATATATTTATTATAATAATTATTAAATAATTAACCTGCTTATTAAGCCTAATTTAATTTATAAAATTAAATTAAAATATATAGATATTAGTAATTATTAGCTTAGGCAAGAAATCAAAAAGAAATTTATTAAATTAAAATAGGTCTCTACTAATTAAATAATTATAAACAGCTTTATTAAACATCTGACTAAACAGGAATATACGAAATTTATTAAATAATTAAATATAGTTAATATTTAATATTTTATTAAATAATAATTAATTATTTAATATTTACAGTCTTAATTAATACTTTTATTAATTTAAACTAAAGAGATATATTAATTAGGGTTACCTGATATTACCTGATTTATTAAAATTATCTGATTTTATCCTATAACTAAAATTATTCAAAATTCACTATAACTTTATTCTCACCTTATTAAACTCTTACTTCCACCACTAAATTATATAGGAGAAGTAAGGTGAAACTAAGCTTAATATAAGCAGAAAATAAAAAAAAAATTTTTAAAGAATTTCTTATTTTAAACTAGTCTATCTTCCTAATTAGGAAATCACTGATTGCTAGAATCCTATAAAAGTTAGAAAATATAATTTAATAAATTTCTTATTAAGGAAATTAAAAGTTTATTTTAACTACTGTAGTCAATAGCTTTGTTTAGATAATTAATATAAAGGGTTTAGAATATTTTGTTTATTTATTTTATAAGCCATAAAGTAAATATTGTTACCCTAGTTATTCTAATATTATTTAAATAATTTTATTATAATTTATGTGTTGAATTTTAATTATTCTGATTTTTCTGATTATGAAATCTTGATTATTTAATTATTTAAATAATTAAATATTAATCTAATAATAATTTCTAAGATTAATCTTGAAGGCCTAGATTAATAATATAACTTACAGGTAAAGGCCTAGAAGAATCTGATGATTTTATATTTATAATGTTTACTTAGGGCTAGATTAAATTAGCCCTGATTTAATTATTTATAAATATGTAGTTAATGATCTATATTAATTTATTCTTTTTATCAAGTTAATTTACCTACTTAATTTATTTAATTAAATTTTATTCATTCATTTAATTAATTTTATCTATCTATATGCATAGCGAATGGTAGGACCTCTGGTCTATCATCAGATCTAGGTGGTCTAGGTGAACTGTTTATTTCATCTGACTGATTGATTTTCTTATTCTATCTAGCTATTTGAAATTTCTATTCAACCCACGTGACCTACCTACCCCATCTGACAAATATAATAAATACTTTAAAGCGCGCCTAATAGTAAAAGGATTTTACTAATATATTAGCTATAATTTTAATAAAATTTATATTATTATTATTAAACTTATATTATTTAAGATTTTTATTATTATTATTATATAATTTCTTGGGCAGCTTTATTTTTTAAATATAATTATTATTATTTTTATACTAATCTTAAAAAATTAATATTTATTAATTTCTTAAAAAGCTATATATAAAATAATAAATATAATTTATTTATAAAAATAATATATAGCCTTAAATAATTATCCCAGAAATAATATAACTTTCTCTCTAGAATTTTATAGGATGCTAGCTTTATTTATACTTATATAAATTATTTTATATTTATCTGTGGTTATTTTTATATATTAATTTATATTAATAATATTCTTATTTTTAAAAAAAAACCTCACAAAAATTAAATCTTTTAAAAAAAATTTATTAAAATATTTAAAATTATTAATAATAGTCTAGTAAAATATTTCCTTAATATAAATATTATTTATTATAATAATAAGATTATTTTATTTTAAAAAAATTATATTTTTAATTCTCTATATTATTTTAGTCTTACTTTCTATAACCTAACATCTATTTTTTATAATAAAAAGATTATACTAACCCCTTTTAATATTAATATAAAATATATTAAAATAAAGTTATTTTAAGTTATAATTAATTATAAATTATAATTAGTACTTATCCTAATATTATATTTACTATAATTAAACTCGCCTGATTCACTTGGAACCCCGGTAAAATATACTTTATTATTATTAATTATATTTACTACTATCTCTTTATAACTATTAACTATATTTTATTTTTTAATAAAAAAAACAAAGGCCTATAAGGGTTCTATAATATTAATTAAATAAACTCTTATTTTAATATTTTAAGATCTATATCTAGATATATATTTAGTCTGGCCGGAGTGCCTATTTTATAATTCTTTAAAAAATAAGTAATTATATATATTTTTTTATTAAATTTAAATATATTTTTTAATCCTATATAATTTAAAAATTTATCTAGATTTATCTTCTTTTTTCTAAAATAAATCTTTATTATTATAATATTATTAATATTTTTATTTTTATTTTTATAATAATTTATGCGGATAATTAGGGTATTATTATTTTTATAAAAAATTTTAAATTTTATATCTGCTTAAAGCATATTAATATTTAATATTATTTTGTATATAAATAAGTTTAATCTAATATTATTAAATTTTTTTATATAAAGTCTAATTATCAGGCCGCTAATAGCCTTATAAAACTATTATTAAAAATAGTTTTTTATTAATTCAGAGAAATAATTAACTTTTATTATATTATTTATTAAATTTTATATTTAAAAGTTGCTTTTTCTGCTTGTTTAATTACTTTTTATATATTATTTTTTATAATAATTATTTTATTAATCTTTATTATAAATTTTAATATTTTATTTTTTATTTTAATAATTACTCCGACTTTATTACTCTGAGTATAGGAGGTATTAATTATATTTAGTATTTCTCTTTTGCTTCTATTGCCTAATATAGCTTAGTACTGCTTATAGTGGCTTCTTCATAGCTAGGGATATCTTGTTCTCGCAGATAGGAATACACACACTTCATCACTAGCACGCTCACAATATATAAGCTGTTACTTAACGAGGACCTCTTGTTCGGGCCGCATATGGAACACGTGGAGGCCCGCGCCTCTAAGGCGCTGCAAGCGATTAGCGTGCTGGGTGGTTTTAACTAGGGCGTCTTAACTAAGGAATGTAGGCATATATATCTCGCCTGTGTGGTCCTTATTATTACCTATGCGGCCTTAGTCTAGCACCTGCTTAGGACCCACAGCCACACACGGGCCTTTGATAAGTACCTATAGGTCCTAACGGAGGTTTAATAGCATACAGGAAAGGTTATTTTAGAGGGCTTTAAGCTAGTAAAGGCAGATACTTTTAATATAGAATTATACTATTAAGGTGCCGGCTGGCGGGTTAGTAGAGTTGGTGCAGCAGGGGCAGGCAGGGTAGGTAGTCTGGCAAGATCAGGCGGGTTAGGGTTATAAGGTCTTTAATTATCACTATAATTAGGCTATATATAAAAGAATAAATAAAATATAATTTAAAGAGTTATAATAAGATTTCTAGTATTTAGGCTTTTAAACGGTTAAGAGATGTCAAGGTGCAGACTGGCGGGTTGGTAGAGTGGGTGCAGCAGGGGCAGGCAGGGCAGGCAGGGCAGGCAGTCTGGCAGGATTAGGCGGGCTAGGTTCACAAGGTCTTTAATTATCACTACAGTCAGGCTATATATAAAATAATAAATAAAATATAATTTAAAGAGTTATAATAAGATTTCTAGTATTTAGGCTTTTAAACGGTTAAGAGATGTCAAGGTGCAGACTGGCGGGTTGGTAGAGTTGGTGCAGCAGGGGCAGGCAGGGCAGGCAGTCTGGCAGGATTAGGCGGGCTAGGTTCACAAGGTCTTTAATTATCACTACAGTCAGGCTATATATAAAATAATAAATAAAATATAGTTTAAAAAATTATAATAAAATCTTTAATATTTAAGCTTTTAAGTAATTAAAAAATAAAGATTAAAAATAGATTTTTTTAATTTAATAATTTTATTTAATTTTAATAGATTTAATAATATCCTTAAATCTATATTATAATAATATACTTGTTTTTATAATTAAGTTTTATTAAAGCTAAAAAAGGCGAGGCTTATTAGAATATTAGTAATAATAATTTTAAATAATTTATTTAATATACTTTAAGTAATTAATAAGTTTAATAATAAGATTTATATATTTAATTTATTTTATTATATATATTAAATAAGGGCAGCTATAGCTATAATAATCTTAAAATAAGTTAAAAATATTTTTAATTTTTATTTTTTAAATTTATTAGTTTTAATATAAAATAAAAAAAATATTTATTAATTAAATAAAATATCTAAATTAATAAAAATAAATAAGCTTATATTAAACATAACATAAATTCTTATATTAAATAAGAATTTTAAATAATAAATATATAAATTAATAATTTTTTTAATATAATATAAACTTAAAATATTTTAATTTAATTTTTTATTAGGCCGCAAGAGTTTAATATATTAAATATTTAATTAAATTAATTAGTTTTTTTTAAATAAGTAGGCAAAATAATATTAATTATCTATTTATTTAATATAATAAATTTAAATAAATAATATTTTAGCTCAAATAAATTTAATAATAACTTATATTTTTATAATAAATTATTTTATATTATATATAATAAAGTAGTTATAAGTATAATAATCTTTTATTAAAAGAAGTTTAAATCTTATATATAAATAAAAGCTATAATTAGTAAAAAATAGGCTAGTCTTAATTAAATTAAAATATATAATATTTAAAAAAAAACTTAATTAAAAAAATTAAATATTTTAATTATTTTATAAATTATTTATATAAGCTTAAAAATATTATTTTAATATAATATTTATTTATTTAGTTTAGCTATTAATTTTAAAACAATTTATAATTAATAATTTACTTATAATATCCAAGTATTAAATTAAGTACTTTTAGAATTTAATAATAAATTAAAATTTTTAATTTAATATAATAATTGAAGATAGGTTATATAGCTTATATATATATTATATATATATTATAACTATAGTAGGTGTATTAATAATTAAGTTATAAAAATTTAAGTACTTTATTTTAATAAAATAATTTATAATAATTAAAATAATATTATAACTTTAATTCTTAGATAAATATATAATAAGATTTATAAAAATATTTTATTAAATATATTTAAATATAAATAAAAATTTTAAGATATCTTATTTTACTTTATAAAATAAAATACTTTAATAATAAATATAATAATTTTAAATTTATTGAATTATATATTAATATATATTAGACTAAAAATATTTATAAATAAAAAATTTATATATATAGCTTTTTCTAAAGTATCTAAATATAAGTTTATTATATATTAAATAAATTAATTTAGCTTAGAGTTTATTATTCTTAAAGATTTATAAATAATTTTTAAGTAATAATCTTTTTTTATAATAAGGGCTTTTTAAATTTTATAAATTAAAATATTTTTTTATATATTTTTTTTTTAAGTTTATCTAGATTTTAAATAATAATTATAAATTTTATTTATTTTTAAAAATAATATTTTAATAAGTTTAGGTTATAAAAATAAATAAGATTAAAAATTTAAAAATTTTTATTAAATTAGATTTAAGTTTATTAATATTAGAATTCTT